>NW_020174712.1:932022-1091423 GCF_003031525.2 Neophocaena asiaeorientalis asiaeorientalis
AAAAAAAAAAAAAAAAGTATACAAGTACATCAGACAAAAAAATAAGTCAAAAATTTGTCACAGGAGACAAGGAGGGTCATCATATAATTATATATGTTACATATATATTATATATATAATACATATATCACCGCTCCCAAATATATGAAACATTGAC
Organism: Neophocaena asiaeorientalis asiaeorientalis; assembly: GCF_003031525.2. Taxonomy (NCBI): domain Eukaryota; kingdom Metazoa; phylum Chordata; class Mammalia; order Artiodactyla; family Phocoenidae; genus Neophocaena; species Neophocaena asiaeorientalis. The sequence goes on from NW_020174712.1 coordinate 932,180, forward strand.
AGAATTAAGGACAGAAATAGACAACAACATAATAATAGTAGGAAACTTGAATACCCCACTTCCAGTAATGAGTAAAACAACATACAGAAGATCAGTAAGCAAACAGCAGATTTGAACAATACTATAGACCAAATGGACCTAACCAGACTATATAGAACATTCCAAACAACAGCAGAATACATGTTCTTCTCAGATTAACAAAGAACATTCTCCAAGGGAAATCATGTTAGGCCACAAAGCAAGTCTTAATAAATTTAGTAAGATTGAAATCATACTGAGGATCTTTTGAACCACAATGGAATGAAACTAGAAACCAATAGCTAAGGGAAAACTGGAAATTCATAGGTATGTAGAAAGTAAGACACTCTTGAACAACCAGTGGGCTAAAATCACCAGAGAAATTAGAAAATATCTTGAGGCAAATGAAAACAAAAACGCAAGACACCCAAATTTATGGGATGTAGCAAAGCAGTACCAAGAAGGAGTTTATAGTGGCAGATGCTTACATTAAAAATTAGACCTCTTGGGCTTCCCTGGTGGCTCAGTGGTTGAGGGTCCGCCTATCGGTGCAGGGGACACGGGTTCTGTGAGCCATGGCGTGGCTGCTGAGCCTGCGCATCCGGAGCCTGTGCTCCGCAATGGGAGAGGCCACAACAGTGAGAGGCCTGTGTACCGCAAAAAAAAAAAAAAATTAGACCTCAAGTCAATATATTTACACTTTAAGGAACTAGAAAAAGAACAAACTAAACTGAAAGTTAGCAGAAAGAAGGAAATCATAAAGAATAGAGCAGAGAGAAATGATTAGATAGTAGAAGAACAATAGAAAAAACGTCAGTGAAACTAAAAGTTGGTTTTTTGAAAAGATTAACAAAGTTGACAAACTCTCAGAGGAAAAAAAAGAAAAATCAGAAATGACAGGTGGTATTAAAACTGATGTCACAGAAATAAAAAGGATTACAAGAGATTGCTATGAACAATTATACACTAACAAATTTGATAAACTGGAAGATAGGAATAGATTTCTAGAAGCATACAACCAACCAAGACTGAACATGAAGAAATAAAAATCTGCACAGATACATAACTAGTAAGGAGTTTGAATCAGTAATCAAAAACCTCCCAACAAAGAAAAACTGTGGACCAGATGGCTTCACTGGAAAATTCTTTTGAACACTTAAAGAAAATTAACACCAGTCCTTCTTAAACTCTTCCCAAAAATTGAAGAGGAAGAAACATTTCCAAACTCATTTTATGAGGCCAGCATTACTCTAATAGCAAAACCAGAAAAAGATACTACAAGCAGACTTCCCTGGCGGTCCCGTGGTTGAGACTTCGTGCTCCCACTGCAGGGGGTGTGGGTTTGATCCCTGGTCAGGCAACTAAGATCCCACATGCTGCGTGGCGTGGCCAAAAAAAGAAAAAATGCTACAAGAAAAGTATAGAACAGTATCTTTGATGAATATTGATACAAAAATCCTCAACAAAATACTAGCAAACCAAATTCAGCAACACATTAAAAGGATGATACACTATGACCAAGTGGGATTTATTCTTGGAACCCAAGGATGGTTCAAGATTTGAAAATCTATGTGTAACATGCCACATTCACATATTGAAGGAGAAAAACCACATAATTATCTCAATTGATACAGAAAAAGCATTTCATAAAATTCAGCACCTTATCATGACAAAGCATTTAACTGATTATAAACAGAGGGAAAATACCACAACATAATTAAGACCATATATGAAAAGCCCACAGCTAACATCCTACTCAGTGGTGAAAATTTGAAAGCTTTTAATCGAAGATCAGTAATAAAGCAAGGATGCCCATTCTTGCCACTTCTGTTCCATGTAGTACTGGAAGTCCTAGCCAGAGCACATTAGGCAAGAAAAAGAAATAGAAGGCATCCAAATTGGAAAGAAAGAAGTAAAATTGTCTCTTTTTGCAGATGACACGATCTTATACATAGAAAACTTAGAGATTCCACAAAAAAAGCTTGTTATAACTAATGAGCAAATTTAGAAAAGTTGCTGGATACATAATCAGGTTTGTTTCTATACACTACAGTGAAAATTCCAAAAAGGAGATTAAGAAAAAAATCCCATTTACAGTAGCATCAAAAGAATGAAAAACTTGGAATAAATTTAACCACGGGGACAAAAATGCAATGCACTGAAACTAGAAAACGTTGCTGAAAGAAATTAAAGAAGACACAAATAAGTAGAAAGACATCCTATGTTCATGGAGTGGAAGACTTGATATTCTTAAAATATCCACACTACCCAAAGTGATCTATGGATTCACTGCAATCCCTACCAGATCCAGTGGCAGTTTTTGCAGAAATAGAAAAATCCATCTTAAAATTCATATGGAATCCTAAAGAACTATGAATAGCCAAAATACTTTTTGACTAGCCCCCAGTTTTTTTCTTGAGAAAGAAAAAGCTGGAGACCTCACACTTTCTGACCTCAAAACATATTACAGACTACAGTAACATAAACAGTATGGCACTGGCCTAAAGACAGACATACAGACCTGTGAAACAGACTAGAGAGCCCAGAAATAAACTCTCACTTATGTGGTCAAATGGTCTATGACAAGGGTGACAAGAACACATGATGGGGAAAGAACAGTCTGTCCAGCCGATGAAATGTAGAAAACTAGTTATCCACGTGCAAAAAAATGAAGTTGAACCCTGGCATTATACCATGTACAAAAGATAACTTAAAATGAATTAAAGACCTAAACATAAGATCTGAAACCATAAGACTCCTAGAAGAAAACAGGCAAAAATCTTCTTCGTATTGGTCTTGGCAGTGATTTCTTGGATATGCCACCAGAACACAGCCAATAAAACCAAAAATTGACAAGTGAGGCTACATGAAACTTAAAAACTTCTGTGCAGCGAAGGAAACAACAGTAAAAAGGGCAGCCTGTGGAATGTGAGAAAATATTTGCAAACCTCACACCTGAGGTTTGGGGTTAATATGCAGAATATAGAAATGAACTACAGCTCAACACCAAAAACAAACAAGGAAACAAACCTGATTTTTAAAATGGGCAAAGAACTTGAGTATACATTTTTCCAAAGAACTATGCAAATGTACTATATTCTGTTTGCATGGAAATGCAAATCAAAACCACAATATCAGCTCACACATGTTAGGCCATCCTAGGCCACTATCAAAAAAACCCCAGAAAATAACAAGTGTTGGTAAAGATGAAATTGAAATTGAAGAAATTGCAACCGTGTGCACTGTTGGTGGGAATGTAAAATGGTGCAGCCACTATGGAAAACAGCCTGGAGTTTCTGAAAATGTTTTAAATATAGAGAAGTACCATATGATTCAGTAGTCCCACTCCTTCCTTCCATAAAGAAAATGTGGTCCATGCGCAGAATGGAATAATGCTTAGCCTTTAAAAAGAGGGGAATCCTGTCATGCTCCAACATTGATGAACCTTGGGGATATTATGCTAAGTGAAACAAGGTCACCACGAAAAGATAAATGTGTATGATTCCACTTATATGAGGTCTTGAAATAATCAAAGTCTCAGACACAGGACATAGAATTGGAGTGCCCAGGGCTAGGGAAGGCAGAAAACAGGGAGCTACTGTTTGGTGGTTAGGAGTTTCAGTTTTGCAGGATGAAAAAAAGTCCTAGAGCTCTCTTGCACAGCAATGTGCATATAGTTAATACTGTACTTGCTATAGACCGAATGTTTGTGTCTCCCCGCAAATTCACACGTTGAAACCTAACCCCCAAGGTGATGGTGTTAGGAGGTGGGGCTTTTGGGAGGTCATAGGTCATGAGGATGGAACCCTCATGAATGGGATTAGTGCCCTGAGAAAGGAAACACCAGAGAGCTCCCTTCCCTCTTCTGCCATCTGAGGACATAGGGGAAAAAGTGCCATTGTGAACCAGGAAATGGGCCTCACCATACACTGAATCTGCAGGCCCCTTCATCTTGTATTTCCAGCCTCCAGAACTATAAGACATAAATTTCTGTTGTTTATAAGACACCTAGTCTGTTGTATTGTGTATGGTAATCCCAAACTGACTAAGACAGTACTATATACTTAGAAATGGTTAAAATGGTATATTTTGTGTTATGTGTTTTTTACCATAATAAAAAAGTGGGGTGCCCAGGCTACCCACACTTCTCTCTAGCTGACTACAAGTAAGGGGTTCCATGATCTCCCATTGGTTTCAGTAATTAACTAGGAAAGCTTACAGAAATTCAAGAAAGCACTTTACTTAAAATTAGAGGTATATTGTAAAGGATAAAACGCAGGAACAACCAGATGGAAGAGATGCATGGAGCCAGGTGTGTGGGGAGGGGCCTCCTCAACCTCTGTGGACCTGCTGTCTTCCCCGCGCACGTGCCCTCACCAGCCTGGAGGCTCCTGAACCTGTTATCTGGAGGTTCTGTTTCCTCCTATCAGGCAGGATAGATGAAATCACTGGCATTGGTCACTGAGTCAGTTTTAGCCTTTCCCAAAGGTCAAGGGAGGGGGCGGTGGTGGGATGCAGGACGGACAGACGGAAAGTTCTAACTATAGGAGTTTGCTTTTCTGGTGGCCAGCCCCCATCCTGAAGTTCTCTAGCCCCCCCCCCCCACCAAGACCCCCATGCGTCATCATATTAGCATACAAAAGACTATAAATTCCAAGTCTTTAGGGGGCTTTGTGCCAGGAAGCAGAGACAAAGACCAAATATTTATCTTTACCAAATCCCCAATATTTGATTTGTTGTAAATGTATGTGGATTTCAAACTAGACTTTTTATTAAAATACGTAAATGTTTTCTTAAAAAAACTTTTAAAAATGATAAAATCTCTCAGTTTTTCCTCTTGCTTTTATGCTGAGAAAGGCATTTCCTTCCTTGAGATCAGATTCTCCTTAGTTCCTTTATGGCTTCATTTAAAAGGAAAAACTCTTTCATCTGTGTGGAATTTATTTTGCTGTCTGTTGTGAAAATAAGAACTTAAGTTTTTTTCTCTAAAAGTAGATAAACAGTTCTAAATCTTTTTTTTTTTTGTTTAAATCATTGTTCTTTTACCCTCTTTGACACATCACTCTTATTAAAATTGCTGTGTGTTATGGTTTGTTGGGTTTTTCCATTCTGTTCTCTTGAATTCTGCCTATTCTTGTTACATTTCCACAGTTTACTTGCTGAAGTTTTATAATATGTTTAATAACTGTGGCACAAATTGCCTTTTATTAGACTTTTTTAAATGTCTTCCTTTTTGTGAATGAAAAATGTTGCCTGCCACATCCTGAAAAAAGGGTGTTGCTGCCATCAAACCACTACAGCCCCTCCTGATGGTGCGCCCTGAGGGGACTCAGGCTGGAGACAGATGGGCTGACTCAGCCACTGCAGCTCCCCCGCTCCCCCCAAACTGTGCACCCTGAGGGAACTTAGGGTGGGAAAGCACAGGATGCTGGCCCCAGAGAGCTGAGGTGCATAGCGAAGGAATGATTTCAGAGTCCAGACTCCTGCATCTCGCCATGCACAGAAAAGCACTAAATTCCTTAACTTGGTTTTCTTTAATTAACAGTACTCTTTGGATGTTCCCACTACCTGGTCTTAGTTGGAAAAACTTCTGTGTATCCTAGCCCCTCCCTTACCTCTTCAGAGCAGTCCCTCAGAGCCATCTAAGAGGCTGCATCCCAGGCTTGAAGTCCGCAGAAAGAAAACAATTGTTGACTTTTAGGTTGTGCTTTTTTTTTTTTTCAGTCGACACTTTCCTGTTTACTTTTTGTATGTATGTGTCTTATTGAGCTAGGTTATTATCTTCTTTTTTTGTTTTTAATACGACTTTATGTTTTAGAGCAGTTTTAGGTTCACAGCAAAATTGAGGGTGGGGCACAGAGATTTCCCATGTACCCCTCCCCCCACCCCTCCCCCAGCCCACTGTCACCATCCCCACCAGATGGGAGATTCGTTACAATCCATGAACCTGCACTGATACATCATCACCACCCAGAGTCCCTGGCTTACATCAGGGCTCACTCTTGGCGTTGAACATTCTGTGGGTTTGACAAATGTATAATGACAGGTATCCACCATGAGAGTGTCATAGAGAGTAGTTTCACTGCCCTAAAAATCCTCTGTGCTCCACCTGTTCCTCCCTCCCCCAAACCCTGATCTTTTTACTGTCCCCACAGTTTTGCCTTTTCCAGAATGTCATAGAGTTGAATCACACAGTCTGTAGCCTTCTCAGATGGGCTTCTTTCACTCAGTTGAATGCATTTAATGTTTTGTCATGTCTTTTCATGACTTGATAGCTCATTTCTTTTTAGCTGAATAATATCCCCATTGTCTGGATGGACCAAGTTTATTTACCCATTCAACTGCTGAAGGACATCTTGGTTGCTTCCAAGATTTGGATATTATGAATGACGCTTCTGTATAAACATCCACATGCAGGTTGATGTGTGATCATAGCTTTTTGACTCCTTTGGGTAAATACTAAGGCATGTGATTGCTGGACCTTCTGGTTAGAGTATGTTTATTTGTATAAGAAACTGCCAACCTGTCCTCCAAAGTGACTTTTCCATTTTGCATTCCTGCCGGTAATGATGAGAGTTCCTGTTGCTCCACATCCTCACCGGCACTTGGTGTTGTCAGTGTTTTGCATTTTGGCCATTTTCATAGTTGCATAGTGGTATCTAACTGTTGTTTTAATTTGCAATTTCCTGATGACATATGTTGTTTGTCACCTTTTCATATGCTTAGTCACTGTCTGTCTATACATGTTTTAGTTAATGCTTAATTGTTTTCCGTGAAATAAATGTGCTGTGGACCCCCTGATATTTAATGGGTTCACTCTGGCTGGGACACCAGTTACAGCTGACATCTTTGATTATTCACTTTTGCATGTGAAAGTGGAAAACAGGTTTGTTTTTGTATGAGAAAATAGGAATTCACCTTTTTGGTTTCACCCTGTATATCTTCTTTGGTGAGGGGTATGTTCAGGTCTTTTGCCCATTTTTATATTGGGTTTTCATTTTCTTGTTGTTGAGGTTTAAGAGTTCTTTGTATGTTTTGGACAATAGTCAAATACCTGATAGGTATGTCTTTTGCAAATATTTTCTTCAGGTCTGTGGATTTTCTTCTCACTCTCTTGAATTTTCACCTTTTCTTGTTGTATTCCACATTTCTGAGGACCATGATTTGATGCCGATGGGGGCAGCAGCTCACTGTCTGGAGGGACTTGGGAGAAGCAAGGGGCTTAGACCTGCATCTTCTGAGGCCCATAGGACTTAGAGCTGCCACATATTCTACCCCCATCCCAGGTAGAAATCATAACTACCAGACCAGTAATTTGAGAAGAAATTATACTTCCTAATATTTATTCTTGTCATTCAGGTAATGATTTTTTTATCTTCATTTATTCAAGTTATTTTTTAAATGTAATTTGTCAAGGTAACGTGTAACTTTTCTGAACATCTTAAATGTTCTTGTCTTGAATAGCATTTTTTCTATTGTCTTTAACTGCAATAAACCTATTTAGTTTTATACATTTATATTTAGTCATTTCATTAGGTCTAATGGTTCTTCACTTGATGCTTTTCCATTTTCTAGTTATATGGTCTTTGCCTAAATTATAATAATTGTATTTTCCTTTCCAGTTGTTTTAACTCATTTCTGTTTTATGCCTTGTACTGATTAGAACTTATAGAATAATACTGAGTAATAATGTGGGAGGGCTGCCGTATCTTTTTTCTGACTTTATTTTGGGTTATGCCGGCTAGAATATCAGGTATTTTGACAGTACGTGAAGCATGCTCACGTACACAATATTTTGAATGCCTGTATTTGTAGTTGTAATCAGAGAGGGAGATTTCATAGTTTCATAGATATAGCTTTTTTGGCTGGCCAAGAGATTAGTGAGCATTTAAAAATCATAGAAAATGTAGAGCAGAAAATATATTTAAAGTGAGGGTGGAGGAGGAACCTGTTAGATTCAGTCCCATGGCTGTCTCAGTACGCGGAGGCCAGTGTTGTCCAAATTTAACGAAGTTCAGGCTGAGTAGGCACTAGGTCATTTCCACTAGGTTGCAGATGGTAAGTGGGGACCTGACCTGACCTGCATTCCCAGTATACGTGGTATCTTTATTCAGAGATATTAGCTGAAGTGTAATAAAGTCTGAATCGTAAAACTTTTCCTTTTCTAGATTTTTTTTCAGGATAAATTCCATCAATATCCAGTTCCTTCGACATACAAAATGAGAATCTTTATTTTAGGTAGCCCTTCAAGGCCAGAAGCAAATACTCTCCACCTGTTGGTGCCAGCCTCTGGGGGTGAGGGATGGCATGTGAGAGCTGCAGATCGGCTCATTCAGCATGTGTCCCCACGGTCTTTGGGTGGGACTCCTTCCCCGGAGCTGGAAAGCTGATTTTGCTGTTTCCCAGTGTCAGTGGGGACTACCCTTCCCTGTAGCCACATACAGGAAACAGTCCACTGTGCCGATGTGGACCTTCTGGTCACCAAGGGGCTTTGTAACCAAAGGGTTTCTTGTATTTACACGTGTGAGCTAAGGAGCAGCAGGTCGGACCGAGGCATCCTGGACCCTGGATTGTTGCAGAGAATGTTGATCCAGAGAAGCGTGGAGGACGGCGGCCTCCCTGCTCCCGTGTTGTGGTTGTGAATCCATGGCTGTTCCCTGGCAGGTCAGCTCTGGTCCCATTTTCTGGGGGTCATTCCTGCAGGCTCAGTGTGGAGCCCCATCCTTCAGTCTTTCAGCAGCTGGACGTGCAGCTGTATTTTTCTGTATTAAATCTCTGTGTGTGAGTTAAATAGTGGCTGCTGTTAATTGTCTGTACCAAGCTCTGTAGGCCCTGGGTGTGCTGCTCCCAGGACTGGAACATGTGAAGATCAGTCATGGCAGTTGGCATCTGCGCTCAGCCATCTTTACACACAGGAGTGAAAAGGGTAGTGCATACCATGCCTTTGCTATGAACTGTTTCAGCCTTAAAACTACTATTAAGAGGCTACTTTCGTGATGTGACCAGATATTTCAGGCATTTTCCTCCACTGCTGGGCCAAGGCTGGTAAGAGGTGGTAGGAATAAGCTCTCTCTGGGCTTCTGAGTGTGATCTGCACCCCTCCCACAGTATTTTCAAATACGACCACCTGCCTTTTTCTCTTTAAACAGCTTTATTGAGACGTCATTCATATAACAGTGAATTCATTCACTTAAATGGTACAATTAAATGGTTTTTAGTGTATTCACAGATATGTGCAACTGCCGATTTTAGGACATTTTCAGGACCTCAGAAAGAAACCCTGTGCCCTGTAGCTCTCCACCCCCCGTATTTTCCCTCCCCAAGCAACTGCTCGTCTACTTTGTATTACTACAGATTTCACTGTTTTGGACTTTCACAGATCATGTAATGTGTGGACTTTTGTGACTGGCCGCTTTCACTGAGCATAATGTTTTAAAAGGTTCACCTGTGTTATAGCATGTTTCAGTATTTTGTTACTTTTTATGGCTGAATAATATTCCATTTTATCAATTTACCACAAACGTTTGGGTTGTTTCCACTTTTTGGCTATTATGAATGCTGCTATAAACAGTTGTGGCAAAGATTTTGTGTGGACCTGTTTTTCACTTCCGATGGGTATATATCTAGGATTGGAATTTCTAGGTGCCTGAGACTGAATGTTTATGCCCCCCAAATTCATATGTTAAATCCTAACCCCCAGTGTGAATTAGGTCGGGTGCCAGAAACCTAATGAGTGGGATTAGTGCTCTTATAAAAGGGACCCCTGAGAGTTCACTGCCTCTTCCATCACATGGGAGTGCACTGAGCTTAGCCATCAGTGAGCCAAGAAGTGGGCCCTCATCAGACACCCACTCTGCTGGCACCTTGGTCTTGAACTTCCCACCCCCCAGACTGTGAGGAATAAATTTCCATTGTTTATAAACCACCCAGTCCGTGGTGTTCTGTTATAGCAGCTCAAATGGAGAAGACACTGGATCACATGGTTTCTGTATGTGAAATCGTTTTACAAACCTGCTGACTGTTTCCTACAAGTGACATCGTTTTTCATTCCCACCAGTAGTGTTTGAGGGATCTCTACAATTCCGCACATACACGTATTATTACCTGACTTTTTGATTCTAGCCATCCTTGTGGGAGTGAAGTAGTATTTCATTGTGGTTTTGATTTGTATCAATATTTCTCTGATGACTGATGTATTGAGCATCTTTTCGTGTACTTATTGGCTATTTGTATCACTTTCTTGACAGTGTACTTTGAAGCACAAAAGTTTTAAATTTTGATGAAGTTCAGTTGCTTCATGGTTTGATAAGACATCAACTTATCAATGTCTACAAAGAAGTCAGATGGGATTACATTGCATTGAATCTGTAACCATGTTATGTATTCTGATCCATGAACATTGTATGATTTTTTCCATTTATCCAGATATTTTAAAAGTCTATTTCAACAATATTTTGTGGCTTTCAGAGAAGAAGTTTTGAACTTTTGTAAACTGTATCCCTAAGTATTCTTTTTGATGTGTTTGTACGTGGCATTGTTTTCTTTTTTGATTGCTCATTGCTGGTGTATAGGAACTGTTTGTACGTGGCATTGTTTTCTTTTTTGATAGCTCATTGCTGGTGTATAGGAACTGTTTGTACGTGGCATTGTTTTCTTTTTTGATTGCTCATTGCTGGTGTATAGGAACTGTTTGTACGTGGCATTGTTTTCTTTTTTGATTGCTCGTTGCTGGTGTATAGGAACTGTTTGTACGTGGCATTGTTTTCTTTTTTGATTGCTCATTGCTGGTGTATAGGAACTGTTTGTACGTGGCATTGTTTTCTTTTTTGATAGCTCATTGCTGGTGTATAGGAACTGTTTGTACGTGGCATTGTTTTCTTTTTTGATTGCTCATTGCTGGTGTATAGGAACACAGCTGATTTTTGTATATTGATCATGTATTGTGTCACCACATTGAACTGGTTTATTCCAATAGGCTTTTAGGGGATTCCTTAGGATTTTCTATGTAAAATACGATGTCATCTGCAAATAGAAGTATTGTACTTTTTCCTCTCCAATCTGGATGCTTTTTATTTCTTTTTCTTGTCTGATTGCCTTGCTGGCACCTCAACACAGTGTTGAATGGCGATAGGCATCCTTGACTCATTCCTGATCTTAGGGGGAAAGCTTTCAGTATTTTACCATTTAGTCTGATGTTAGCTGTGAGTTTTTCATAGATGCTCATTATCAGATTGAGGAAGTTCTCTTTTTTAAAAAAAAATAATCATTGATTTTTAAAAATAGTATAACAAGCAAAACAAACATTTAAAACTTATTGCTACCATGCTTAGAACATACAGTGACAGTTCTATTATAACTATACAATATATGTAAATTATACTTGAAACCTGAATGTTGTGTCTTGACTTTAATTCATTTCAAACTATTTCTGATTCCCCTTTTGAGTGCTTGTTTGATTCATTGGTTATTTAGGCATGCTTTGTTTAATTTCCACCTCGTTGTGAGTTTTTCCTGGTATGGATTTTTAATTTCATTCCTCTGTTGTCAGAGGCTCTACTGTGAATCATTTTATCTTTTTCACGTGTTGTTTATTTTCTGTCTAGTTCTGTCCATTATTGATAGTGGCATACTGAAGTCTCTTTTATTGTTGGATTGTCTAGTTCTCTCTTTATTTCTCTACATTTTTGCTTCTTCTTCTTGTATTTTTTTCTGTTATTATGTGCCTATATGTTTTTAATTGTTATATCTTCCTGATGGTGAGCCATTTATCATTATGAAATAATCGTTATCTTTAGTAACTTTAAAATTTTTAATGTTTATTTTATTAATTAATATAGCCACTCCAGCTATTTTTGTGGTTGCTGTTTGCACGATTTATCTTTTCCCTTCCTTTTACTTTCAGTCTGTTTTTATCTTTGAATCTAAAGTATGTCTCCTGTAGGCAGCATTTAGTTGGATCACTTTTTAAAATCCAGTATGACAATCTCTGCCTTTGATTGGATTGTTTAATCAGTTTACATTTAATAGTATTATTGCTTAGTTGAATTTACATCTGCCATTTTTTGTTTTCTTCATGTCTTTTTTGTTCTGCTATTCCTCCTTTACTACTTTCTTTTGTGTTAAGTGTATACTTTCTAATGTAACATCTTAATATCTTATTATTTTACTGTCTGTAGTCATCTTCACAGTCCAGTACAGTTTTACCTGCACCTGCCTCTTTTATGCTATTATTGGCAAATGTATTACACTTGTGTTACATAAGCCCAACATTACATTAGATACATGTTATTGTATACGCTTTTTAAGTTAGTTATAAGAAGTAAAAAATTAAGCATTTATACTGTGTTTTATAATTACATAATTACTTCTACCAGTGCTCTTTGTGTTTTCACGTGGATTTGAGTTACTTTTAGTCCGAAGACCTTCCTTTAGTGTTTCTTGTAAGACAGATCTGCTAGCAACAAATTCTTTCAGATTTGCTTATCTGGGGAAGTCTTTATTTCATCTTTATTTATGAGAGATAGCTTTGTCGGATACAGGATTTGTGTTTGTCAGTTTTTTCATGGAGTACTTTGAGTATGTTATTCCACTGCTTCTGGCCTTCATTGTTTCTTCTGAGAGCCAGCTCCTAATCTTACTTGGCCGGTGTGGGGGGGGGGTACCTTGGTAAGTGACTGGTTGTTTTTCCCTTCTAGTTTTCAAGAACTTCCTCCTTGTCTTTGTGTGGTGTAATAAAGAAAATGTCTGGTCTTTCCCACCACCACCCCCCCATTCCTAGCACAGGGGTTCCAAACCCTTGGGATTCCTGAGGGTCAGGAGTCATTGTTATGCTAAGACATGAACTCACAGTGTGCCCCTCCACAGCATCAGGATGGGGCTTGGTTACCAGAAAGACCAGGCATAGGAAGAGAGGTTTGGGATCCCCCAGGGAATGGAGAGGGCTAGAGACTGAGTTCTATCACATGGTCAATGATTTAATCAATGAATCATGCCAACAGAATGAAATTCCAGTAAAGACAGTGGAGCTTCATGGTTGGTAAACACATTGTGTGTGTGTGTGTGTGCGTGTGTGTGTGTGTGTGTTTGAGAGAGAGAGAGAGAGAGAGAGAGAAGCTGGTTCTGAATCCACAGGCAGAGGGCAGGGAAGCTCTGCGTTCCCCCCAGCCTCTGAACTTATACCTATTGATTGCCTGGGGCCACTGAAATGAGGCTGGTGTCTTCAGTAAAGACAGTCTTGAGGAGGACTGAGCCGTGAACTTGTTGAGTCTGAGAGTAGCTCCAGGTAGTTAGCCTCAGAATTGTATTACAGTAAAACAGCTGATGTTGACTCTGACTTTGTTTAACTATGATGTATGTGTTTGTGGGTCTCTGTGTTCATCCTACTTCGAGTTTCTAGAGCTTCCTGAATGTATGGATTTTTGTTTTTCAATGAATTTGGGAAACGTTCTGTTATTTCTTTGATTTTTTTTTTTTTTTTTTTTTTTTTTTTTCGTGGTACACGGGCCACACTGCTGTGGCCTCTGCCGTTGCGGAGCACAGGCTCCAGACGCGCAGGCTCAGCGGCCATGGCTCACGGGCCCAGCCGCTCCGCGGCATGTGGGATCTTCCCGGACCGGGGCACGAACCCGTGTCCCCTGCATCGGCAGGCGGACTCAACCACTGTGCCACCAGGGAAGCCCTTGTTTTGTTTTTGACTCTACATATAAGTGAGATCATACAGTATTTGTCTTTCTCTGTCTGATTTATTTCACTGAGCATAATGTCCCCAAGGTCCATCCATGTTGTTGCAAACGGCAAGATTTCATTCTTTTTTATGGCTGAATAATAGTCTGGTGTGTGAGTGTGTGTGTGTGTGTGTGTGTGTGTAGGTTGTTTCTGTGTCTTAGCTATTGTGAATAGTGCTGCACTGAACATGGGGTACATATATCTTTTTGAGTTAGTGTTTTCACAGAAGTAGAATTGCTGGATCATATGGTAGTTCTATTTAATTTTTTTGTGGAATCTCTATACTGTTTTCCATAGTGGCTGCGCCAGTTTACATTCCCACCAACCATGCAACACTTGTTATTGATATTTTTTGTCTTTTGGTAATAGCCATTCTCATAGGTGTGAGGTGATATCTTACTGTGGTTTTAATTTGCGTTTCCCTGATGATTAGTGATGTTGAGTATCTTTTCACATACCTGTTGGCCATCTGTATGTCTTCTTTGAAAAAGTGTTGAGATCCTCTGCCCATTTTTTAATTGGATCGTTTGTTTTTTTCTATTGAGTTGTATGAGTTTTTTATATATTTTGGATATTAGCCCTTTATCAGATATATGATTTGCGAATATTTTCACCCATTCAGTAGATTACCTTTTCGTTTTGTTGATGGTTTCCTTTGCTGTGCAGAAGCTTTTCTGTTTGATTTAGTCTGGCTTGTTTATTTTTGCTTTTGTTGTCTGTGCTTTTGGTAGAAAATCCAATAAGTCATCACTAAGACTGATGTCAAGGTGCTTATTACCCAGCTGTGTTTTCTTCTATGGTTTCCAGTCTCACACTCAACTCTTTAATCCATTTTTAGTTAATTTTTGTGTACGGTGTAAGGTAGTAGTCCAGTTTCATTCTTTTGCATGTATATGCTGTCCAGTTTTCCTAACACCATTTATGGAAGAGACTGTCCTATCCCCATTGTATATTCTTGGCTCCTTTGTTGTAAATTAACTGATCTTGCATGCATGGATTTATTTTTGCCTTTTCTATTCTGTTCCATTGACCCATCTGTCTGTTTTTATGTCAGTAACAGGCTATTTTAATTACTGTAGCTTTATAACATAGTCTGAAATCAGGGAGCATGTTGCCTTCAGCTTTGTTGTTCTTCTCAAGATTGTTTTGGCTATTTGGGATCTTTTGTGGTTCCATACAAATTTTAGGATTGTTTGTTCTATATGTAAGTAAATCTGGGCACTACCCCCCCCCCCACCATTCCTGTTGCCAACTTCATAACTTACTTATCTCCTCCTTGTTTCGTGTCCCGCTAGGTTATCTTTGTGAGGTCTGCCCTGTGCCCCACAATGTTGAGTGTTGGGCTTTGCCCCTCAGGGAAGCCCTCCTCTGGGTGCACCCGCATCGCCTGGGCTGCGGTGGGTTTGGCAGGCCGGCCTTCCTCTTGCCCTGACAGCATCCAGCTGTTAAACTCCACTGACTGCCAGCTGGTTACTCTATTATTTCCAGCAATACTCGGGGGCATAAATTGCTCTGCAGATGCATGCATTCTGACTGGCTCCTTTGAGGGAAGCATTTCTGAGGCCCCTGTTGATCATCGCTCTGACCTCAAGGGGCCCCTTCTGGCTTCTCCTCCCTGCTTCTCTCCTGCAAGCTTGCTGCTCAGCTTAGCTGCACCTCAAGTCTGCTCTTTTTTTTTTTGCGGTACGCGGGCCCCTCACTGTTGTGGCCTCTCCCGTTGCGGAGCACAGGCTCCGGACGCGCAGGCTCAGCGGCCATGGCTCACGGGCCCAGCCGCTCTGCGGCATGTGGGATCCTCCCGGACTGGGGCACGAACCCGTGTCCCCTGCATTGGCAAGCGGACTCTCAACCACTGCGCCACCAGGGAAGCCCTCAAGTCTTTTCTTGATTACCTTTCTCCACCTCCCCCTGCTCTTGAGAGTACCCTCCCCTGTGCTGTGTCACAAATGAAGTTGGTGCCTTTGGGAGGAGCCCTTCCATGGCTCCAAAGCTCTTGCTGGCTCACAGCATCTCGTGTCCTGCTTTCCCCTGGCAGGGTCTCTGAGCCAGGGCTCTGGAGCTGGGGTGGAGACCACGACAAGCTTCTCTGAGTGGCACCCCACTCTAGGAGCTGAGCGCTAGTGGGGGTGGGGAGCAGCCTGGGGTCTCCTGGTGTGTAGTAGCTGCCACTGTGTGAGCTGGACCCAGAGACCAGGGTCCAGGGTTTGCAGTGTTCCATACCCAGGGTAAGCCTCTGTCTACTGAGTCGGGGCTGGATGGAAGGAGGGAGCCCTCACCTCGGGAGCCTCGGGATGAGAAATGCAGAAGCCCTGAACCCTGCCTGGGGCCTGGGGGAGAGCAGGCTCAGTGCTGCCGGCTGCAGCTGGGGGCCCAGGGGCCGTGGTCAGGTTCAAATGCCACCAATGCCTGCTTGCCTTTTGTACATTTTCTTAATTTCTGGATTTTCAAATATTCGTCGATTTTCTTGAGTAGATATTTCTTCATTTACTCTTCACCCTAAGGAGCATTTCCAGAGGCTTTTAATGGTTGTGGTTTTGTTTGTTTACACATTTCAGTAGTTTCACTGGGGAGTGGGTCCTGGTCTCTTCAGGCCGTCGTGGTGGAGGCTGATACTTGCTTTAATTTGTAAAGCCCGCCTAAGTGGGTGTTGCTCATGCGGGGGCAGGGGCAGCGTGACCCCCCCCTTGTGTGGGGGCCGGGGCAGCATGCCCCCCCCACCCCCGCGTGCTGGCTCCGTTTCTCGTTTTGCTCATCTCTTGGCGGAAGTCAAACCCTCCACTCCTCTTCCTTCTCATGGGAAGTGTTTGGTACAGAAGTGAATGGAGGGTGGGAGTGCACGAGGTGAAAGTCCTGTGTTACTTTTGCTGTTTCTGGCGTTCTCCAGGCCTGTGCCGAGAGGACACAGCAGCCGCCACGCTACAGCAACGTGGTGATTGCAGGCGCAGCTCTGCTCCGAGGCTGGACCCGTCGTTTACCGTCAGTTCAGGAGCCACTGTTTAAAATCAGTGTTTAGGATCAGTGCCATTTAGTGAGTTATATGTCTCAAATAATTTTCAAAAGGAATGAGGGATTGAGTTAAGATGAGAGTTTTTTTCTTTTATCTATTGATTCTTATCTCTGGCTCTTACATATACTCGTCTACCTTTAAGTTTATTTTTGCGGTAGTAACTTAGAATACTGCCGTGACTTATAAACACTAGCTACCTTTGGTCTGATATTTACATGTGTTTATTGGCATCTTTATGCAATTTGTAATTACTCTGTTTTGACACTTAGAACAAGTTAGGTTCTTACTACTGTTTTTAGTAGTATGACTGCAAATACCTAAGATTTTAGAATGCCTGATGATTATGTGATTGTTATATGGTTAATGATGATTAGCTTCTCTTCCCGCTGTGGGAGTGGAGAACTGAATCTAAATTTCTGGTAGGATTATGGGTTGTTCTGTCACTTCTGCCCTGGAAACCATGCATGTAACCCACATGGGAGCCTGGGAGGAAGACGGGAACCGGGCCCTCCATCAGCCTTCCCTTCCTGCCGTGCCCGCTGCTGGTGGCTCACTGGCACCCCTCTCTGGCGGAGAGAGCTGAATGGCCTCGAGGAGGTGGCCAAGCTGGCCTTTCTTAGGACAGAGGCCCGCGGCGGCAGAGCAGGAAGGGCCGGGACAGCGGCGGTGGTGGTGCTATCAGGGGCCGGAGGGAAGTGCAAATAGCCTGGTGCCCGCCTGTGAAGGTGGGGCAGCGGCCTCGCCACACGAGGGTGAAGCGTGGGAACGGCTACCCTCCGGGCCAAGGAGACCTGGAGCTGAGACCACGTGCATTGGAGCGTGCCCCTCCTCCTGGGACCGTAGGCAGGGGGAGGGGGCTGGCGGGAAGGCCAGCTGCAGAGTGAGCGGGAGGGCAGCATCCCCACTTGGGGCCTGGGATCAGGTTTCTAGCTCTCCTGGCCCCGCTGCTCCCTGGCGAGGCCTCCTTCTTCCAGGCCTCTGCACTGGAGGGTGTGCACACTTCCTTGCATGATTTCTGTGCTGCTATGCAGAAGGCTGGGCTTTGGGAATAATCACTTTTATTTTTTCTCAACCTAAGCCTCGTTGATGTACTGGTCATCTGATGATACTGGATTTTGGCAGCTCTTTATTCCCATTGCTGTGAATGAAGAGGATATTCGAAGGTTGGAAGTGGGTGGGAGTAGATGGAATTTTCCTTTGGCCTCTGGCAACAGGTTAAGTTCATCCGTCTGAAATATTTCTAGCAAAAAAAATCCCCATATTTTGGATCTTGGTTGGCAAAGTGGTGGATTATGTTTCTTCACTGGGATTGCTTTTTCCAGTTTCTTTTAAGCGTCTTTGTCTTAGTGTGATCAGGCTGCTATAACTAGACACCACAGACTAGGTGGCTTAAACAACAGAAATTCGTTTCTCGCAGCTCTGGTGAGGACCCCTTCCTGGCTGTAGGCTTCTTGCTGTGGAGGAAGGGCTGAGGAAGCTCTCGTGGTCTCTTTTCTAAGGGCACTAATCCCAGCACGAGGGCTCCACCCTCAGGACCTGGTCACCTCCCAAAGACCCCCCTCCTAACACCATCACATCAGGGTTTAGGATTCCAACATGTGAATTTTGGGGGGGAAACATACATTTAGACCATGGCCTTCTATGTGCTAACGAATAGCATTTCTCCCTCCTGAAGGCCCTTCGGCCCTGGAGTCTTACCAGAGGGCCTGCATAATGAGCCTGTTATTAAAGCCGATTAGCACTTAGCGCCTGGGGTGCGTGGATTTGTATGGAACAGTTAACGCTCCTACTGGATTAGTCCCTTTCAGCACTTGGCAAACCTGTTGCACAGTTTGTACCAAGGAAGGTTGTAGTGGGCAGTGTGTATGGGTTTGAATTTTCCAGTTACATAAGTACTCCACATGTATTAATTAATGTTTGTTTTCATCAGGCCTACAAGATTATATGAAGGTTGTAATTTATATTTGTTACATAAATTGAGTATTTAAGTAATCATTTAAGGTTAAGTTTTATTTTGGGTAAACACTTTGTTAAAAAATTTGGTGTGGGAAGGAAAAATTCCCTTTTCCCCACTCTCTAAATTCTGCTCTAAATAAGTAATTACCACTATTAATATACAATTAGCCAGTTAGTTTTCAAATAGCTCTTTTAAAAAGGACATAAGGTGGAAGTTTTTCAGAATGGGAAATGATTAAAAACGCAGCTTAAAAGGTCTGAATGAATTTATTACGTTTGGTTCCGAAATGTGCAAAAGCCAAGAGCAGAGTTCTTTTGTCTTAACCATTGTCTGTGTTTGAATAGTTTTTGGTGTGTTAGAATTTAAACATTCCAAGATCTCTGTGTTCACTTCCTGAGATAGTAGAGCACAAAGAAGTCAGTGAACCGGGAGTGTGAACGGGTCATGTTTGCGGGAGGGCCGAGTACTGAGCTTCTCCTCCTGAGACGCTTGGGTGATAATAAGGTAGTGGCCAAGGGTGTGCAGATCCAGGGCAGGCGCAGAGACCCGGGCCACCTCTGTGGGGACAGCGTCCACAGTCCTGTGCCTCCTGAAGAGATCTCATTTCGCACCTCATTTGGGGACTTGTTTCTAGCTTCAGGACTTCTAATAACACTTCATGGCTGCACCCCAAGGCTAAACGAGCTAAAGAAAACTGAAGGAAAAGAAGGGCATGTTATGCAGAAGACAGCGTCTCGGGCATCAGGAAAGGCCGAGGGCTGCTGGCAGGGCGGGGTGGGGACACAGAGCTGCTGGGAGCTGTTTAATGACAGAAGATCCGAGTCATTTCAGGCCACGAGTCCTCCCCTTCTCTCTGGCTGTAGAACAGAAGGCTCGCCTGACCGGGTCCTGTGTCTCCTGAGCTGAAGACCTGGTCACATGACCAAGCTTCTCCCATATACTCGGCCTTCCCTAGTCAGAGAAGATCCTGTTTTCTTTCGTTTTGCCCATTTTCCTACTAGGTTGTTTTGATTTTTTAAAAATTGTTTTATAAAACTCTTTATATTGAAGACTTTGGATTTTTATCATTAAAAATCCAAAAACTTCTGCAATCTTTCATAGAAAAATAGCTTGTTTTTTTGTTTTTCAAATTCGGAAAGAACTGTAAAGTTTATAATTAAATAAAAGAAGCAGTACCCATTTCTCCCCTCCTCACCATGAGTTCTGGTCTCAGAAGTTACCCTTCTTAATGTTGAAGCTATCTCTCAAGATACCTGCCTGCAGGTTTCCAAGCTCAGTGCTTATCCTGTGTTGCAGAGAGAGAATCTGTAGAATGCGGCCTCTGTAGAGACTGGCCCCTGTGTGTATAAACTGTTTGCTCTTTGCTTCTGGCTTTCAGAGAGAAGCACTTTTCAGAGCAGTCTTTTCTGCAGCATTAGGGAGACGTTTCCCACGGGCACGGGGTTGAGATGTGTTTTATTTGACCTGTTACCTACGGGGCAGAATCCCACGTGCCCTCAGTGGCCTCTGCTGTGGATCAGACGTTTTCCGACACCTGAGAATGCACTGCTGCACGTGTTCCTTTCCACAGCATCTGGGAGGCATGGTCCCCCCAGCGGGGAGCTCTGTTCTGAACTGGGGGCTGCTGCTGTGGCCACTGCACGTCTGTTTTTGATGCTGGAAAACCCTCAGCCATGCTCTTGCTTTTCCTCATGAAACCCATCTTAGCTGGGTTGCACCCTGACTCTGGCTGAGCTCTGCCCTGCGTCAGTTTCTATCTGGCAACTTGCTCTGTCGCACTGAGGTCTCCTCCTGCCAGAAGACTCAGTATCTGCTTGGTAACACCTCGTACTCTTTCTGTCCACCGTCTGCCTTTTAGTTTCCTGGGGCCTCCTCCCGCCTCGGCCCCTGCCAGCCAGCCCTTCAGGGATGCCCTGTTCCCTGCTCTCTCCGACTAGGACACATGGTCTGCAACTGTAGCTGTACTAAAGGGGACACGTTGAGTCTCGTGTCTGCCTGCCACCCAGTTCTCCAGTTCACAGTTTTTGCTCTTTCCTCTAGAGATCCTGTCTGCATGTAACACATCTAAACACAGAAGGACGTCAGTACATATATGCATGCCCAGATGTCCTAAGTACAAAGAGTGTGTGTGTCCCGAGATCTGTACGGGCAGCTGGTAGCACCGCTGGCATCTTGCTGGGGGGTCGGTGTTAGTCCCTGCGGCCCCTTCTGCCCCCAGGTGTGGATGCACCACATCTGCCTAATGAGGCCTCGGCAGACAGCGTTCGGGTCGCCCCCTCGGGACTCGGCAGTGTATTTTCCTGCTCATGCTTTCGGCACAAAGATGCACTTTGCTCTGAATCACGAACCTGTCTCTTTTCTTCCATTAGCATGAATAATTTATTTGACTGTCAAATGATTAGGGTATTTAAAAGATTTAAACATTGTTGAACAAGTGACCAAACAAACCAAGTAACCAAAGTTTAATTGGTGGTTGATCGGGAACATTTTTCATATTTTAGAAACGACTACATGTGTTTGTTAGTATCGGCGAACGCAGCTGTAACACTGCACACCCCAGAACAAGCGCATGTCCCCACCAAGGAGCATTTCCACGGCGGACCGTTGTACAGAATGTAGTTTCCACAGCAAGCCACGTGAAGCCTTAGCTGTTTCTCTACTTGGTCCAAGGAGTTTATGTATAGTTCTTTGGTGAGTGCCATCCCGACAGATTAAAACTGTCAGCGGATGGATACAGAGCCCCCGGCTGCGGAATGGCTGCTTCTGGTCGGGTTCAGTCCAGGGAATGGAAGGCCCTCAGCTCACCCCAGCCGTCCCTAAAGCTCAGTGCACTAGTGGAGGAACCGCTGTGTCCCTGCACTGGGCAGAGCGAAAGCACAGGGACACGGTCCAGCCAGCAGGCCTGCCTCACTCTACCCGGGACGGGGACGGGGAGGGCGCCGGTGCCTCTGTTACCCACAGGTCCTTAGCAGGTGTCGTCCTGCCTCAGGTCTGAAGACTGTGCCTGAAGTGTGTGTGTGTCATCTGAAGGGCTTTTTAAATTGAGATACAGGTGATGTACGATATTATATGAGTTACAGGTATGCACATAGTGATCCCGTTTTTAAAGGTTGTACTCCATGTATAGTCGTCATCAAATACTGGCTACCTTCCCTGTGCTGCAGTGTCTGATGGGCAGGGCTGAGGGCCGGGTGTCTCCTTGGCCTCACGCCGGCCCCGGTCCCCCTGGTCCCCCTTCACACCTGTGGCTGCTCCCACACCCTCCCTCCCGTTTCTGTCTCTGCCATCAGCGGCGGGACCGCCTTCTTCTCAGACCTCTTCACCTCGTGCGTCTGCGAGCCTGTGAAGGCCCCGTAGCAATTCTCCCGGAGCCGGAGAGCTCTAGTCCCGCGACGGGGCTTTTGGTTTCACAGCTTGACCTAGAGGCCTGGACTGGGTTGTGAAATCAGTTTCCTCCAGGATTACCAGTTTCTCAATGAATTCAGTGTTTAAACATAAAGTGGTTGTGAGTTCTAAAATTTAGAAGGGTTAGGAAATTAGGCTTTTAAAATTACATTTTATTCAGAACCTTGGCCGTCGCTGTCCTTTGGGACACACCAGACTGAGCCCCTTCCCGTGCAGGGTACTGAGGGCAGGGCCTCGGCCCTGGTTTGTGGCTTGGAAGTCATGCCCACAGCACCCACTGCCTCTAGAGTCCCCGGGCAGAGTTGTGGTGCCGAGGGGGGGGCTCTGGGGAGGCTCCCGCCCGGCCCCAAGCCACCCCACACTGCCCAACCTCAGTACTTTTCACTCCAAAGCAGCTTCCCGACACGGATCCGAGCCCTTCCTGGGGCAGAGTGATGGCCCTTAGCCCGCCGACAGGATGACTCTGGAGTTGGGCTCTGCCCTGACACAGCGCATGGCCTCCGGCTTCAGGCGGCTGGCGCTATGTGTTGACCTCTTTGATCCACACAAGGAAGCGCACTCCCGGGCGGATGACTGTGGGGTGACAGCACTGCAGTAACGTCACTTGGTGCAGACGACCATGACACTGAAGCTGAACTCCACCCCTGTGGGGTGACAGCAGTGTTTTCCTGCTGAAAGACTGGGATGCCTGACCTAAGGAAGAGTAACATTTTTCTCCTGATGTTTGACCTTAAATAACTTTAAAAAATAATTGCTTTTATTAAAGCATTCATATGCCATGGGATCTGGACTGGACCAGTACCCTCAGGTTATGTGGCATCCACAGAACCCAACAGAGCACTAGGTTGTATTCTTCCTCCTCATCCCTTGCATTCGTTTCTGATTTTCAGAGATATCTTGGCATAATATTTCCTTTGCCCCCGTCACTGAAATGGCGCATCTCATTTATCACCATGCAGTTTTCATGTAATTTTTCTTGCTTGGGTAAAATTTGTGTTTTGATCCTCTTTTGGACCAAGAGTTGCCCTGGCAGCTTGGGGGCAGGTAGCTAATGCTTTCTCACAGTGCACGTATAATCAGATACTTCTAATAACTCGGTTACACACTTTGCCAGAAAAATCTGAGATGAGAAACTTGCATCTGTCACATTTGGATAATTAAAGCACTTAAAGCTCTATATTTGAGGAAAAACAAGAGTAAATGCAAATGGTACTATATTTTGGTCTTTAACTTTGGGACATTTTGTTCAGTTGTTTTGTTTGTGTTTTTTTTTTTTTTTTAGGTAATGAAGTTTTGTACTTGGTTTTTTCTCAGCTTGTGTTTTGGGGAAGTCTTTTTTTGTTTGTTTTTTGCGGTACGCGGTCCTCTCACTGCTGTGGCCTCTCCCATTGCGGAGCACAGGCTCCGGACGCGCAGGCTCAGCGGCCATGGCCCACGGGCCCAGCCGCTCCGCGGCATGTGGGATCCTCCCGGACCGGGGCACGAACCCGCATCCCCTGCATCAGCAGGCGGACTCTCAACCACTGCGCCACCAGCGAAGCCCCTTTTTCAGTATTTTAAGATTACAAACTGTGAGACCGAGTTGGAGGGATGGCAGCTTAGAGTGTTTAACTTGGTCAGATAAGGTTCTATTTTCCAGATCCAAAGAGACGAAGTTCACAGGTCTAGTTAGTTTGCTTTTTTCCAGTTTTAGGAGATATAACTGACACACAGCACTGTTCACTTTCAGATGTACAGCATAGTGACGACTTATATATATTTCGAAAGGGGGACAACAATAAATTTAGCTAACATCCATGGTCTCATAGATACAAAAAAAGGAGACATTATTTTCCTCGTGATGAGCTCTTAACAGCCTTCTCTTAACAGCTTTCGAATGCACATGACAGCATTGCCGTCCGTGTCATCACGCACACGGCCATACTTGTTTACCTTATAACTGTAAGTTTGTGCCATTTGACCACCTTCCCCCAATTCCACCCACTCTCCTTGGTAACCACAAATTAATTTTTTTTCAAGATTCCATTGATAACTGAGATCATATGGCATTTGTCTTTCTCTGTCTCACTTATTTTCCATAGCATAATGTCCTCAGGTCCATCCATGCTGTCACAAAAGGCAGGATTTTATTTTATTTTTTTTATGGCTGAGTAATGTTCCATTGTATATATGCTGCATCTTTTTTGTTTGTTTGTTTTTGTGGTGTGCGGGCCTCTCACTGCTGTGGCCTCTCCTGTTGAGGAGCACAGGCTCTGGACGTGCAGGCTCAGCAGCCATGGCTCACGGGCCCAGCCGCTCCACGGCATGTGGGATCTTCCTGGACTGGGGCACGAACCCCTGTCCCCTGCATCGGCAGGCGGACTCTCAACCACTGCGCCACCAGGGAAGCCCTATATGCCACATTTTATCTATTCATCTGCCAACGGACACTTAGGTTGTTTCCATATCTTGGCTGTTGTAAATAGTGCTGCTGTGAACATGGGGGTACATATATCTTTTTGAGTTAGTATTTTTGTTTCCTTTAGATCAATATCCAGAAGTGGAACTGCTGGGTCATATGGTAGTTTTTATTTTTAATATTTTTGAGGAACCTCCACGCTGTTCTCCACAGTGGCTACACCAATCTACATTCCCACCAACAGTGCACGAGGGCTCCCTTTTCTCCACACCCTCACCAACACTTGTTACTTCTTGTCTGTCTGATGATGGCTATTCTGACAGGTGTGAGGTGATATCTCCTTATGGTTCTGATTTGCATTTCCCTGATGATTAGAGATGTTGAGGACCTTTTCGTGTACCTGTTGGCGACCTGTATGTCTTCTTTTGAAAATTTTCTAGTCAGATCCTCTGCCTGTTTCTACACCATATTGTTTGCTTTTTGTTGTTATTGAGTCCTATGAGTTCTTCAAATATTTTGGATATTATCTGGTATATAGTTTGCAAATATTTTTTCTCATTCTGTAGGTTGTCTTTTCACTTTGTTGATGGTTTCTTTTGTTGCGCAGAAGCTTATTTGTCTGTTGTCATCCCACTTGTTTATTTTTTATTTTGTTGCTTGTGCTTTAGTGGTGATTTTCCCAAAAAATCATTGCCAAGACCTATGTCAAAGAGCTTTATTTTCTTATGTTTTCTTTAGGAGTTTTATGGTTTGCAGTCTTACATTTACGTCTTTAATCCAATTCAAGTTAATTTCTGTGAATGGTGTAAGATAGGGGTCCAATTTCATTCTTCTGCATGTATGTGGCTGTCTGGCTTTCCCATGACCATTTATTGAAGAGAGACTGTCTTTTCTCCATTGAATATTCTTGGCTCCCTTGTCAAGTATTAGTTGACTGTATATGCATGGGTATATTTCTGGGCTCTCAGTTCTGTTCCATTGATCTATGTGTCAGTTTTTATGCCAGTACCATACTGTTTTGATGACTATAGCTTTATAGTATAGCTTGAAATCAAAGACGTGTGATGCCTTTTGCTTTGTTCTTCTTTCTTAGGATTACTTTAGCTATTCAAGGTCTATTATGGTTCCATACACATTTTAGGATTGTTTCTGTTTTTTCCACTTCTGTAAAAAATGCCATTAGAATCTCAATAGGGATTGCATTGAATCTAGAGATGGCTTTGGGTAGTATGGACATTTTAACAATATTAATTCTTCCAACCCATGAACATGGGATATCTGTATCTTTTTCATCAATGTCTTGTAGTTTTCAGTGTAGAGATCTTTGACTTCCTTGGTTAAATTTATTCTTAAGTATTTTATGTTTTAGATGCCATTGTAAATGGTATCATTTTATTTCTTTTTCACATAATTTATTGTTAGCTTGTAGAAGTGGTACCAATTTTTGAATGTTAATGTTTTAAATTTATTTATTTCTGCTTTGGGCTGTGTTGGGTCTTTGTTGCTGTGCGCAGGTGTTCTCTAGTTGAGGTGAGTGGGGGCTACTCTTTGCTGCGGTGTGTGGGCTTCTCATTGCAGTGGCTTCTCTTGTTGCAGAGCACGGGCTCTAGGCATGTGGGTTTCGGTAGTTGTGGCACAAGGGCTCAGTAGTTATAGCTCGCGGGCTCTAGAGTGCAGGCTCAGTAGTTGTGGCGCATGGGCTTAGTTGCTCTGTGGCATGTGGAATCTTCCCGGAACAGGGCTCAAACCCGTGTCCCCTGCACTGGCAGGCGGATTATTAACCACTGCACCACCAGGGAAGTCCTGAATGTTAATTTTGTAACCTGCAGCTTTATTGACTTTATTGATTAGTTCTAACAGTTTTTTTCTGGTGGAGTCATTAGGATTTTCTGTATATAAAATCATGGATTCTGCAAATAGAAACAGTTTTCCTTCTTCCTTTCCAATTCTGATACTCTCTGTTTATTTCTCTGGCCTGACTGCTCTGGCTAGGACTTTCAGTAAGTACTGTGTTGAATAGGAGTGGTGAGAGTGGACATCCTTGTCTTGTTCCTGATCTTAGGGGAGAAGTTTTTGACCTTTCATCATTGAGTATGACGTTAGCTGTGGACTTTTCATCTGTAGTCTTTATTATGCTGAGGTATGTTCCTTCCATACTTAAGAGTTCTTATCATGAATGTTGAAAATTTTGTCAAATGCCTTTTCTGCATCTACTGAGATGGTATTTCTTTTCTTTCGTTCTATTAATGTGATGTATCACACTTACTTGATTTGTGTGTTTCAACCATCTTTGCATCCCAGGGAAACCCCACTCGATCATGGTGAATGATCCTTTTAATGTGCTGCTGAATTTGGTTTGCTAGTATTGAGAATTTTTGCATCTGTGTTCATCAGGAAAATTGGCCTGCCTATAATTTTTCTTTTCTTGCACTGTTCTTTTCTGACTTTGGTATCGGTAATTCTGGCCTTGAAAAATGAGTTTACAAGTGTTCCTTCCTCTCCGATTTTCTGGAAGAGTTTGAGAAGAATTAATGTTAATTCTTCTTTAAATGTTTGATAAAATTCACCAGTGAAGCTATCTGGTCCAGGACTTCTCTTCATTGGGAGATTTTTTAAATTACTGATTCAATTTCCTTACTAGTAAATGGTCTGTTCAGATTTTATATTTCTTCTTATTCAGTCTCAGTAGGTTATATGTTTCTGAGAATCTTTCCATTTCATCTTGGTAGTCCAGTTTGTTGGCATGTAACTGTTCATAGTATTCTCTTATGGTTGTTTGTTTCTCTGTGATATGAGTTGTAATTTCATAGTAGCTTCTTTTGATCCTTATATTTATGTGGTATTAGTTGTAATGTTTCTTTCATTTACGGTTTTGTTGATTTTGGTTCTGTTTTCCCTGGGGAGTCTAGCTAAAGGTTTGTCAATTTTGTTTATGTTTTCAAAGAACCAACTCTTAGTTTTGTAAATCTGTCATTTTCTTGTTCTGTATTTCATTTATTTCTTCTCTTTATCATTTTCTTTATTCTACTAACTCTGGGCTCAGTTTGTTCTTTTTTTCCTACTTCCCTGAAGCACAGAGTTATGTTATTTGGGATCTTCCTTGTTTCTGTGTGAACTTGTCTCTTAGAACTGCTTTCATTGCATCTGTAAGTTTTAGTATGCTGTGTTTCCATTTTTGTTTGTCTCAAGATAACAGTTTTATTTCCCCTTTAATATCTTCTTCGACCTGTGGGTTGTTCAGGAGAGCCTTGTTTAGTTTCCATGTATTCATGCAGTTTCCAGTTTTCCTCCTCTTACTGATGGTATATGTTATGGTCAGAGAAGATACTTACCATGCTTTCAGCCTTCTTGAATTTGCTCAGACTTGTTTTGTGGCCTAACGTATGGTCTGTCATAGAAAACATTCCATGTGTGCTTGAAAGAATGTGTATTTTGCCATCATGCTATACAGAATGTTCTGCATTTGTCTGTTAGGTTCATTTCATCTATAGTGTTGTTCAGACTGTTTCCATACTCATTCTCTGGATGATCTATATCCATTGTTGAGAGTGGGGTATTAAATTCCCCAGCTATTACTGTATTGCAGTTTACTTCTCTTTTTAGCTCTGTTAGTTTTGTTTTGCTTTTTTGGCCACACTGCGTGACTTGTGGGGTCTTAGTTCCCCAACCAGGGATCAGACCCAGGCCCTTAGCAGTGAAAGAGCTGAGTCCTAACCACTGGACTGCCAGGGAATTCCCTTAGATCTGTTAGTTTTTACTTTATACATTTACGCACTCCAGTGTTGGGTACCTAAATATTAATTGTATCTTCTTGATGGACTGACCCCTTTATCATTATATAATGGCCTTCTTTGTCCCTCTTTACCATTTGTAAAGTCTATTTTGTCTTGAAGTATCTTTTCCCATCATCCATTCACTCTCAGCCTATGTGTGTCTTTAAGGCTAAAGTGAGTCTCTTCGTAGGAAGCATATTGTTTTTTTTTAATCCATTCAGTCATTTTGTGTCTTTTGATTGGAAACTTTAGTGCATTTAAATTTAATTATTGATAGGCAAGACATTTCGTTAATTTATTTCTGGCTATGTCATAGATCCATTGTTCCTTGCTTTTTATCCTGCTCTTTTATTGTGGTTTTTGTTTGTTTTTTGGCTTCCTTGGGTCTTTGTTGCTGCGTGCGGGCTTTCTCTAGTTGTGGTGAGTGGGGACTGCTCTTCATTGTGGTACGCGGGCTTCTCATTGCGGTGGCTTCTCTTGTTGCGGAGCCTGGGCTCTAGGCACACGGGCTTCAGTAGTTGTGGCACGTAGGCCCTAAAGCGTGCAGCATTCAGTAGTTGTGGCACATGGGCTTCAGCAGTTGTGGCTCGTGGGCTCTAGAGCGCAGTAGTTGTGGCACACGGGCTTAGTTGCTCCGTGCCATGTGGGATCTTCCCAGACCAGGGATCGAACCTATGTCCCCTGCATTGGCAAGCGGTATTAACTTCTATTTCTTCTCCCCCTCACATTTTAGGTTACTGATATTATAGTTTACATATGTTTCGTGTTGTATATCCAAGGA
Organism: Neophocaena asiaeorientalis asiaeorientalis; assembly: GCF_003031525.2. Classification (NCBI taxonomy): domain Eukaryota; kingdom Metazoa; phylum Chordata; class Mammalia; order Artiodactyla; family Phocoenidae; genus Neophocaena; species Neophocaena asiaeorientalis. The sequence goes on from NW_020174712.1 coordinate 961,244, forward strand.
CAGAGTATTGTAGCTATGATTATTTTTTGTACTTTTTTAAACTAGAGTTGTGATTTATGCACCACCATTACTACCATATTACAGACTCTAACTCTGACCATATTTACCTGTCCTAGTGAGTTTTGCACTACCTTCATGTCTTTGTGATGCTAATTAGAGTCCTTTTATTTTGCTGATGAGCTCCCTCAGCTTTTGTTTGTTTGGCAGAGTCTTTATCTCTCCTTATTTCTGAAGGACGGTTTTGCTGGTATAGAAATCTTAGTTGACAGTTTTTTCTTCTAATATTTTATAATATTGTATGTTAATTATAATTCAATAAATAAAGTAAAAATTTTAATAATTAAAATATTTTTTTTTTAAAGACACATTTTTCGTTTTCGCCAAGAACTACATTGAACAACGTAGAGTATATCATCCCATCCTCTCCTGGCCTGAAAAGTTTCTCTTAGAAATCTCTCCATAGTTTTATTGGGGGAGGGTAGCCGGTTCCCTTGTATGTAACTTGTCTCTTTTCTCTTGCTGCTTTCAAAATTGTTTCTTTGTCTTTGACTTTTAACAGTTGTGTGTCTCAATGTAGATGTATTTGGGTTCAACCTATTTGGGGTCCTTTGGGTTTCATAGATCTGGATATCCATTTCTCTCCCCAGGCTTGAGACATTTTCAGCCATTATTGCTTTAAATATACTTTCTGTCCCTTTATCTTCTCCTGGAATTGCTGTAATGTGGATATTGTTGTTTCTGACTATGTTCCCCAAGTCCCTCTGGCTTTCCCCATTCTTTCTTTTTTTTTGCTCCTCTGACTGGATAATTTCAGCTGTCCTGTCTTCCAGGTCACTGATCGTTTCAATTGTTTCTCTGTATTGTGAAGGCTAGTTTTGAAGCTGTCAATTGAAATTTTTCAGTTCAGTGACTGTGTTTTTCAGTTCCAAGATTTCTGGTGTGTGGTTTTCTTTGTTGTGTTTTGATGGTGTCTGCTGCTTTTTTGAACTCGTTTTGTTCATGTGTTGTTTTCCTAATTTCATTTAGTTGTGTGTGGTTCACTAAACTTCTTTAACAGGGTTACTCTGAATTCTTTGATAGTTCATAGATATCACATTTCTTTTGGGTTATTGGAGCTTTATTAGTTCCCTTTGGTGGTGTGACATTTACCCGCCGTCGTGATGCTTGACTCCTTACGTTGTCTTCTGCGCTTTTGAGTGAGTGGGTTCCTCTTCCAGGCCTTATAGATTCTTTGCTAGAGACAGTTCTTGAGCAGCTTAGTTTGGGTTTCTGGACCTGTCAGCTGCTAACGTGCTGAGGCAGATGGGGCTTGCTATGCGTGTTTACTCTGGGGCAAGGCCACTGTCTGAGCCCTGGGCCCTGAGGTCCTGTTGGGTCGGGGGGTTGCTGCTGGCTGACAGTGTTCAGACAGGTTGGCTGGCTTGGTTCTCTGCCCACGTTGAGACTGTAAGAGGGACCGCAGGGGCCTGGGTTCTCTGGTTAGGCTCCACAAACAGCCAGGATGGGATGCTATCCTCAGCAGTAGAGGGGGCTGTGCATTAGCTTCCGTGCCTGATGGGGCAGCAGCGTGGGCCTCAGGGTCTGCCCAGCTTAATGTCTGGGACCCCAAATCTGGCTGCACTGTGCCTGGATTCCCTGGCTACACGGGGCCACCGGTTTTGCTCTGCAGAAGGGAAAACCTCGGGCTGTGCCCTCCACTCAGCTGCCACCGTAAGCAGGGCTGCTGGATAGACAGCACGGCCTCCTGTGTGCTCTGCTCAGGGCCCCTGGTCAGGCGGGCTGAAGGCTGTACTCAGCCGTGGGCGGGCCGTGGGTTAGTCTCCCCTCCCAGGGGCAGCAGATGGTAAGGCTCTTTGTGGTCTTGACTCAAGCTGACCCGCGCCCCAAGTTCCCGTGTCGGATGGTGCTGCTGGCTTTGCTTTGTGGGTGATCAGCTCTGCCTGTTGGACTCTGGTGGCAAGGTCGGGAGCTTTACTCAGCCGTGGGCGGTGCTGTGAATTCACTTTGCCCAGGCAGAGCGGGAGGCCCGGAGAACCCAGTCGGGCTTTGTGCTCACGCGGGGCAGTAGACGAGGTGTGACAAGACCCTCCTGCTAAACTGCTCCAACAGAACGAGTTTTGGTAAGTTATGGATGACAGCTTTCTTTCTACGATTCCATAGATTTTCCTCCCATGGGATGTGAAGTACTTTTTTTTTTAACGGAGTTATGGGCACAGGGAAAAGTAATTCTTCCTTGTTCGGAGCTGAAATTCATTTTCTCATCTCTTTTGGACAGCTTCTTGGGTACTGCTCAGTTTCAGAGCGTATCATGTGTGTCTTCATTTTGGGGCCGTCCCTTTCTCCCTGGCTCTCGTCTCACTTATAAAGAATTTTTTTACCCCTGGCCCTTCTGACTGCAAGACGCATTTGAGTTTGTCACCTCTGCCCTCTGAGGATGGAAACTTCCTCACCCCACACCGCGAATGGCACTTGCCCTCCACACAGCCCACCTTTCCAGGTGAGCTCAGGAGCGCTTCCATGTCCACGGGCACCCTTCATATGGTGCTTGTGGAGGGCAGCCTCCCTGAGATCAGGGGCAGAGCCCTTGGGCTGGGACATGCTGGGTGGCTGCAGTCGTGTCTGTGTGTGACATCCCCGTGTCCCTCTCGGGGTGCGGTTCAGGTGTAAACGTGGGCACTGCAGGCAGAGCAGGTCTGTCAGTGAAGGAGCGGTCTGACTTTGACACATTCTTTTGGGATCGTTAAGCCCAGCGTGACGGCCGCACCCCTGTAGGATGTGCCTGGCCCAGGGTGGGCCTCCCTCAGGCTGCCGGCGGGCCGTTTGCCCCACACTGTACGTGAGCGCTTACCACTCAGAACTCCTACTGCTCTGTCTGTAGATGTGCCATCACTTGTCACTTAGTAGTTATCTGCCAGCAGAGAGAGGTTTTCGCATCTGGTCTGATTTCTTCCAGGTGCTGTGTCAGCTGTGACCTGGGACATCTGCTTGTTGGGGACGTGGAGCCTCGCTCTTACGTCACCTGGCAGGTGTTGCCAGCCCTTGAGTGACGTGTGGCAGTGGGAGAGGTGTCCTGAGTCCCCACAACCAGAGGCCTGGATTCACACGCCGGGGACAGATTTGGCATCCAAGGGGGTGGGGTCACCTACAGGTTCTGAGCCTGGCCGGACTAGGGGCACCAAGGCCAGCCCATGGAGGGAGAGGCGGGAAGAAGGCTGCCCTTCTTGAGGGGCAGCAAGGTGGAGGAAAGCCTGGTGGGCAGTGTCCAGTGGGAGGTGTGGGTGAGGTTAGAGCTCAGGGTCTGACATGGGCCCTTATGCTCTCCACAGAAAGGTGGTGGGTGACAACCAGAGAGCTCTTCGCCTCACATACATCCCTGCACCTGCCCAGAGGGCGAGCGCATCTGTGTTTCCCAATTACACGTGAGAAGAAGCTGGGAAGGGAGGATTTAGAGGCAAAGGAGTAGGGAGAAGGGGGAGAATGCCCTAAGCCGGTGACACGTTCCTGCAGTGTGGGCCTCCCGGACTGAACGGCACAGGTGGTTTGTGTTGAGGTTTTTACTATTTTAAACGTTTTTAGACGCTCCTTTCGGTGGTGGTTTTATCTCTAGTTTCCCCCAAGCTCTGGGGCCCACATCTAAGACTTACCATCTCATTTAGATCATCTCAGCGATTTGTAGTAAGTTTCTCCTATAGGCTACAGAGTGGTTGCCCTAGAACTCTTCCCCCCCCCCGCCCCAGTTTTATTGAGAAGTAACTGACACGCGTCACTGTATAAATTCCACACGTGTTGTATGACGCTGTGACTGACATACGTCAGGAAGTGATGACCACGCTAGGGTTAGTGACCACCCGTCATCTCGTGTAGATACCGGAAAAAGAAGGAAATAGGTTTTTCTCCTTGTGATGACAACATCGGATGTACTCTGTTAACCTTGCTGCACAGGCAGAGAGTGGGTTCCGTCCAGATCACTGCAATAAAGCAAGTCATGCCAAGTTTTTGATTTCCCAGCGTGTATAAAAGTCGTGTTTATGCTAGATTGTAGTCTGTTAAATGTGCAGTAGTGCTATGTCTTTAAAAACGCAGACGCCTTAATTAAAAAATGCTTAATTGCTAAAAAGCATGCCAACCATCGGAGCCCTCAGTGACACATCATCAGCCCTGGAGGGGCGAGCGCGGCAGGGTCGCAAGCTGTTTGTTTCCTGTTCTGTGGATAGCCTCACACCACTGCTCGCTTGCGGCCTCCTGGTTCAGGTTTCAGTGCTGCTGCATTTTTAACATTTCGGAGCATTTAAAGCCAGGTCTGCCCTATGGGAGATGCCCTCCTCCATCCCCTTCAAAGAAAACCAGCTGCAGTTGGTGTGATTTTGGGCTCCAGGGACATGAGAGTGGCTCACGGTAAAGGCAGCTGATACGAGACTTCTGGAGATGTACTTCCTTTTCTCCATTCCTCCCTTATTACTTTATCTCTCTGAATCTGAGATGCCAGGCGTTAATTACATCCTGATTTCAGAAATGAAAAAGTACAAAATCATTTGTCTTTGATAAACAAAAATGCGTGGTTTCTTCTCAAAGTCCACCTGGAGGTTGGTGCAGCCCCCCCACCTCTTGTCAGGGGCCCCACCGTCCCAACCTGGCTTGGCTGCAGTGTGGCCACTGGTGGTCTCTTATTAAGCGTGGGTGGGTTTACCCACTGTGCTCACTGGGGAACGGAGGTTACCTGCAACCGATGGGAAGAGTCGCTGTGCGGATGCGGCAGGGAAGGAAATTGGTACCAGCTTCTGTGCTGAATGGCAGCCCCGCAGTTACTGCATAATACAGCTGTGACCTGTCTATTCACTCTGTCAGATGTGATCTTTTTTTAACCTTTTATTAGGTTCAGGGAGCGAGTTTCCGAGGCTGGAAAGAAGTGACTTCGCTGTTTAACAAGGATGACGAGCAGCACCTGCTGGAAAGATGTAAATCCCCCAAGTCCAGAGGGTGAGTAGCTGCTGTCTGGACAGCAGCCATTCCAGCGGCGGTGGGGAGCAGGGCAGTGCGCAGGGACGCTGAGGGCTTCCTTCCCCGTGTGAGGAGACAGAAATGAGTCGTACTGATTTTGACAGTAAGCACTTAGAAAGATTATGGAAAAGTGGAAAAAAAGCTTCTCTGACCAGCTCTCAAACTTAACAGTAAATAGAACTTATGGGCCTTAAAGCAGCTTGTAGCCATGCTTAAAGTGTGTAGTAGTTTCAGAAAATCAAGAAAAAAACCCAGTTAAAAATGCAAAGATTGGGCTTCCCTGGTGGCGCAGTGGTTGAGAGTCCGCCTGCCGATGCAGGGGACTCGGGTTCGTGCCCCGGTGCGGGAAGATCCCACATGCCGCAGATCCGCTAGGCCTGTGAGCCATGGCCGCTGAGCCTGCGCGTCCGGAGCCTGTGCTCCGCAACGGGAGAGGCCACAACAGTGAGAGGCCCACGTACAGCAAAAAAAAAAAATGCAAAGATTAATTGTAAACTGTAAAAGATTTTAGAAAATTGGGGCTTCCCTGGTGGCGCAGTGGTTAAGAATCCGCCTGCCAAGGGTAGGGGACATGGGTTCGAGCCCTGGTCCGGGAAGATCCCACATGCTGCAGAGCAACTAAGCCTGTGCGCCACAACTACTGAGCCTGTGCTCTAGAGCCCGCAAGCCACAACTACTGGGCCCATGTGCCCCAACTACCGAAGCCCACGCACCTAGAGCCTGTGCTCTGCAACAAGAGAAGCCACCGTAATGAGAAGCCTGCATGCCACAAGAGAAAGCCTGTGGACAGCAACAAAAACCCAACACAGCCAAAAATAAATAAATTTTAAAAACCAGATTTTAGAAAACAATATATTTAAGCTGACAGTGCTGCTAATTTATTATAAATATTTTGAAAGTTTAAAAAATGTATTTAGGGAGTTCCCTGGCAGTCCACTGGTTAGGACTCTGCGCTTTCACTGCCGTGGGCCTGGATCTGATCCCTGGTTGGGGAACTAAGATTCCCACAAGCCATGCGGCATGGCCAACAACAAAAAAATGTTTTTAAAGATGAAAATATAAGTTCAGTGACGACCAAGTGGAATTGCCAGTGGCAGGTGACTCCTGGTGAGTCTGACCGTAGAGAGGCCTCTCTTCCGAGGACCGGGTGCCTCGGCAGCACTCATGACCCACCAGCACTGTCTGGCCCTCCCCTGCCTCTGACCCCGTGGTCGTGACCTCACGCGCCCTCTCTGCAGGGACTGTGTAAGTCGGTCCTCTTGGATGTCAGGGTGGCAGCTCACAGGGGGCCTGAAAACACGCCTGTGTCCTGGCCCCTCAGTCCAATTAAATGAGACTCTGAAGGGGTCGGGCCTGGACGCCGGTGTTTTTACCCGTGTCCTGAGGATGCTCCCGGCCGCCAGGCTGGGGGATTGCGGCCAGAGCCCTGAGTCGTGTGTGAGCATTCGCCTCCACAGTCGGCCGTATTTTCCTCAGAGCGCACAGCGCTCTGAGCGCTGAACGTCTGAGGCTGCAGCTCTGAATAAACCTGTGGAAAACTGAACCTGTGGTAAATGGAGTAACCCCCCGTTTCTGAATCTGGACCTGGGGCTTCTTTTCTCAGGTTGGTTCAGAGACGAGCTCGGCCTTCCGTTTGGCCTTGAGACAGTCTGCTTTTTTCTCTTCTGTTTGAGAGTGACTTTGCATTTTGCCAAGTGTGGTACCTTAAATACTGCATTCACAAGTTTCCCTAATCATGTGTAGTGACTGCTTTTTCCTTATTAATATTTCAAGTTTTACGTATAAATCTGTGTGAGCTTTCCAAATAAGACTTTTTTAAAAAAGAACCTTCTATTTTATAGAATAAACACAACTTGAGGCTCTGAGATGATTGATCACCAACACTTAACTCTTTCGTCTCCTGTAGAACTAACTTACGATTAAAAGAAGACTTGAAGACGGAGAAGAAGTCTGGATTTTGGGACAATTTGGTTTTGAAACAGAGTACACAGTCTAAGAAACCAGATGAGATCGAAGGTTGGGAGCCACCAAAACTTGTTCTTGAAGACGTGGCAGCCAACTCGGGCGACCCCATGAGTGACCGTCTGTCCGGGCCGGGCTGGGAGGAGGACGCCAGGGGCTCCACCAAGTACACCAGCCTGGCCGGCGCCGGGAACAGCTCGCGCTGGAGCCTCAGGTCAGCGGGGAAGCTGGTCAGCATCCGTCGGCAGAGCAGAGGCCACCTGACGGACGACTGGGAGGAGCTGGAGTGACAGCCCCACTCCTGCGAGTTCACAAACCCAGATCTGCCTGATTTTGCACCTTTGTTCTCATTTCATTCAGATTCCTAGAGTTTGCTGTATCACAGTGTGTTTTTAGTAGAGTATCAAGTTTGGTCTTTCTTTCCCAGATGAAAACTGCAGAGAATCTGCCCTGTGCCGTTTTATTTGGACTCTCCTCTTCAAATGCTTACTTAGGAAATTCCTCAGTGGACACGAACAGGGACCGCACATCGACTGCCTTATGTGGAAACGTCCTCCTGTCGTCCACGTGTTGCTGAGACTGGAGACGTGAGGTTTGCTGCTGTCCGGGAGGAGCGCAGTGGTAATTTGCATTTTGCCACAAAACCGTCTTCCTGTGTCCTCGGTTGCAGTTCTTTGTTCCGTGTCTTGATCCCTTTCTCTGCATGTAGCACATACGTGTAGTCTATGACACAAGAATGTAGCAGCTGCGCACTTCTCTTCTGTTGCCAGAAACCTGCAATCCAGGTGTAAAATGAATCTTCCAAAGGTCGTGTTACATTGTGTTAACTCTTCTTTTGAACTAAATTTTAAAATACGCAAGCAGAATGAGCCCTGGAGAGGCGCACCGCTGAGTGCACTGTCAGCAAGCGCGCCCTCATCCCCAGCCTCCTGTGCGCGCAGTAGATGGTGACAGTGGTTCTTACCTCGAGGTTTTATTTTTATTTCTCCTGAACTTTTAAATATTGATCTTATTTTCTTCTAAAACTTTGTTCTCTGCTTTTGATTGCAGATTAAAGAATGCTATACATAAAGCATGGATCAGTTTTAGTAACTTGACAGTTAATTTTGTTTGGAAAATAATAACTCGCTTGTTGAGTTAAAACTGTATGTAAAATGATGAAAAGTGCCTCTCTTCTCTAACACCCAGGGTTTTGTTTTTCCAAATGAGAGACTGGCTGGTTTGGGCACGTCACTGAGGCATCTCGTGTGTCTCCAGACTTGCTTTCTGCCTCCCTGATAGACTGGCCCCTTGGTCAGGTACCCGTGCACGTGTGTCCTTAGCAGGACAGCTCTGATCCACGGGAGTACGTGTCTATCTCAGGTCACGGTGGCTTCACAGAGAAGGTATAGGGGTTTTTTGGTTAAAAACAAAAACCTCCAGTTACACTGTGCATTCCTCTCTTTAAAAGCCACTGTCCTCAGTGTTCAGTTCTGTGCTGTTCGACATAAAGGAGTGTCATTTAGCATTTCTGTGGACTCCGGGGGGTGACAGTGTCTGCCTGTCATCTGTCATTTCTCAATCAGTCATCTGTCTACACTCTGTCATCTCCAGCCATCTATGTACAATGTATACCTGTCCTCTAACCATCTCTCTCTCTCTGTCTGTGTAGCGTCCATCAGTCATCTATGTCCATCTTTTTCTAAGAGACAAGAAGTTTACTTCACTGAGCCTTGAAAGGGGGACATGTAAGTGGTGGTAAAATCCAGTTTGCATTAGAACCTTGAAATGGTTAATACCGGAACTGAAAACTGCGTTTCCTCGGGTAGACAGTTCAGTACATAGACTGTAGTCCTTCTCCCTAAAGAGACGCTTGCTGTGGCTGCAGACGAGCTTACGCGAGGATTTTAAAGCAGGAGCCGCGGGCTTGTCTTGGGCTAATCCTGTGTTGAGGTGCAGGGAGGCAGACCTCGTGTCCGAGGCTCTAGGCAGGGAGCTCAGCGCGGTGGTGGGGACAGCGTCCTCACTGGGGAGCCTGTGCCCGTGTGCTGCGACGCTCAGTGCCTGTGACACACCCGTGGTGCACAGCCGGCAGAACAGCTCTTCATACCACTGTTCCTTAAAACCAGACCGGGGCTGGAATATGCACAGAAATCACACTTATGTACAAAGGTTAACGTAAAAATGAATTTTTCTTCTGTTGTATCTGATTAAACAAAAATATTTGTGGGTTTTAATATAAATATTTATTGGTATGCTTTGGGGAAAAGATATTTTTTCTTCATAGAATTTACCGAAGCATCTTTGTTTTGTTCACTGGCTGATGAGAGAAGAGGTTTGTTTGAATTCTGTAAAAACATAGCTTCTCTGTGTGAAGAGTGAAGTGTCTGCTCTTTCGGCTGTCGTTTTTAACAGAAAAGTGATTGGCTTCAAAGAAGGCTGAATTCTTAATGCTGAGGTTTTTTAAAATAAAACATGCTTTATGTACTCTGACTGTTAGTTTGCACGGTTACTGGCATCCGCTTCCGGTGACTCAGTCACTCAGAGCTGACGGTACCCGTCTCGACACCTTCAACCTCATTTAAGATGCCGACAAAATGCGTAGACTCACAAATAAACGACCGACTTCAACCTCAGCTGTCAGGATGTATCTTTTGTGTATTTGAATGGACGCTCTTTGGGAACAGCAGGCGCTGCGCCTGCCCTGCCCTGGGCCCCGCTTCCGATTTACTGCAGTGACTTCACGAGTTAGAGCCTGAAGCAAGCCTCCCCTCAGCACCCAGCTGACAGGAGTACGTTCTTCACTTAATCATCTTCATCCTGTAAAAAGTTTCCATCTGTTTTTCCCAAACAGTGGCCTCTTCCGGAGAGAAACCCTGACCTCCCTTAGGGACTGGATGACCACGATGCCGTCTCAAGCCAGGTGACACGTCCGAGTCCCACCACCTTCCTTTCCCGTGGTGTGCGTGTTTCTGCCTTTCCCTCGCTGGTCTCCTGGCCTGTCCCTGCCCTCGTCCCCTCTCCCTCCCCTCCCCACTACCTCACCCACTCCTGCTCCCGTCCTGCTCTACACCTGCCTCTGGGGGCGTGTGGTTCCACTGGTGGTTTCAGACCCTGAACCTCACATACGTCACCAGATATTTTCTGACTGCTGTCACAGGCCAGGGGATTTTCTCTTCTTTCTCCCCATTTACTTCTAGCCATTTATATACTTTGTAGTTTTTATGGTTCTCGGTTGATATTTGAACAAAAGAAGAGCAGAACACTATTTTATAAGCTTTAAAGAAATGAATTGGCTAAAAAGTTTTTAACTTTGTGATAAGATAGTCCAAAGGGGGGTACAGATGGTGCTGAATGACTGACCAAGGGACCTGCTGCTGCCACTGCTTTCTTTTGGCGGAAGAGCGGTTCTGGGTGATGGATGCGGGGCAGGAACGCCCTCCGAGGGGGTTTCCCAACGCCTGTGCCCTGAGGACAGGCACCATCACTTCCTAGTAGTTGCCGCTTCACCACAAGGGTCTGATGGGTCTGTGACCCACACGTGATGCTGTCGTGGTGAGTGCGTGTCCTCACGGCTGTGTTCTGTAGTTTGTAATCGTGGATACAGGACCCAGCCTGGTCCAGAACTGTCTGCAGGGCACCTCCTGGGTCGCAGGGTCCCTTGGGGCTCCTGGGGCAGGGGGGTGGGGTAGGGTGGTGGATGGCCACATCCTGTCCCAGCCTGGTCCACTCGGCGCTGGCCAGCTGTTACATTCAGCCAGCTGAATGCGCCTGCTTTCAGAAAAGGCACTACTTCGTAACCTAAATGGCCTTCGATTCATGTTGTGAAGAGTCGCGTTGCAATGAACAATTACCCATCTTCACCAATAGCAGAACAAAGTGATGAACTGTTGATAGATTTTGGCCGCTATTGAAAAATGTAAAATTTCTACTGAAAGAAAGAAGCCGTCTCAGGATTTGGAAAATATTTGAGCTGTGTCTTTTAGTAACAGGGTGACGAACGCAAAGGTGACCCCCAGGGTGTGAGGTGTCACAATGGGTCTAGAAGGAAAGCCCCGCATAGCTGGGTAGCACCCCGGATTTGGTGCCCCTGATGAGGTCATTGTGTTACCCTGGAGACAGTGGCCCAGCACCCGACTTTCCTCAAACCCACGGGGAGAATGACGTGGCAGACGAGACCTTTTAACGGTTGCATTCGGATGAGGGATTGCAGGTGACTTTCACCTCTATGTTTTTCACGCCTTCTGGGGTATTTTGAAAAATCAGTTAGACAAGCGTACAGACCACATTAACAAGCAAACCAGCTCCGCTCTGGGTTTTTCTAACCATGTTGTCTCCCCGCTGTGTTCGCACAAGGACAGGTCAGGGCGTTGCGGCTGGTCCTGAGGTTGTGGGAAGGTGAGGTGTGGCCGGGCCAGCCCCGCAGGGGGCCCTGACCCGCTCGGTTGTTGGGGCTGCGCCCAAGGCTACCGTGACCCGGGCACGGCTCCCGAGTCCTCCTGAGAGTGGGGATGTGGCCTGGAGGGACGACCTGCCCGGGCCTGCGGCCCCCGAGTCTCCCCACGTGCACAGATGAGACGGGGACTTGGCAGTGAAGCCATGGGGGGAATAAACCGAAAATTGGCTTCTTCCCTGTGAGGAAGAGGCCGTCTTTTCTGACCGGGTGTCTGTGTTCCAGTTCCCAAGTGGCGACTCTAGCCTTCACGCAGGAATTCTGAATTTAGAAATGGTGCCTTTAAACAGAACAGCAAGGGAGAGATGACACGTGGCTGTGGCACGTGTATCTGCCTCGCGGGGGGAGGGCAGTGAGGAGACCTCAGACTCTGGCGTCGGGCTCCCTGGTGCTGCCCGGACTCCTGCGGGGCACCTGGCCCATCGGGGCTCCCAGAGGCAGTGCCACTGTGCCCGTTTCACAGATGATCAGAGTGTGCTCCGAGGCACTTGTTGGACCAGGAGCTGAGATCCAGGTGGGGAAGCCGGAGGCACCTGCTGTTCTGAGGGGTCTGACATGTCCCCAGGACTGGTTGGGGGTGCAGGGCCTGGCTTCAGACTCACAGGGACGGGGGTCTAAATGCTGGCTTAGACCCCGGGAGGCCACACAGTTTGTCCCTCGTCGCAGAAGGCGTGGCTGGATAGGGTGTGGCTGGCGTGGAATGCGGTGGTGAGGGCCAGGCGAGGCTGCGGGGCGTCTGGGCAGGTGTCCCCACCTGGCGGTCCCTCCTGGACGGGTGGAGCCCCCTGCCCGTATGCACTGGGCAAACGTTTTCATGAAGCGGACGGAGCATGGGATTCAGTGGGGTGAGGAGGCCATGTAGCTGGTGGACGGGAAGCTGAGAGGCTGGCAGAGTTTGGGAGACGTTCCTGGGGCAGCAGGGGTGCCAGGGCCTCGGAGCGGGAAGTTACTCCGGATCTGCAGGCTCTGCGAGGCTGGTTCAAGGAAAGGGGCTCCTCCTGGACTAAGCTTTTCGCACCTGTCAGCCACCCAGGGTCCCGATGGTGAAGCAGCCAGCGCCCAGCTTCTGTGCATTCACAGCTCATCCATCCCCAGTGAAACAGTCATTCTCCTTTTAACAACAGGAAAGGCCACACTCGGCTGTGAACAAGAGTCCCCACACCTCGGTCACTCTGTGGGTCCTGAGGAATTGGGGGCCCCCGGGTCTCAGTGTGTGTGGGAGTGTTAAGAGTTGTGCTTTTTCTGTACAGCGTGTGCCACTCCTGAGCCCGGTAGCAGCAGGCATGTGCAAGGGAGGCCAGATTACACCTAAACCTCTAAGTGGTGGTTATTTTTCATAATTAACCTGGCACATTTCAATTTGGAAGTGACAAGCATTTCAGTTTTTAAAAACTGTATTATGGAAAATATCTATGCAAGGGTAAGAACAGTGCAGTGGGCAAGTCAGCCACTGAGATCCCACAGTTGCTGAACGTGTGTGTTTACCTGACAAACGATTTCAAGGCTGGGATATATGTGAGTACAGACATCATGACGTTTCACCCCTGAATGCGTACAGCATGCATTTCCAAGAACGAAGCTACTCCCCCAGCATAACTAACTACTACGTCAACGGCACACCTCACAAAATTAACCATTCCCTAACACCATCCAATACCCATAGATACAGTCAGGTTTTCCCAATTGTCTGGAAAATGTCTTTTTAGCTGCTTTTAATTTTGTCCTCAAGACCACGACATGGTGTATGGATTGTGCCTGGCCTGCTGCAGGGGCTCAGCCGATACTAAGGTAGGTGTGAAATGTGGGCATGGGGATGACAAGTTCCCTCCCTCCTCACCTGCCTGCAGTTGCCTCTCTCCGCCTGCAGGAATGTGTGTCTGGGGACTTGCTTCTGTACAAATCCACCGCTTTGTGCTGGGGTCTGATACTCAAGAGTCCTTTCTCTGGGTATCGGCCAAGTTTCTGATTCTGTCCCAGGCTTCTGTCATCTGTCTTCTGGTCGCCAGTCTCCCTCCAGGGTCTTTGGCCTCAGTGAAGTGGTGGACAAGTTTATATAATTAGAAGTTAATGTCTCAGCATGACTTTTCAGAATTGCAGAATTTAGTGATAAAGGCAGGGTAGAATTTTAGCTTTCAAGAGTTGAATAAATCTGGAAGGGGGTGGTGATGGGAAAAATATCATTTGCTTTGAGTTTTCTTTTTGAGAAGTATTTTTTTCTTTAGAGGCTAGGGTTTCAAAATTCTCTTCTCCCTAGAAACTTAGAACTGGCTGAGTAAGCTAGCAGGAGGATGCCAAGAATTTTTGTTCTGTAAGAAATCTCCAAAGCTCAACATGCAGAAGCGCCTGGAAGACCAGTTTCCCTTGGGAACCAGTGAGCAGGACCCAGATGAGGGCGTTGCTCTCCCCCAGGAGATACGCAGCTCTATTCTAGTACTTCGCTGTTTCTCTCACTTTATAATTTTGGGTGCTTACAGGTCTTCAAAAGGCAATGTGAGATAAAATACTGGAAAGATATCAAAATTTAAGTAATTACCTTGAAGTAGAATTATGGGTAGCATTTTTTTTTTGTATATTGGCTTTTTAACAAAACTTTTTACAGTGACTATACATTACTTTTGTGATAAAAAAACAGGGCGACGAATGTTGAAAAAGTAACACCTCAGTTTTTAAATGGAAAATAGCAAACATATCCAAAAGAAGAAACAAAATTATATAAATCATGGGTTGGCACACTACAGCCTAGTGGACAAATGTGGCCGTCCCCCTGTACTTACTTATATGGCATACAAGTTAAGAATGTTTACATTTTCAAATGGTAGAACAACTTAAAAGAATAATATACTGTGACACATGAAATCCCACAGAGTTTAACTGGAACACTTGCTATCAGTGTCCCCCCCACGCAGTCCAAGTCTGAGTTACGGTATAGATTGTCTATGGCTGCAAGAGAGAATGTGGGCCCTGAAAAGCCAAAAATACTTAACACCTGCCTCCTCACAGAAATCTGCTGAACCCTGGTGAAGACTCCTTCGTGTACACACCCTTCCCCTCTACAGTTTTCAGCTCCTGGCCAATCTTGTTATCTTTAGTCACCCCCTAGCCTCAACCAAGAGAATGAATTACGTTAAAGTAAATCCCATAATCCTGTAATTTCATCATCTTCATGTTGTTTAAATTTAAAAGTTGAGAATTTACCAAGAAGATGTAATAATCATAAACATACATGAACAGACATTAGAGCTTCTAAACATATGAAGCAAACACTGAGGAAAGAAGAGCCAGCTCTATATTACAGTAGGAGACCCCAATACCCCACTTCAAGAAGAGACAATATCCACCATTAGATCAATCAATTTAATACACGTTATTATACACAGAACAAAGGAAAAACATGATCATTTCAATTGATGCAGAAAAAGCAGTTGACAAAATTCAACACCCTTTCACGATGGAAATACTCAACTAATTCTGAATAGAAGGAAACTGCCCCAACATTATACAGCCATATAAAAAGTCCCAGCTGACATCCTCTCAATGCTGAAAGACTGAAAGCTTTTCCTCTAAGATCAGGAACAAGACAAAATGCCCACTCTCACTACTTCTGTTCCACACAGATTGGAAGTCTGCACCAGACAGAGCCATCTGGGCAAGAAAAAGAAATAAAGCATCCAAATTGGAAAGGAAGTATTAAAATTTTCTGTTTGCAGGTGGCATGATCTTACATGTAGAAAATCCTAAAGACGACAACAAAAAATCAACATACAAACATCAGTTGCATTTCTATACAATAACAATGAAAAATCCAAAGAGGAAATTAAGAAAATTCCATTTTTAATGGCAACAAAAAGAATAAAACACTTAGGAATGCACTGAGTGAAAAAGGCTGAAAGAAAAAGACACAAATAAATGGAAGACATCCCATGTTCATGGATTGGAAAACTTCCACCCAAAGCAATCTATAGAGTCAATACAATCCCCACCCAAGTCATAATGGCATATTTGGTCAAATGATTTTCAGCAAGGGTGCCAAAACCATTCAGTAGGGAAAGGACAGTCAACACACTTTGCTGGGAAAACCACATATCCACATGAAAACGAATGAAGTTGGATCCTTACCTTATTATGCCACGTGCAAGAATTAAAACTATAAAACTCTTAGAAGAAAACATAGGGAGAAAGCTTCATGACACTGGATTTGGCAATGAAATCCTGGATATGACACAAAATGTGCAGGCACCAAAAAAAAGAATAGAGAAATTGGACATCAAAATTAAAAACCTCTGTGCATCCAAGGACACAATCAACAGAGTGAAAAGGCAACCTAGGGAATCGGAGAGAACATTTTCAAGTTGTCTAGCTGGTAAGGACTTAGTGTCCAGAGTTGTAGTAGTTCTTTCTATATTCAACAACAAAGCCACATACAACTCAATTAAAAAGAGGGCAAAGGACCTGAATAGACATTTCCCCAAGAAAGACACATAAACAGCCAACAGGCACAGAAGATGCTCAACATCACTTCTCATCAGGGAAATGAAAATCAAAGCCATAATGAGATATCACCTCCCAACCATGTGGACAACTACTATAAGAAACAAGCAAAAAAAGCCCAACCCCACAAGATAACAAGTGTTGGTGAGGATGCAGAGAAATTGGAGCCCCTGGGCACTGTTAGAGGCTGCACCATTTTACACTCCCACCATGGAAAATAGTATGGTGGTTCCTCAAATACTAACTATATAATTAGCACATGATCCAGCAATTCCACTTCTGGGTATACATTCAAAAGGAAACGAAACCTTTATCTAGAAGAGAGATGTGTACACCAGGTTGACAGCAGCCCAAAGGTGGAAGCAACCCAAGTGCCCATCAACAGACAAACAGAATGTGGTCCAACCACACAATGGAACACTATTCAGCTCACAGGTGAAGGAAATCCTGAGCGATGCTACAACACTGGTGAAAAGACAACTACTTTATGATTCCAGTTACATGGTGTGTCTACAGCAGTCAGATCCACGGAGACAAAGTAGATGGTGGGGGCCAGGGGCTGGTGGATGGGGAAGGGGAATCAGTGTTTAATGGGGACAGTTTCTGTTTGCAGAGATAAAAAGTGTTCTGCAGATGACGGTGCTGGTGTTTGCACAACAGTGTGAATGTACCTAATGCCACTGGACTGTACACTGAAAAACGGTTAAGATGGCCAATTTTATGTGTATTTTACTGCAATTAAAATTTTTAATGACATTTGAATTCTCTATGTAGATTAAATAGTAAAAAGCTACTTGCATTTGTCTGTGCAAATTTCTCAAATGACTGTCAAAGAAAAGTGAAAATTTTATCCAAATAAAAACAACATAGTTGAGGTGTCTCTCCTGTCTGACACAGAAGAACAAACACTGTGTGTGAAGAATCTCGCCATCCTGAGCGAGAGGCACGTGAAAAGCCCTCTCGCGTCCTCAGGTGGCTGTGCTCTGAGCACCTCTGTTCTCCATGTGGGCCTGAGTCGGTGCTGGGGGCGGGGAGGGCAGCAGGACCCCCAGGAATACGCCTGAGAGATGCATGTGCCGATGACACCGAGAAGGTGCTGGCGAAGGGGCACTGCAGTCACACCTGTGCGGTGGGAAGGAGCAGGCCACACCAGCCATAGCAGGGGTCGGGAAGGTGCACGTGGCACGTCCCTGCTGGGATTCTGGGGGGCGCCCAGGGGACACTGTTCTCCAAAAGTGAGGGTCTGCTTCCTCTGCAAAAAGGGACAGAAAGCAGAGCTCGTCTGGAGTGAGGTCAGAAGACGCGACCACACCCAGGTAGGAGCAGGGGAGTGCGAGCTGAGAAGCAAGTGGGTGTCGGGCCTTTCAGCCGAGCAGGTGTCGGCAGCAGGAAATCACTGGGTCCTCCCAGGTTTGCAGATCCTTGGGTATCTCACCGGGTGGGGGTGATGCTGCGTTTGGTGGGGAATACAGGAAAGGGAGAGGAGTGAAGCATATGCATTTTCTCACACCGTTAATGAAAGAAAGAAATGTCATAAGCCAAGACAGCTTCTGCCTTTTCATCTATGGTTTTCAGCACACTTCCTTCTGTAACTATGGAGGAAAGCAGCAGATGAAGTTTACAGCCCGTTTATTGCTAGGTTAGGGCCCATGATGAAGAAAATGAGCTCTAACCAAGATACGTCTCAACTAAGACAAAACTACTCTATCCCGTTAAAGGCAAAGGATTTTCCAAAAGGGAGGATGTCACTAAACTGAAAACAGACGCTTCTCCTCAGTAACTTCAGTTTCCAAGGAATTATCCTAATGCTTAAAGGAGGACACACACCAATTCTTCACAAACCCTTCCCAGAAAATGGGAGGGAACGCTCCCGAGGCAAGCTCCTTCTAGGAGGCTGTTTTCACCCTGATACCAAAACCAGACAAAGACTCACCAGAAAAGCACAGCTAATCTCTCTTGTGAAAATGCTCAGTAAAACCAGCAAACTAAACTCACCAACTGTGTATGGAAACCACATGGGACGTGGGCCTGAAAATGCAAGGTGGGTTCAACATACAAAAGTCAACACACGACCACCTCTGTAGATGTAGAAAGAGCACTCGACAAAATCTAACATCCTTTCATGGTTAAAAAAAAAAACACGTCAACAAAGCGAGGCTGGATGGGAGCACCGCACCCTGATACAGGCGTCCACAGAGGCCCAGCATGCACCACACCCACAGGCGAAGGGCAGGGAGCCTCCCAGGAACATGCTAGGATGTGTGTGCACTGCCATCCACGTGCATGGGGGTCTGGCCGGAAAGCTGGGAAGGAGGGGAGAGAGGGAAGGAGGGAGGGAGGGAGGGAAGAAAGAAGGAAAGGTGAAAAGCCACCTCTATTTGCAGAGGACACGATGTATATCCACGTCCTAAGGAATCTACAAAAATTACCGCTAGGTTTAATTAGTGATTTCAGCAAAGTTACAGGATACAAAATCAGTATACAAACACCTTACATGAGCATTTTGTTTGATTCTGTATGTTTGTTAGAATCTATATGATTCTTAAAGCAGCATTTACAGCAGAAATAACATCAAATCCTTCAATACTGTCCCTAAAGGAGACATGGTTCTCCATGGACAGCCCTGAGCAAACGCACAACAGATGCCATGAAACTCCCAGACTAGCACCGGGACCTGCTGCAGAACCTAATGTGGCTCCTCCTGGCCCATGAGTCACAACCCGGGGGAGAAAATGTACCTCAAGGGAAAGGAAGACGCCACAGACTTCCAGATGCCACTTCCTGAGGGTGGCAGTTCCCGCAGGGGCAGCTCTGGGCCCGCTCCTGGCCGTGCTGAGAGGGTAGAGGGCGTGCAGATGACGCATCGTGGGGAGTGACACCGTGCAGCCCGAGTCTGGTGAGCCCGCTGAGGGAACCACACTCAGAAATGACACATGAACCTGCAGCTCAGGACGATCCCTCTCTTCCTGTTCACGTCATCTGATCTTCCGTAAATGAGTGATCAGGACCCAGGAACTGTGTGCCTGGAACTCTCTGCCTGCCCCCAAATGTATCCTGCTCACGCCCCCTCCCAGTGCTGCGGGCCTCAGGCACACCTGCTATAGGTTTTGCCAATGCCTGTGTGTGGTTTTGGGTCCAAGCACATCTGCTGCCTCTGGAAACGGGCTAATTAACAGGGGGAACAGCTGGACTCTTCTCCCAAGACTTTTAATGTTATCTGGGGAAAAAACTCACTTCAAGAGGTTAACGTCCTCCTAAGAAGAAACTTATACAAAAAAGACTAACACCCAAAAAGTAAAACAGGCAAAGAACCCAATTAGGTAATTTGCCAAAGCAAAACAAAATACAGGGCTTCCCTAGTGGTGCAGTGGTTAAGAACCCGCCTGCCAACGCAGGGGGCACGGGTTCGAGCTCTGGTTGGGGAAGATCCCACATTCCGCAGAGCAGCTAAGCCCATGTGCCGCAACTAGGGAGCCTGCGTGCTGCAAACACTGAAGCCTACGTGCCTAGAGCCCGTGCTCTGCAACAAGAGAAGCCACCAGAATGAGAAGCACGTGCACCGCAACGAAGAGTAGCCCCCGCTCGCCGCAACTAGAGAAAGCCCGCACACAGCAACGAAGACCCAGCTCAGCCAAAAATAAATAAATTTATATATTAAAAAAAATACAGAAACAACTCGCCAATAAGCTTTCAGAAGACATGTCCTACCTCACAGCCTCTTCACGTCCATCTTCGGGGGAGAAAGATGCCGCCTTCCATCCTCGCCAGTGCTCTGGAAACATCCTTACAAACAACTGACTCGTTTCCCTGGTTCTGCTTCTCGTTTATCGTAAGATCATCAGATGCACAAAGGTGCACATGTGGTGATGCTGATCACAAAGTGATCTGTTCCAGCTGTGTGGTACCAGGTCGCCAGTAAAAACCATTATTTTCACAAACACTTTTGAAAAAAAGGCTGGTTATAAAATGAAAACAGTATATATGATGTTTACGGTTTTATGAAAAGCTTTCACCCAATACACACAGAGGGAAACTATCATTTGACAATTAAGCATAG
The DNA here is from genome assembly GCF_003031525.2 of Neophocaena asiaeorientalis asiaeorientalis. Lineage (NCBI taxonomy): Eukaryota > Metazoa > Chordata > Mammalia > Artiodactyla > Phocoenidae > Neophocaena > Neophocaena asiaeorientalis. Next base: position 981,181 of record NW_020174712.1, read on the forward strand.
TCTTGGCTGTGTCAGTTCAGCACAATGTAGTGAAAATACACTCTTTATTTACAAATATGCAAAACAGCAAATTTCCATGTGCTAAGAAGGAAGTAGAAATGACTTTGCTTGGGTCCTTGACCCTGTTCAGTCTCCCCTACACCTGCCGGGGCCATTCCTGCATTCCTTCTGGTAAGCACAGCTATCTCTGGGTGGCAGGGTTATATGCAAGTTTTATTCTTTTATAAACCTTTATTTTCAAAATCTTCTAAAACGTACATGCAGTATTTTTTAAAATAAAACAATGTTTGAAAGGTTTCAATAAATGATATCAAAATCATTGATACTACTTCCTTCCGTAAGATGCAAAACTGATGAAGTTAAAATCGGTAGATAAACGTGACTTATTACTTCGCCTGCAAACGGGGATTCAGAGCACTACAGTGCAGGTCACACTGGGCTGGCCCCCAGGTCAGGGCCCCTGCCTGCCAGCATCGGGCCATGAGCCCAGGATCACAGCCCCAGACTCACGCCTTTGTGGGTCTCGGATGTCTGCACAATTCACAACCCCACGCTGAGCACCCAGAAGACATGCACATACTTCCCTGGGTTCCTTCTGTACCCAAGAGGATTCATATGGACACGACCAATACAGTCAAAATACATCTCAAGAAAAATAAATATTCCGCACAATGTCCTTACAAGGATCAATGATCTATCCCCGCCCCCGATCACTACAAAATCAGGAAACTATCATTTGACAATTAAGAAGCGTATGCTTGGCTGTTAGTGTCAGTTCAGCACAGGATGCGGTGCTGAAAATACACACTCTTTCTGAACCACATTCACAAACATGCAAAGTTGCACATTTTAATGCGCTTAGAAGAAAAGCATTTTTTAAAGAAGGAAGTAGAAATGATTTTCCTTGGGCTCCCTGGCCCCACTTCATGGGTGGAAACAACAGATGCTCCCGCCCGCAGGTGCCAGGGCACTTTTCCACGTCCCTCCACGCCCTCCAGCCTGGGCACCAGGTCACGGCTCGGTCACGGAGGACGCGTCCTACCACGCTGCCCAGGCCACGGCACGGTTGGGCCCTTAGAACTTGAAGAGGTCGATGAAGTGCTGCGGGGACACGGGCGTGAAGCAGCTGTCGGGGTCAGCAGCCGTGCAGGGGTGGCCCGAGTCCTGCGGGAGGAGGGGGTCGTTACCACACGGGGCGTGTTTCTGGAGGGAACGCAGCTCAGAAGTCGCCAGCTGCTTGTTTAAACACACCCCGGACCCCACCACAAAGGTGCGTGGACAGCAAGCGATGAGAACTACGGAAATGAAGGCAGCCACACGGCTCCCCGGGGGAGAGACTTCCCGAAGGAATTCCTGCTCCAGTGGACGGGGAGACGGGCCGCCCTGAGTTAGGGCCCCAGAGGGAGCCCTGGGCTCTGCGCCCCCGTCCTGGCCGCGCTCCTCCCCTCCCGCCGTGGGTCAGGGTCCACCCCGGGACCTGCTCTCGGCACCGCCCACCCCACTCACCAGAGGGCCCAGCCCTGCGTCCCGCAGCAGAAACGGGGCTCAGGTCAGGAGACAGAGCAGCCTCAGGACTGGGGGCCAGTAAGGCCGGGGACCCGGCGGCCAAGTCTACACCCTCCCTCTGGTCTACAGGGCAGCTCATGGGACCCCCGGTCATGGCGAAGCAAGCAGGCCAGTCGCACATCAGCAGAGGGTGCGGCCTGAGGGGCACCAGCCTCCTGGGGACGCGCGCAGACGCGGGCAGAGCAAGAGGTACCTCGAGTAATAAAGCAAGGCGGCAGTCCTTGGAGACGGCGGAGAAAGGGTCAGGAAGGAGTGCAGAGAAGGGAGGAAAAAAGGGAAAACAGGGTTATTAGGAAGAGCCAGACCGTACTTAGCATTTAGGCTGGATGTGTGTTATTTACGAAAATGGCTAAAGTCATCGGACAGCTGAATCCGAGGCAGTGTCCAGCACCTGGAGGGCCACCTGGGACACTGCCAGTTTCCACTTCCTCGAGTCTCGGACTGACACCTGATGAGGCTGCGGAGCTAAATAACCGTCGGAACTGTTCACTGGAAGTGCACAGAGCGACACTGACACATACGGTTTACACTGCAAATATTCATGGCAGGTTTCTCGGAAGCTCCCTCATTCCCTCTTTGCTGTCTGAGAGTCAACTCCTTGGAATGCGGAGCACGAACCAGACTCCAGCAAGCCCAGTGACCCCAGAGCCCGGATCCCGCGCGGACCCCTGCGCATCCATGGTTTTCAGCTCGAGGTCAGCACCAACCTGCCGCTCTCGCCTCTTGCCGGCCCGGCCACCTGGCCCGGCTTCCCCACCCTCGCTGGAGATGGGGGCTGGCCATCAGCGCAGGCTGGGGCCAGCAGCCTCCCTGCTCCGGCCACAGACCCACGGTGTGGACCTGGCAGTGGACACGCCGAGACAAAAAAGGACACGGGGTCCTGATTCCCAGCCTTTAACTGGACTCATTCTGTCCGGCTTCCAACTCACCCAACCCCCAGTGTTGACCGAAGTTCAATGAAGTCGAGAAACTCAGCTGGAGGACCGTCAGGCGGAAGGAACATGGCGGTCTCGCGTCACTACTCAGCAACCTGGGAGGGCCGGCCCACGGAAGCCAGACAGACCCCGAGCCGGCACCTGCGCTTGCCTGAGTGACTCGGCTCAGTGACTCCAAGACCGTGGTGCACAGTTCTTAAGCCCAGTATTTCCCCTTCTTTCACTTTGGAGGAGTTACCACATAGGCAGGTAGAAAACTAACCCCCAGACTCCAGAGAATGAAGCCAGAACAGACAGGACGGCTGGGGCAGCTGAGAGGTCAGAGCCCAGGCCCACGTGGGCGCAAGAGGACGAGTCTGGCAGCGTGCGGGAGCCGGACCATGGCGGGTCCCCACCAGCACCCGGCGGCATCCGATGGTGTCACGCTGCTGTCTCCCCATCGGCAGGAAGTGCTGGCGAAGGTGAGTCAAAGCGCAGGGGCCACTTCTGAGCACCAGCCCCGCGCAGGGCAGGGCACTGCTTAACCTTCACGACTCCACGCGGCAGGTCTGCCCCGACAGGAGGCTTCACGAGGCTGGGAACTAGGGTGGGGCCATGGGATGGTGTGGCATGAGCCGGTGGGGGGAAAGCGCGGTCAGCTGAGGCAACGCAGGGGGCCTTCCTCGGGAGCTGACACTGCAAGCAGTTTCCACCAGAAATTCCAGAGACTCATCTTTTTTTTTTAAATTTCCACCCACAGATTCAGAATAAAGTTGGAATGGCCTCTAGGAGAAAAAGCTACAGTGTGACCCCAGGGGTGGACCGAGCCAGGCCCTGAGGCCTGAGGCTGCATGGACATCGAGGTGCTCAGCTTTCAAGGCAAGACTGAACATTTCAGAGCCAAAAGACCAGCAGGAGACACTTGTTCTGAATTTTCATAAACAAAAGAATCCGCAGGCCAATTCTTCTGGAAATCTAAAAAATCACATCTCAATTTAAAAAATCCAGAACTTCCGTGCTTCTCGATGCCTCAGCATCACATTCTTACACCAACAGCAGGGAGACTAAGGAGGGCGCCTCTCTGTTCACGACTTCAGAGACAGGGCTCCCACACTCTCCACACTCTGCAACGGCATTCTTAGAGAAACGCCCATCACATCCGCCCCAGGAAGAAACACCACTGCTCCCAGTCTCTCTCTGGAATAAAGTGATCTGCTCAGGAGAACAGAAAACCCTGGGGAGGAGCGTCAGTTCAGAGCAGCAACCAGACGGTCTCATCTGCTCTGACTCAGCCGTGAAGATGCCTCCTCACGTGTTTTCCACGGGCACCTGCCCGGGTATGCGTTTTCTATCCCTGTGATTGGGACCAAGGGCGCACAGTAAGGGCTCCGCTCCATGTACTGTAATCCCGCTGACTGATTCGCCTGCGTCCCCACGCAACGTGGCCGGCACACCGGCGAGAATGAGCGTGAGGTGCCCCTGCCCCAGAGGAACAAGGTTCCACAGAACAGCCACTGCAGCCGTGTAACACATTTCTTCTTTTTAATTGTGTGGGAAAAGCCACACTAGAATACAAAACAACCAATTACCAATGACGTGACCTCCTGTTGGTCATGAGTGGGGACAGCAGGACCTGCTCGCCTGCAGCCCAGGAGGTAAAGCTCTGTTGACACAGGGGCTCTCACCCCACAACCACGGGTTATAGTTAAAAAAGAGCCACATTACCACGGATATAATCTGAAATGAAAACAATTTAAAGTAGTCATTTCTCTTCCAACAGTTTAGAGTCTGCCATGTAATCCATGCAACAAATTACAGATAAATGAAGAGCAAAAGAAATACACAAACAGCCAAGGCGCTGACCAGGCGGAAGGCCTGCGGCCTTACAGCCACGCCCGAGGACACGGAGGGGCAGGCGCAGACCGCCTGCCAGTTTCGCCACTTTTCTCCCTAGTGAAATTTCACCACGTTAACAAGCAAATTCAAACTCAAGGCAAACTATGGAAATGATTTCACTGAGAGGAGGTGATGGAAGCACCCCACTCCCCCGCCCTGGAAACTTGTTTTTATCAGAGTCTGGACAGGAGAGGAAGGGAGCCAGAGAGGGAGGGGATGGGCCCAGACAACTGCGGACGTGGCTCAGTCTCCACCAAGGACCAGACTTGCTAAGTGTGGCTCAAACACATGAGAAGCCTGGGCACCTTCATGGGCCTCGCCTCTGCTCCAGGCACAGGGCTGTGAGGAGAAGCCCCCTGGAAGTGCCATCTTCGGGCGTCCCGACAGTGGAGGCTGAGGCCGAGTGTGGAGGGCAGCTGAGGGGCCCCCTCGGCTTCCAGAAGAGGGTGGGGGATCCTGAGCCTCGACAACAGCAGAAAGCAGCCCCGCCAGGACTCGGGCCGAGGCGCCAGCCAGCGCGCTCACCACCCTCGGGGACAGCCCCCCCCCCCCACCTGCTACCACAGTGCAAGGGGACGGGGTGAGTGGCCCGACGTTCAGGTCCAACTGCAAGTTGTTCTACGTTTGTGAACCTGTTCCCCTGCCCCAGTCCTTGGTGATACATCATTATCTTATCACAAATACAACTTGCCTTTTTTTTTTTTTTTTTTTTACCATTACCGTTAGGTGAATAGTTTGTTTCTCCAAATTTTAATCCTCAAACTCCAAGACTACATCTGAAATTTTTACCTTCCAAAAGAGGATGCTGCAGTGCCGACAAAAGTGCAGTGTGTCTCCGTACTGTTCCTTAGTGGGGTAATGTTTCTGAAGTGCAAAATACATCAACTTCCATTCGATATGACCTTTTTCTGAAAGGATCAAGTGTCTACAAAACTAGACAGACAAAATTCTGTTCAGAATCAGATGGTTTTCATAGCATAACAATTTTTTAAAAGCAGTATACTGCATGAAACATTCAATTATTAGAAATTAAATTTCAAATATAATTCAGCCTATACACTGGAATACCATGCAGCTGTTAAAGAGACTTAAAGGTTCCGATCTGGAATGATATCCATGACATACTATTAAGCTAAAAGTAAGTTACTACATCATGTGTCTGCCAGGGACTTGTAACTAGAACACAAAAAGAACACAACTCAGTAACAGAAAGACAATCCAAACACAAAATGGGCAACAAGCACATGAAAAGATCTCAGCACCTCGGGCATCAGGGATGGGAGGAGGCAGCCCCTCACGCCCCCCGTGAGGCTGTGACCAAACACTCAGAGTAACAGGTGGGGATGGGGGCGTGGAGCAGTCGGGGGCTGCCCGATGGGGCGGCGACTTTGAGCAACAGCTTCTCGGTTCCTTGGAATATTAGACTCCACTCCGGGGCGGCCCCCCCCCGGCCCCGCCCCGAGAAGGGGGACCATGGCGGCCCCGTGGCCTGGCCGCACCCAGCCTCACCCCCTCCAGCACGCACGTCTCAGTTTCAGGGCCTGAACCTGCTCACCTCCAGGACGCCCCTGCCTGCCATGCCCCCCAGAGTGGCCGTGTCCACCTAGGGGACGGGCACGTGACCCCACACATCCCCCAAGCCCATGTCTGAAGAGGCACGTGACACCTGTCCCTTCGGCAAGGAGCCCCTGGGGCAGGATCGCATCCTGCCTCATCCAAGACTGTTCCCTGCCCTTCACGCTGCCGTGCGTGTGGTGGATGCCCAGCTGTCGGTGCTTCACTCCAGAAACAACACGGGGCGGGGGGCGAGGAGGGGGGCAACGATGAGGGGGACACACAGGAGTCCGCCGGTCCCCGTGGCTAGTCCCGGTCCTGGGAGGGCAGGGGTGCGGGGAGCGGGTGGCCACCCATGATCCCAGAGGTGACACACCACCCGGAGAGGGGCCTCGAGTTATGGGAAAGACGAGGGGCACGTCCTCGACAGGAAGAACCTGCTCTTGTTCTGCTTCTCTGTTCTGGGCTGTGCTTAGAATCACAGCTCTTTCTCAACATGAAGAACGAGCTTTCCCGTAAGTGATTCTAGTCCATTCCCCGAAGTGGCCAGGCCTGGCCGCTGGGGCCGGAGCCCACGCTCACCTGCTTCTCACCGAAGTGGTACTGGCAGAGCTTCTTCCACAGCCGCCGGTCCTCGCTAAGCGCGGACAGTGTCGGGGTCACCTGACCCAGAGTGACGATGTCCCACCCATCCGAGAACCTGTACAGGATGTTGCTGAGCATGTGCACGGGAAGGTCGCTGAGCGTCAGGCCGCTGTCCACCTGCTGGGAGGACCCGCGCACTTACTCCAGCGAGAAGGCGCAGGAGCGTGGCACTCACACTGACGTCTGAGGCCCAGGCGACAGGAAGGCCGCCCGCCCCTCTTTCCTCCCCACTTCTCTCCAGATAACGCCCAGCAGCGGCCCTGCCTGGACCTGCGCAACAAGCATTCCCTTCCCTGGGGATCCCGACCACTGACACCCACACTCCCCGAGTTCGCCAGCTGACGAGGCGTCACCACGCGTCAGCTACTAGGGGACAGTGGCACCTGGCCACGTCTATCAAGGCCTGGATAGCAGACACGCCCCAGGTGCATGTGTCTTCAGGCAGGTGGCCCTCACAGCACAAGCCTCTGCCCGTGGGAACGAGGTGGGGTCTGTGCGGCGCTCACACCAAGGCCGCCTGGACACTGGATGTTAGATCGTCCCTTGTAACTGCAGGGCCTTAATTAGGGAATCACTGCTCTTTGTAAATCCCACATTTAGGTAGCAAATAAATGGCCCAAAGTTACAGTGTTCCAACGCCACCTTTGAAAGCAACCAGAGATAAATAAAACACAACCTAAAACACTTACTTTAGTCAATAGGGTCAACATTTTTCTTGATGAAACCAGTTACCAGAATAAACGAAAAGCATCAGAACAACTGGAGTGATCTGCATGGTCCTTTTGAACTACAAACACACGTACACACACCATGCAGCGTACAACCCATCAACCCAGAGAAGCAACAGCGGATGAACCAGAGTCACTACTATACAATTTAGCCTTAATTCATTGAACGTTATTTTAGCCTGAAATACCTAATCTATAAAGGTAAATCAATTCACCACCTCATCACCCACAGGATCAGCTCTTTTTAATAATTACCATCCCCACCGTCTTTCCAATGACACCTATAACCCATTAAAGGGTCTTCTGGTCTTAATCCATCTTAAAACAGTTTAATATTTATGAAATGTAAAGGAGAAAAACCTTTGGAAAAGCTGTAATAGTCTTTCACATACGCTTAGAAGTAACAACAGTGTTTGTAAGAGAAAAACAGAGCGTACTCACTTGTAGGCCAAGAAATGCATACCTCAGTCATCTGAAGATTCTGTAGCTGCTGTTGCCAGTTGAGAATAGTTTCTAACCGGCAAACCCAAATGTTGATATTTCCCACCAGAACGGACTTCCCCACTCCTCTAATTAGAATGCAAAGGGTAGAGCTTAGGTCTTGGAGAAGATCTTTGATTAGGCGAGGGTTTTGGTGGTCATCGAGAACTGGAACAAACAAAAACAAAAACAATGCACTGATACAGTCAACCCCCGCTGTTAAGAATGACCTGCTTTCACAGCCCAAGGGCCCATTAACAGATAACACAGATATACAGAGTGTGATACATACACACGATGGAATATTACTCAGCCTTAAACAGGAAGGGAATTCTGACACATGCTACGACGTAGATGAAACTTGAAGCCCTTATGATAAGAACCAGCCACACATGAACAAGTATTGTGTGATTCTCCTTATATGAGGTCCTTAGAATAGTCAAATTCATAGAGACAGAAAGTAGATGGTGGGCGCCAGGGGCTGGGCAGTGGGGGGAGGGTCGTGCTGGTTGGTGTTTATGGGGACAGAGTGTCAGCTCTGCAAGGTGAGCTCTGCTGAGGATGGTGGCCATCGTTACACAATGATGTGAATGTACTTAACGCCACTGAGCTGTGCACTTAAGAGTGGTTAAGATGGTAAATTTTATGTATATTTAATCACAATAAAAAATTATAATCTCATTTCACTGCAACTCCAAAGTGGCATCATTTCTGAGATATCACAAGTAGGATGAGATTTTAAAACTTCAAAATATTGTCTGATAGTGTATTTTTGGTTGAGTCTACAGTTTTGCCTTTAAACCTGTCAGTCTCTGTTTTCTTTTATACTTAATCGTGAGAATGGATATTTTAAATGGCATATATATGCATAAACTCAAAGTTCCGTTTATTACTGGCCACTAATCAGGACAAACATTAAATTAAAATGACAGGCTTAGCTGATGCCTAAGAACGAAGTCACAACCTTGCTAATTATAGAAACACGATACAGCTAAAGTGAGCTGTGGCTAGTTACCCATGAAACAGTGAGTGTCTTTTTAAAACTCAGGGATTCATTACCTTTCTCTGGGACTTCCCTGGTGGTCCAGCGGTTAAGACGCCGCACTTCCACTGCAGGGGGCACGGGTCTGATCCCTAATTGGGGAACTAAGATCCCACATGCCACGCAGTGTGGCCCCAAAACAAAACGAATTGTCTTTCTCATTACAATATGTTCTTCTGTATGCAAAAGCACCTTTTAAAGAACAACAATGACAACATCAAGAACTGAGCAGCCGACCGGAGCCCTTGCCCTGACACCATCACATTATTTGACACCATTAATACTGGGGGGAAATCAAAGAAAAATTCAGTCTCCCTGCACCGAATTTCTAATTAAGATTTAGATTATTAAAAATATCAGTCATCACCTTACCTTTTTGAACGATTTTATCCAGAACGTTGAAGTAGTTCTTCTGGGCCACACCGCTCAGCGAGGTCAGCTGGGACTTTGCGATCAGCTGCAACAGCTGTTGGGGGGAGGGTGGGGGGGAGTTACAGATGAGCATCACCTCTGAAGGGAAACGCCCCCAAGTGACAGGGAAGGAGAGCGCAGGCTGCAGGCCGTGACACCCTCCCCACGACGGCACATCTTTGGGGGTCCACCCAGCATCCTGCCGTGCCCTTTCCTCTGAATGTCCCAGCCTCACACGAGCTGAGCCGGACCTTCCCCAACGGCCTCACATCACATCTGTCCCTCCGGCCTCCCGCCTGACACGCACGGCACTGCCCCTCCCTCCCGCAGCTGCTGCCTGGCGTGCCTCCCAGGCTTCTGCACGCGATGCCGGCATGGCGGGCAGAGGGGAAGGCCTGGGAAGGACAGGACACCCTTCCCGCTTCTCTGGCCCAGTGCTGTCCCCTCCCCTCAGCTGCTCCGGGGAGAGCTGGTTGTCACAAACATGGCTCATCCGTATCAGTCTTCGGTGAACCCAGAGCCCACCTCTCTGTACAAACTGGGCCTCAGGAGTCCTGTGTCAGCCGCTTCCCCGCGTCCCCTCACGTCCTGTAATTTCCGCCTCCCACGCGGGGCCTCGCCCTGGGCCACACGTGTCTCTGGTGTGGTCCAGGGCTGCCTCTGCCAAGTCCTCCCCACCTGGACACATCCATTCACTTCTTCCCATACTGTTTCTGCCCCATCTGAGCCACTGTGGGTAAGCCTTAAACAGATTTTAGAATCTGTGAATTATATCTGCCTATTTCTCTGAAAAAGGAATTTTTCATCCCTCCTTTCCAATCCTCCTAGCTGCCTCTGTGAGTTTCCAGAGGGAGAAAAGAAAATGCTAACTCATACTCACATTGCCACGTTGACCGTGGAAGTTTAAAAAAAATTACAAATATGACAATCATATGATGATTGTTGGGGAAAAAATCATTCTGCAACTTCCAGTATATTTACATAAAAGTGTCCTATGCTGCAGTGAACACAGAAACAACACTCCAGGGCCCTGGCCAGAGAACACCTGAGAAGCCCAAGGCTACAAGGTCAGTCCGGCTCCTCAATCTTTTTTTTTTTTTAACATCTTCATTGGAGTATAGTTGCTTTACAATGGTGTGCCAGTTTCTGCTGTATAACAAAGTGAATCAGCTATACATGTACATATGTCCCCATATCTCCTCCCTCTTGCGTCTCCCTCCCACCCTCCCTGTCCCGCCCCTCTAGGTGGTCACAAAGCAAAATGTTAGCGTCTTCCGTCTTCCTTGTTCGACCAGCATCACAATCAGCACCACTTTAACACTGACTCAGACCCTTTCCCCGTCTGCGTTTACAACCAACTTAGAGACCTGAGGCCAGCTTCACTGCTAACGACAGCCGGAAGGGATGGGGCTCCCAGCGCTGACCCGACAGACCGAGCCACCGGCCCTGGGCAGTGAGTAACCACCAACCTTCCCTGACAGGCTCCCTGCTCTCAAGACAGACCCTCAGGATCTGAGAGAAACAGACCAGAATATGCAAATACATGCCTCTCCTGCTCCGCAAAGAAAAATGAGAGTGCGGAGCCCGTGGGCCGCGGCCCTCAGAGAGCCGTCCAGGGAGCCCCCGGGACCCCAGATCTAAGCTACTTCCCTGGTACCACTGCCGCCTCGCTTGTGTGCAGTGCAGGGTCCCGGTGCCCACGAGGATGCTGCACATGCTGAATCCAGCCCTGAGAACGCACCATCTTCCACCATCGCAGACGCTGCGAAGATGGGCACAGGAGGACACAGGCACTCTTTATTTTTAAATAGAGAAATTTTTTTACAACTTATTTTAACTTCCATATGGTAAATATTAATAGACAAAACCCACATAAGCAAATTTCTTATGTGAGGAGGAGGAGGACCCCTGACACCAGGTCTTAGTCTGAGAATGGATATTCTGTCACAAAAGGAAGTATTCCAACCACCCCCTCCTATCATCAACAAAAACTACAGTTTTCTAATATCACGTAAAAAAATCCTTTAGAAAAAGGCTGAACTCACTAGCAGAAGGCGTGGGGTTGGCATGGTGGGTTAGCTAGTTATCCACAGGGCACCCACCAGAAAAACCACCACAGTGGGATGTGCAAACACAAGAGTGACCATGTTAATAGATGACAGTGAAATCTTAGGTTATAATGGTAATTAACGTAAAAGTGCAGAAGACAATTTTTTTTTTTTAATTTATTTTTTGGCTGCTTTGGGTCTTGGTTGCTGCGTGTGGGCTTTCTCTAGTTGTGGCGAGCAGGGGCTCCTCTTCGTTGCAGTACGCAGGCTTCTCATTGCGGTGGCTTCTTTTTGTTGCGGAGCATGGGCTCTAGGTGCGTGGGTTTCAGTAGTTGTGGCACATGGGCTCAGTAGTTGTAGCTCACGGGCTCTAGAGCGCAGGCTCAGTAGTTGTGGCGCACAGGCTTAGTTGCTCCACGGCACGTGGGATCTTCCCAGACCAGGTCTTGAACCCGTGTCCCCTGAATTGGCAGGTGGGTTCTTAACCACTGCGCCACCAGGGAAGCCCCCAGAAGACAATTTACAAAGAAGATATAACCACACATTAGCCTCTCTTCAGCTAGATATATAAGACAAAATCTGTTGGAAACCTAAAGAGAATTTGTCAAAAATACAAATATTGTGGGAGATTTTTATACGTCTTTTCAAATTTAACAATTCTAAACAAGTAAGGATGTGGAAGAATTAAATAATATAACCGCCAAACCTTGTTTAATAAATAAGCAGAAAAACTTACATCCTTCAAATAGAGAATCTGCATTTTTCTTATGTGTCAATAGAATATTTACAAAAATTAACTATGAAAATGGCCACAAAGGAAAATTTAACACATTTCAAAAAAACAGAGATCGTACAGGCCGAACTCTCTGATGATAATATACTAAAGCTAGAATTAAATAAAAGTACGGAAAACCTCAGCTATCTGAGCTCCCAGGCACGTCTGGAATGCCCAAGCGCACGTGTTATGTGGTCAGGATGACAGCGTGGGTGTGAGGGAAGGACAGAGGGTGACGGTTTCGTGTTCAGGTCGCTCTTTCGTGCAGCACAGGGCACCCTCAATGGGCAGAGGCCGGGGGCCGTGCCGTCTTCACTCCTGGCTTCACGCAGATTTCCACACTGACCCGTTATTACCGAGGCGCTACCGGAAGGGCTGGACATGACTGCCTAATTCTTACAACACCCCTAGAAGACGTACTGTATTATCACGCTGCACAGCGAGAACTGAGGCCCAGAGATGAGGAAAATGACCCCAAAGTCACACAGTAACAGGGACCGGATTCAGGACTGAAACACTGCAAACTCTTGCCACCTGTGTCCCGTGCACCTCACGCGTGTCAGGACGCAGCGAACAGCTTCCACAGGCTTCAGCGATGTGCAAGTTGATTACCTGATTTTAAAAGTCTTCTCAGTTTTACTGTATTTAATGAAAATATTTACTGTATTTAATGAGACCTAAACTCTGCAATAGCAGATTCTCACCTAGATGTTCACAAAGCCGGAGCACTGCCAGCACCCAGGCTTGTTCGCAGACTCTGCGTCCATGTTGTTACAACTCTCTGGGAAGTGTCAGGAGCTTTCATCAGGTTCTCCCAAGGTCCGTGGCCCCGCTCCTCCCCCAGGGATGAGGGTATCTCATGCAGGGCAAACGCAGGCCGCGTCGAGAACAAGGGTCCCATCTGGGGGACCAGCTCGGGCAGATGGCCTGTGAGAAGTGACCTCTTTTCGGACTGTCCCTCTTGTCCACCCTCCGTGGGAATTAACACCTCATTTGACTCTCATCCTAGTCACTGACTTCTAATACTGGCAGAAGGAAAAACTGTTATCTTCTATGAATTGAATTGTTACACAACCTATAATTTCAGTTTTGTTAAAAGAATTCTTAGTTCTTGCGTTTGGTCACATTCTACAAGTTACATTGTTGGCAGCATAAATATGCGGGAAGTTAAAGAAAAATGAAGATGGTACTGGACACTTGCAGACTCTGTGCTAGTGACATTTCAAATTTCCAGAGGACATGCCATCTGCTGGCGGGACACACACATCCCATAAAACGTCAGAGCTACAACATCTAATTTAATTCTCTTGAGGCCAAACTGTCCAGTTAGTGTCCAGTAGTGCTTCCTTTGACTGGACGCAGGCATCCCTGGGAGGTCCCACGTGGTCTCTTCTCCTTCATGAATCTTGTTCTTAGGAGTTACATATTTTGCTAGCTTACTTTAATCCAACACTTTTTAAAGGGAAAAATTAGAGAAACTCCTGGAGTAAGTAGCCTATACCAATTCTTGAATCAACAAGAAGGACGTTTTTAAAAAAATAAAATGTAAACATATCTTTTTGTGCTAAGGAACTCAGAGGGCATTCCTTTTGTGAAGAATTTGTTTTCTAATAAGGAACTTCCTCCATTTCTCAATACCAGTTTTCTTGAAAAGAGGAGGTGCCTGTAGGTTCAGTAAAACGACTGGCAAATTAATTATTTTAGTCTCTTATGAGCCAGTTTATATTCAGGTAGAATTTGTGCAGAATGTTTACCATGGAAAAAGTCACCAGAACATCTCACAGGACAACCTGCTCATCTGTCCCCTCATCGCAAGTGGAGCAGCTCCAGGTCTGTTCCAGGTGCTGGGGGTATGTGTGGGGGGGGGTGCCCAGGGAGTGGGCACGTGACAGGGACCAAGCTGGGCTGTGACCCAAGACACTGCAACGTGGCACACAAAGGCTCAGGTCAGAGATTCTACGGATGGTCCCTCTCAACAGTCGCCCTGAACTCAAAAGGCCACTGTTTTAAAACGTCTCCACGTGTGTCAGGAAGTCACTGCTTTCCACGAGAGGAGAACGCTATAGTATCAAGACAAAGAAGACCTTTAATACACGCATCTCTGCTGTCAGGACCGCCTGTGACCTGAGGCACATCTTGCCCGCTTCTCCTCCCTGAATCTGGGGACAGAGCTGGACCTGCGTGGCTGCTGTCCCTCCATCTAAGCCACCCTCAAAAGGTCAGCCAAGCGTAGCCAGCGCTCCTGAGCTGAGCACGTTCAAGAGCTTGTTATGATCCCACCACGAGATCGTCACGGCAGCCTCGGGGCAGATACAAACCCCGTTAGGTGTCGTGGAAGAAGAGATCCCTGGTCAGTAAACTGAGAAAACCAGACACAACCCAACACAGAGGTCTGGCCCCTCCACCCCCTGGCCCTGCTGCTGCCTCGCGGGTCCCTGGAAGCTCGTCCACGACCATGGTCTCCCCGCTCCTGTTCCCTCGTGAACTGTTCATGCCACGTGGTCCTTGGCAGAGATCAGGAAGAAGCTAAACATCTTCACATAACCAGACGGTCCAGCCTGAGACGTCCTTTCCCTTGTTTTCATGATTCCACTATTTAAAGGACCCAGGAAGCACTTGGGAAACAGGAGTTCACGTCCAAAGATTGAGGAGTGTTGGGAAACAAACTCCTGGGGCCGAAGTCCCAGGACCTAAGGAGGCGTGTAAAGATGAGCAGACCAGCTCCCCAGCTCAAGGGCAGAGGTCACATGAATACCCAAGTGGCCCCGGCCCTGCACACACTGCACCTGGTGCCCCGCGGTGAGGAGGCCCAACCTGTCCTACCTGACGGACAGGCAAGGGGCCCAAATGACACCCCCCCACCACCAATCCCTTACCTCGAACAGAAGGAAAGGGTGTCACTAACACGGAGGAGGTGCATGAGGTACATTTTCACCCAGAGTCGCTATGACGGGCACCTCCTGGGGGACCTCAGTGGCACAGGGACAGCCCTCGCCGTGGAGCCTTCCGACGCGGCCCGGGTTCCGGGTGTGCGGGCCAGTGGCAAGTCTGCAGGAGACCCACGTGCGCGACAACCGTCTGCTCTTTTCACCATCGGTCGGTTTCACGATTCATCAGCGAAATGTGTTCTCATACACACTCAGGTGGCAGCAGGGCCTCCTTCCAACCTGTGCCAGAAAACGGAGGGCCTCCCGGGCTCTGCTCTTTGTAATTTTTTCACTGACTAGTTTGCAATCATGTCGTCTAACCCACCGTTAGCACAGGCTCATTTTCCACATGTTCAAAGTGAGATGGTGTGAGAATATCTGACTATCGTGTAAAGAAGTATGCTTGATCCTTCGCAGAAGACAAAACATGAACAAGCATGACCTCTCCTCTCACGGAGAAAAGCACACGGCGCCCCAGGGGAGAAGTAACGGCCCTTCTGCACGGTTTCCGCGGCACGCTGCGCGGGGTACATCAGCGGCCACCACTCTCAGGGTTCTGAGGTCGCAGGTCCAGACCCCAGTGTCGGCAGGGCCCTGTTATGTTGCGGCCCAGGGAGGGGACCTCCTTGCCTCACTCAGCTCCTAGTGTTGTGGAGCCCCTGGGCCAATCTCTTCACATGGCTTCTCCCTGTGACTGTGGCTCTGTTTCCTCTTCTCTTAAGGACACAGTCATCGGTTTAGGGCCCTTCCCACTCCAGCAGGACCTCATCCTAACTGATTACATGTGCGAAGACCCCACTTCCAAATAAGGTCACGTTCTGAGGCTCCAGGTGGACATGAACCTTGGGGGACACCGTTCAGGCCCGCAGACTCGCTATTTAGAAGTAATTCCTCAAAAACATGGTAGTTCCTCTAATATAGGAATGTGGAACAGTGAAAAGACTTAAGCAAAACTCTACCACCAAACTTTTCACACAGGCAACCCACGCGCAAGACGTCAACCCCTTTGTGGCTCAGGTCGGCATCTGCCGCACACGGTGACCCAGCCCATCGGGCTGGCAGAGGATCAGAAGTGAAGAAGCAGGGAGGGTGCTCTGTGAGCCGTCGAATCTCCCGGGATGGCCTGTGTACGCCTGGAGCAGGGCCGGGCCCACCACTCAGCTGCCCGACTCCCGGGCCGGAGGCTGGACCCCGTTCTGACCGCCACCTCCCGCAGTTAATCCTGACACAGGACAAAACTGGAAAGAAGGTGATGAGAGGTGTGCCATCTCGAAGGACAGTGAGAACTCAGGGTCTGTCCACTGAGATCAAGTGGCGCATCCGCACTCGTCCCCTCCGCCTCCTGTCACCAGACCTTTTCGCTGCCCCTCTTCCCGCTCACACCGACACCCTCGTCTCTGGCTCTTCGGGGTGGGATCCTGCACGTACACGTCTATGACAAAACGCGGGCAGTCCCTGGGGGCCGGGCTGAGCTGCAGAGGGGCTGCACTCGCTGTGGCCTTTCAGAGCTCCCCTGGGGTCCCTGGCGCCCTTCACTTCAAGAGCCACAGCGCAAAACCAGGAAATCGGCCCTGCTGCATCCTCCTGGCCAAGTCACTCAACAATCCTTTATGTTTACTCATTTGTCTAAGTTTCAGGTGCACAACACGGTGCCTGGCGATTGTAAAGCTTATACTCCACTTACAGTTATTACAAACTATGGCTGCATTCCCTGTGCTGCACAATATATCCCTGTAGCCTGTTTATTTTATACCCAGTAGTTTGTTCCTCTTAATCCCCTACCCCTACCCAACAATCCCTCTTAGAAATCCGGTTTCCACTGCCAAACTTCCTTCTAAGTCAGAAAGTTGTTGAAATATCCTTTCAGAATATCGTATGCGCTTCTGGAAAGTCCTACCCCTTTAGTGAAATGTTCTGAATGGAGAAATACTATTCTGCGTGATCCCACCTTGTATAAACATGAATCTTCCATGACCGACTTCTCGTAAGCACCCTCATAAGTGCATCTGTTACACCCTAAGCACACCCTGTATTTATTAATATTTCCTGATCCCCTACTGTGACTAGAGGGTTAGTAGATTCTTTCTGTATGACCCCGAGTACAAGAAGGGACTTAAATACGTCACAGACGACAGGTTCACCAGCACCGCTGGAAAGGCCTGATCAATTATTAAACCTCACAGACCCTGCCCTGCCAGCCAGCACCTATTCTCTAAACAGGCCGTGAATGCTAGCAGTGAGTATTAACGTCTGTTAAAATGTTTCTCAACAAATATTTTAATAATTAAGCTACAGACTTCAACTCTCCTGACGCTACAAATACGACGGTGCAGCACACACAGCCAGCACCCGACACCTCGCGCTGCTCCCTGGGCGACGCGCAGGACGGCCCGCCGCCAGGTGCGGCTTCCCCGAGCTCAGGGAGGAGCCTTGGGCAAGCTGGAAGGGCCGTCAAGAGGCTGAGTTACCGTCACAGATAAAACCTGATGCTCCTGTGACCAGGCCTCAAACAAAGCTCAGAGAAACCAAACTGTCAGTGAGTAACACATTCCAGTTACAGGGAAGTTAACGTGAGGAAGTTAAGGTAACCAAAGTAAAAAAAAGTCACTATTTACAAGCCAAATAAAGTGAACAATGTGTCACAGACGGCAGCAAAGCTCACTGACCACAGGCAGGGAATGAAGTATAAACTCATTTTCCAAATAACCCAAATAAAGGTACATAAACGTAACGATTCTGAGAGTTTTTCCCCTATGAGGAACCTACTTTAGGAAGCACAGCACACCTGGCATGTTTATACATTTCAACTGCTACCCTGTGCTGCTCTCAGGGAGTTTCCTGACAGCCTCTTTGGCCATCGCCCCCAGATGCCGACCCTTCCAGTCCATGCTCTCCTTGAGCCCGCCCCGTCCCTCCCAGAGGACCCGCAGCTGCTGTCCCCGCGGTACTGGGGGGCCTCAGATCCAGGGAGCCACCATGCATGACCTACACGCCCCACAGAGAGAGACAACCCAACTCTCCCCCGGGAAGGGCTGGCACTGAGGGGCTGCCCAGTTTCCGGGTGTGCAATGACACTACGGACAGACGCCACCTCTCCACTGCTGAAACTTCAGTGTGTATCGCTGACAGATGTGACGAGGTCTATGGCTGGAATGTGAATTAGACGATTCCCTGACACTGTTAGTTTGGAAAGACAAGTCAACCTCACAGGATGGGACTGTGCACCTCTCCTAAGGGTGCTCAGCAATGTGGGCACCAACATTCTCATCCCTCCCACCTCAGACCAGGGGACACCAACTACTAGACAGGGGGTAAAGATGCTGACATTCAGTCTCCAATCATGACACGGAGCTAAAAGCCCACTTCAAAGGCCTTTTAAAATACCAACTCTGCTATAAATCTCCCCGTTTGCGGCGAAATAACTACATATGTGCTAATAATTCCAAGTCTTTGGTTAATTTTTCTACTTAAAATTTTCAAAATTCCACCAAGTTTAAGTCTTTGATTTATCTTAATGAAAGTAAGGTCCTAAAACTGACCAAAAATGCTTTTAATTTACTTATACATTACATATAAATGGTATGAATGAGAAGTAAGCTCAATTACGGACCAGATATTAAGAACTGTCCACTCACCAGGGCCAAATCTAAACTGCATCTTGACTGTCATTTTTTTCCCCCAATAAGCAAGTTTCTCAGCACATATTATAAAAGAATAACTGCAAATAATCAGTTAAGAAGAGAAAAATTACTAGTGAGTAAAGACCAGTTTTTATTGATTTTCTAGAAATAAACTTAATAGTTCAATAAATTATGCGAAGGGCTTTTCAGTAGCCGGCCAAGACAACATTCTCAATCTATAAATAAGCATTTTTTCAAAACTACAATGAGATATCATCTCACACCAGTCAGAATGGCCATCATCAAAAAATCTAGAAACAATAAATGCTGGAGAGGGTGTGGAGAAAAGGGGACACTCTTGCACTGCTGGTGGGAATGTGAATTGGTTCAGCCACTATGGAGAACAGTATGGAGGTTCCTTAAAAAACTACAAATAGAATTACCATATGACCCAGCAATCCCACTACTGGGCATATACCCTGAGAAAACCAAAATTCAAAAAGAGTCATGTACCAAAATGTTCATTGCAGCTCTATTTACAATAGCCCGGAGATGGAAACAACCTAAGCGCCCATCATCGGATGAATGGATAAAGAAGATGTGGCACATATACACAATGGAATATTACTCAGCCTTAAAAAGAAATGAAATTGAGCTATTTGTAATGAGATGGATAGACCTAGAGTCTGTCATACAGAGTGAAGTAAGTCAGAAAGAAAAAGACAAATACCGTATGCTAACACATATATATGGAATTTAAGGGAAAAAAATGTCATGAAGAACCTAGGGGTAAGACAGGAATAAAGACGCAGACCTACTGGAGAACGGACTTGAGGATATGGGGAGGGGGAAGGGTGAGTTTTGACAGGGCGAGAGAGAGTCATGGACATATACACACTAACAAACGTAGTAAGGTAGATAGCTGGGGGGAAGCAGCCGCAAGGCACAGGGATATTAGCTCGGTGCTTTGTGACAGCCTGGAGGGGTGGGATGGGGAGAGTGGGAGGGAGGGAGACGCAAGAGGGAAGACATATGGGAACATATGTATATGTATAGCTGATTCACTTTGTTATAAAGCAGAAACTAACACACCATTGTAAAGCAATTATACCCCAATAAAGATGTTTAAAAAAAAAAACATTTTTTTGTGAATTACAAGAGAGTTTTAACAGCAGTTTAACATAATAGCCATATCGCTGACTACCAACTAGTCTGAAACTAAACATACAGCATTACATTTGTAACACAAATTCTGCTGAATGGTGGTGAAGAACACGACTGTTTACAAGCGTGCGGACGAAGCTCAGCGGCGGAGGCGGTGTGTGTGTTTACGCACGTGTTAGCCCAGAGCAAGAAGTGGTGTTTGGATTTATCTGTGGCCAGATGGACAAAATGTAACGTGAATGAGGTTTAAGAACAGGCCGAATACACGAGGAGTGTGTGAAAGACCACGGACTCATCCATCCCACCACAGTGCTGAGGGGGCAGCTCACAACCCCATGTTTACAGGTTTCCTTACGATTCCCACCAGCGCCAGCAGGCACTGCCTATGTGATTCAACAGTGACCCTAAATTAGGTGTCATGTTCTGAGGAACATGGCACATGAAATTAGTTCTCTATTCTCCTTTAAAAAGTTGAGTGAGGGGCTTCCCAGGTGGCGCAGTGGTTGAGAGTCCGCCTGCTGACGCAGGGGACGCGGGTTCGTGCCCCGGTCCGGGAGGATCCCACATGCCACGGAGCGGCTGGGCCCGAGAGCCATGGTTGCTGAGCCTGCGCGTCTGGAGCCTGTGCTCCGCAACAGGAGAGGCCACAGCAGTGAGAGGCCCGCGTACCGCAAAAAAAAAAAAAAAAAGTTGAGTGAATGCAGCTTGGAAAAACAATGTTTATTCCTCAAAATCAGACTAAAATTTTGAAAAATTGCAAAAGTAACCTAGGTATGAAGATGTTTCAAATATTTTTAAACAGACAACACCAAAAGTGGCTTATTTCATATACAGGATGTGGAAGAGACAATTTAATTTGGATTTGTGTAATTAGAAGACGTCAAATTTCCATTCCTGCCAAAGTATAGGAGAATAAAGACTAAACTTCCATTCCAAACTACTTATTTTTATTTTGACAACTAAAACAATTTATACTGAACACTAAACTCTAATACTAATTTTTATTCTGAAACTATGTAGTAATTATAGATTAGCCTCAGTTTAAAATGCTAATTTTAGATAAAGGAATTTCATATAAAATATGAAAATACTAATGCTTTTCATATAAATTCTTAGAGGAAATATTACTGCATGCCATCCGAAATGTAAGGAAACTCTTTCATCAGTCATTTCAAAACCACTGCTTGTACATCTACAGCTCTTCTAATATTAAGGAGTGGCCATCTGGACAACACAGCACAAGTTATGGGAAACTGTCTTGTTGAGAAGAACTGCAAGAGACCCTCACTGTCCTGGTAAGTGTGGTATAAACATGAAAGCAGCAGAGAGGTGCCAAGGACACCACTCCAGCCACTGAGGCCAACTACGATTCAGTGCGATTCAGGGGTACTGACCGCACGATGATGCACTAACAGACCCGCAAAGCAGTGTTTCCACCCCAGTGGCGGGGTGCTGAGCGAGAGGGGATCCCACCCCCACAGACAAGGTGGCAGCAAGTGCAGGGGGACATGTCACCCAGAGGTGAGGCACAGAGCACGATCAAAAGAAAGCAAGTGGGGGCATCAGGACTGCTGGGGAGGCAACAGGAGGAAAGGGAAGGGAGAAGAGACAGTACAGTATGTGGACCCGATCACAGAGAGTCACTAGGGCAGGGAACAGTGCGCCATGGCTCGTGGACCCGATCACAGAGTCACTAGGGCCAGGGGACAGCACGCCATGGCCACGGCATGTGGACCCGATCACAGAGAGTCACTAGGGCCAGGGGACAGCACACCATGGCCACGGCACATGGACCCAATCACAGAGTCACTAGGGCCAGGGGACAGCGCACCATGGCCACGGCAAGTGGACCTGATCAGAGAGAGTCACTAGGGCCAGGGGACAGCAGGTCATGGCCACGGCACGTGGACCCGATCACAGAGTCACTAGGGCCAGGGGACAGCGCGCCATGGCCACAGCACATGGACCCGATCACAGAGAGTCACTAGGGCCAGGGGACAGCGCACCATGGCCATGGCAAGTGGACCCGATCAGAGAGAGTCACTAGGGCCAGGGGACTGCAGGTCATGGCCACGGCACGTGGACCCGATCACAGAGTCACTGACAGCTGGCTTCATTTGTCTTCGTCTTTCGGAGAAGGCAGACATAAGCAGATCAGTTTAGGAAGGTAACTGGCCTCGGGAAGGGTTTGAAGGAGCAGGAAGCAGGGGCAGGAGGAGGGTGAGGAGGCAAGGACCCCTGATGGGGAGGCCCCACCTGGCGGGAGTGCTCGGCCATCACGGAAGTGCCACAGAGAGAGGCCAGCCGTGTGGGAGGGCCCAGTGGTGCTGGCGGGCCTCGCATAGCGGCCTCAGCAGCTGCCAAAGCCACCAGCCCCGGCGGCCGTTTCTAGAGGCGATGCAGAGAAACGCCACTTCACGCGTTAGCATGTGGACACACCACATATTTTACTTTTTAGTTACGTATTTTTTTACACATACTACAAAAGAACCAGCAGAGAAAGTCTACGATCTGCCAGCTACTACTGTCTAGGATGAGGACAACGTCTGAAGAAAGGCTCCTCAGTGAAAAAGAGACCAGCATGTGGACAAAACAAAGATCCCAAGGCTGTTCAGCTGACCAGGTTCAGTAGGACACAGAGCACAGAACGCTCAGACCTTCTCTGGTCAGCAAACCAAGGGCCTGGACCAGCAAGATGAGCAGAAAGCCCGGCACTGAAACCAGGAGGCTCGGTCCTCCCTCCCACGTCTCCGTCCTGCCCCAGAGTCTCTCTCACGCCCCCACGAGTAAAATCCCTTGTGTGGATTGCGGTCCAGAGTGGCTGGTATTAGACAACTAAGCATGATCTGAAGTATCAAAAAGCACGTGGGTCAACGCTTACTGTGTAACAGACCTCTCTGCTGACACACGTTTTCCTGGATACTCAAATCTTGGCATTTCTACAAAGTGGAGTCAAATTCCAGTTCGGTCTCCTGGAGGGAAGAGGTAGCTGGTGGAGGCCCCTGTCTGGTGTGCAGGCACCTGGGAGAACTCGAACCCTCGAAGGGACTACGGCCTCCACACAGCCCCCACCTGGCGAGGCTGCAGGGAGCACATGGCTAGGAACCCCAGGTGCTGGTCACATGGATGCCCGGCAAACTCTGACTGGAACCAAACCAAACACTCGGGCTTAAAATCATTTAACCACCCAGTTTTCTGTCCTTCCGGTAGCACTTCCAAATGCCTAGCAGGCATTACAAGGAATATCTTTCCAGAGTCTCACAGCACTATTAAAAATCCAAAATCAACAGCTTCGTGACCCATCACTTACTCTTTGCCTATAATAGTAAGAAGGTGAATAAGTTGGTTAGGCAAATAAAAGCAGACAGTAAATGGAATATATGGCAAGATCCTTTCTTTTCTGAATGTAGGCCAAGACAAAAATTTCCTCTAAAAACATGTTATTAACACAATAAGGCTTCTGTGGAGTTCCATTCGGTATAAATTTCCTTCTTTCTGTTAGCCCACAGTCCCTCTATTAAGCAGGGATCATACTCCGTGAAAAACACAAAGTAGAAAATGCATGTGAAAGGATTCCCAGGATACCTTCTGCCTCCTCTTTGCATCTCCGACAGCGCGACGCGCGGGGAGTGTGCCCCTGCCCCTGCGGGAGCCTGCAGAAGCCGCAGCGCCAGCCCGGAGCCTCGCCCGACTGCCCGGCCCCGGGGGTTCTCTACCAGCGAACAAGCACAACTGTGCGCAGCTGTCAAAAGCATCTGAAATGTTTCACATGAAAATCCTCAAAACGCAGGCGCCCCAAAGTGTCATCAAGTGACTCTGAAATAAAATACTCACTCTGGCCACGTAAGTGAACCTCCGGGCGTCCTGGACCGCACTGAAGAAGTCTAAGCGGTTAAAAGCTTCTCCCAAAGTGCAGTAGCCGTGTCTCTGGAAAAAGAGACACAAGTGAAAATCTGTCAAATGAGTCACGAGTCAAAACGAGCAAACAGTTAACGTGAATTAGTCTGCGCAATTTCTTTTTTAATTTTGGCAAAGGATATTCGTTTTTATTATGATCTATTCCATATTCAGCTGAAAATAGAGTAAAATTAAAACAATGCTAAATTTAAGTCATTTATGTATAATCAAGACACTACGCATTGACATTTCTACACCACTTAATGACAAGGATAAATATTGATTAAATATTTGTCAATTTCCTTTGTTGGCATGCATTTGGGGGAGGACAAAATTAAGCCTAAAATCATAAAATAACTGGATGTATTCTAGGCTGTGCAACTACAAATACATAAATCATGCTTGGCCACTACGAAGAAGCATCTGCTATAAACTACACGTTGGAGTTCGATTCCGACGCGGGGAGTCCTGTGTGCCGGCAGGCCTGGACACACGCCCAGCCGCTCAGGATCAAGGCCGAGAGGCACCTGAGTGGGGTGGGGTTCTGAACACCAGCGTGTGGGTGCAAAGGGCTAGAGGTGACGGGACGTGACCGTGGGCAGTGATATGCCCTATATTCCATACTGGTTTGTACAGATCTCTACCCCAGGTTTCAGAAGACATTTTAAACTCGATCTTCTGTATTGGAATACTTAGAACATAAAGAGATCTTCAATGCAGAGTTGTGAGTATAGATAAAGTGGGGAATAATCACAGAAAACATGAGGTGACAAACACGCCTCACATTTCAAACAGAGGACAGGAGAGGGGCCAGAGGGGGAGCTGGAGGGGAAATCCCTAGTCTCTGACAGAAGACGCACCGTGAGGGCTGATTTGGTTTTACATCCAAATCCCAACAACACTCTCAATGTGTGCACAAGCCAACAAGATACACTTATTTAAAACATTCGTTATGTATTTTTACTGAATATCCACTAAGTACAAAATATTTTCCTGGGAGCTGTGGAGGAAGCCAAGATTAACTGGTTATCAATCACAACCTGAAATCAATCACAGCTGGTAACTATTCTCTTTCTCAGTGAACAGAATTCTAAACACTGGTGTTCCTTCCAGGCAGTCACCCATCTCACAACAGCCTCTTCTTTGGGGGGAAATAAAATCACACGTTTGAAGCACACAAGCAGCAAACACCTGGCGGGCCCCAGGTGAGAAGACCAAAGCCGTGATGTGATGCGGAGAGAGATGGGACCAGCTCCAAGTCCTGGACCCTGCCTGTGCCGGTTCCCAGGACCCACGCAACACTCCGCAGACTCACCGCAAGTTCCCCCTCTGCCGCGTGTGCAGCCGAAGCTGGACCTCTGTTCTGTAATCAGTGTCGTGACACCCAGCAAATGAAATGTCTAACAGTCTTTCTTTCTTTTTTTTAAAATAAATTTATTTATTTTTGGCTGCATTGGGTCTTCATTGCGCGCGGGCTCTCTCTAGTTGCGGCGAGCAGGGGCTACTCTTTGTTGCAGTGCAAGGGCTTCTCATTGCGGTGGCTTCTCTTGATGCAGAGCACAGGCTCTAGGCGCACAGGCTTCAGTAGTTGTGGCATGCAGACTCAGTAGTTGTGGCTCGCGGTCTAGAGTACAGGCTCAGTAATTGTAGTGCACGGGCTTAGTTGCTCTGCAGCATGGGGGATTTTCCCGGACCACGGCTAGAACCCGTGTCCCCTGAGTTGGCAGGTGGATTCTTAATCACTGCACCACCAGGGAAGTCCAAATGTCTAACAGTCTTTCATAAGCTCAAACTAGGTCAGATTCGCCAAACACCTTCCAATGGTGTACTGGAGTGTATGTTATGGGTTAGAGTGGTTTCATACCCATTTAACAATGTTAACCATCGCCAAATAGGTTGGATAAATTTTCTATCTCAGAATCTAATCCTTAAGCTTCTAGGAAGCTGGGCTGGTTTCAGAACACCCACTGTTAACACTTCTGGAACCCTTAACTTACGCTAACATAATACACGCTAAAAAACCGCTCCCTGAATATTTTCCCCCATTGTTGCAAAATAAGGCCAATGCAGAGTTTCTCAGACAACAGATGGAAGCAAGCTTCTCCAGATACCAAGAGAAAAAAGAAACATGCAGAGTTGAGGTGAACAGACCTTTTGCAAAAGAAAGGCGGGCAGGGCTCAACTGCTCTTTGCAGATTCCAGCTTAACTACCATCACCTTAGCTACTACTCTACAAAATAAATGAGGGGTTTACGAACTGTTCTCACCAACCCAAAACACAGGAGAGCCAAGACACAGCCCTACTAGTACCAGAGGCTCACTATGAACAGCTTTTGGGGAGGGCAGGGAAGGAAACATCAAAGTACCTGGGGGTCCATACTTCTTCTGAAACAGCCCTCCGCTGATTCAGATTCGTACGGCGCACTGACATACACCACACACACAAAACACTGTCTCAAGACCCTCTTATGCTTTCACCTCTTAGAATGGGGACACAGGTGTGATATTGCAAAAGAAACAATTTAATGTAACATCACATATTCAACAGTAACAATACAAAACATACTCATTTATAATAGAATACTTACTTCTCTTGTGCTTTCTTTATGGACATAGATCCATTTTTCACGATAAAAACCTAGAATAAAAATTAACTTTGTTTTTAAAAGCTGGTGAATCATTACAAAATGAAGATTTTAAGGAACTTCAACAGTGGCACATGCTAACAAAATCATCTGACATCATATAGATAAGAGATGCTTTGACTTGGCTAAATGCAACCAGAATTGCTTCGTTTCCTAATATCAGTTTAAGAGGTACTGAAACATCTTTACGTGAAAGATGATTTATGACAGTACCACGTCTAGGTAACTTGGAAGAAAAAAGTGTCACCAAGTGACTGCAGTCATATCCAAATACAAATGGTTATAAAAGTGCATTTGGTATACACCCTAATAAAAGTTCTCTTCCTCTTTCATGGCCCCGTATGGTGTTCCATTTAAATACACTTTCCAAGTAACTCATCCCAGAGCTTTGAGGATCACAAGTACATTGTCCACGGCGGCCTCCAGAGGGCGCACGACTGAATTCACTAACAGGGTCTCAGGGACTCAAGTCTGGGCATCTGCACAGGGCCCTTTCAGAGCCTCCCCATCCCCGTCCCGCCTGAATGGCTCCAGTTTTGACCATGTCTACCTTCTGCTCCGAACCAGCAGCGTCTCCTGCACCAAAGCCCAATGTCAAGGTCCCTAAGGTTCGGCCTCACTGCTTGGGAGTGAATGGACCTGAATTCAGGACTGCTATTCAACATTCAGACACAGAGGCTGTTTTGTAGGTTTTCCTGTCTTTGGTTTCGTTGTAGCAAATCTTACTAATGACTTGCTCAGCTAAATGGTTGAGCTGCAGATATCTGACCACTAAGTCAGTGGGCAACTGCGGGTACAGTGCTGCCACGTGTATAACCGTATCAGCATTTACGTCATAAGACAGCACTGTCAATGCCATTCAACTTATCAACATATTCAACAAGCAAATATGAAATTATTAATGAAAATGTTCTTACACTGAGTATTTTTGTCATTTCTAAAATGGTCCTTTTTCCTTTTTTTGGATGCATATTCATGCTCTTCATTATTGAATATTTCTTCATCTTCACTATTTAAGATACTGAAATAAAGATACATTTTATTAAAATATTTTTACAGGGGTTTCTTCATCTGGATTTTCTTTTGTTAAAAAGAAATATTTCATTTGCAATTCAGGAGCCCACAATAAAAATCATGTTAAATTCTGAAAGCAATCCTTAATTTTCAAAGCAACAAATCACAGGTTTGAAATTACAAGGCTAATGTCTACTTTTTCGTTGTTGTTGTTTGTTTTTTGCGGTACGCGGGCTTCTCACAGTTGTGGCCTCTCCCGTCGCGGAGCACAGGCTCCGGATGCGCAGGCTCTGCGGCATGTGGGATCTTCCCAGACCGGGGCACGATCCCGTGTCCCCTGCATCGGCAGGCGGACTCTCAACCACTGCGCCACCAGGGAAGCCCCATGTCTACGTTTTTTGCTTGTTTTGAGAAACCTGAGATTTATCCTGGTTCTTATCAGAATCCTGTATCAGGAAGTGATGCACAAGTTTTAGAATCGCCTAAGGATTTTGAAATGCTCAACCAAGGTAGTTTCAGACTTTAAAACTTATAGTTTGATAGTTTATACTCTGGAAAAAAGTTAATGTGACAATGTGATACCTAATACTAATGATTTGCTACATCCCTGACCCAGCGCTGGCCCAGTGCTGAGTAAACTCACATTTCTCTTTGTCCCCATACTTCCAAAGACTTAACTGGAACTACTACTGTATTTCCTCACTAAGCATCAAACAACTAACGCTACCTGTTAAGGTGCTTAACTGAAGCCAGATGAAGTAAAACATTTCTTTTTTCCACTTAAATACATCTAATTCAAAGCTTTCCCATTTTTTTCTTTTGGATAAAATAAAATCATAAGGTGATAACTAAACAACTTGAACACATTTTTTTAAAAAAATTTCTTCCTTGTAGTAAAAAATAAATAAATAAGACTATGCAAAAAGCAGTCCACCCCCTCAAAACTGAAGATGCACACAATTTTTATTTTCAGCACACTCACAGCTGGATTGTTTTCAGTCTGACAGCAAGCAGGGGCTCTGTGGAGATGAGCTGGCTAGCGGAGGGCCAGGGACTGATACTCAAAGCCGAGGGAGTAACCCTGCTGGCTGCCTCGTCGCCACTCTTTGACGAGAAAATTGTACGCAAGCTCCTTCCACTAACCTGTATTCACTTTTAATCAAAACAGCTGATCTTCCCAAATGAATCCATTTATCACCATCAGAATAGACTTAAAGAACATTGGCAATAGTCGTAAATCATGAAGACAAGCAAAAGTGCATTTAGAAAAAACAGACAACTTAACATTCAGTGGCAGGCGTTAAATAATACCAATTCATAGAAATGGGTTGATCCCGGCTGTATCTCACATTGGTTTGTTGTCATTGATTCAAACACTGAAGGTAGAAGATTTCAAATGTGAACAGCTTTTCCAACTACAATCACAAAGGCATCAAGGGAAAGCAGAAGTACACTGCTCTCCAGAAACAGCATCACAGAAAGGAAACCAGGCACCAGGAGAGGAGGGAGCTGCCCGGTATCTCCTGGGAGAGGGAGCTGTGTCCGGCTAGGCCCAGGCAAGCGAGGGGCACTGGGCAAGCGCCCACGTGTGCTCTGCCCTGACTCTGTCCTGGGAAGGCTGGGCCGTCTGAAGGGAGGCAACAGGCCCGGGGACAGACGTACAGGAAGGAAGCACAGACATCTATACATTTCAACCGTGTTGACTTACGAAGGCGACACTCTCAGCCCTCCACGCCCACCGCTCGGCACTCCACCAGCACCCCGTCACCCTCTCTCTCAGGAATGTTTTTCTGATAAACCCACCAAAGGTGCATGGCTTCCCCACACCCCACGTCCATGTCCAACCAAGACAAGGATACGTATGGAGAAGAACCATCAAAAACATCTCCTGACATACAGGTAAACAGCAAGGACCTACTGTATAGCATAGGGAATATTCACTATCTTGTAATAACATATAGTGGAAAATAATTAGAAAAAGGATACGTACGGATACATGTGTAACTGAGTCACTCTGCTGTACACCTGAAGCTAACACAATATTGTAAATCAACTATACTTCAATTAAAAAAAAAAAGTCTCCTGACAGGAATAACCAAGGGCCGAGGAAAGAAGTTACTCTCTTCTCCTAACTCACGCCTTGAAGTCAGCCTGCGGCTTTTAACACTGTCCAAGGGTGACCTCACCTTTTCCCACCTTAGGATCCTCACCCTAGTGACGACCCATTAGACAACTGGTGACATTTTTCTCAAGAGTCACATAACGTGGTCTTAAGCTTCAACCCCAGACCTTTCTCGGGCCAGCACAATACTCTGTGATGGGCTATCACCTTCCAATCATTTCCACCCAATTCTAGGAAATAAGACAAGGGAGGGTAAACCTCCGGGTTTGAACGTGGTTAATCGGCAGTTCGTAACTGTTATGTTGTAAGACAAGTCACAGAAGTTTTGTAATTAGTAAGAAAAATTACCAACATTTGTGAATGATTTACATTTTAATATTTATAAAGGTAATTTGTGCTAATAAAAAAAAAACCAAGTATAAAATGAAAAGTCTCCCTTGCCAATCTCACGCCTGAGAATTGGGTAAATTTTCATTATTTCTATCTTCACTTGTTCTGGTTGCTAATTTTATAATTCAAAACAAAACAAAACAAAAAACCCAGGCACATACCTCTGTTTTGAGCTGCCTGTAAGAGACAACGAATTAACCTCATTACTACCCTCCCTTCCATTCTGGGTGGC
This sequence comes from Neophocaena asiaeorientalis asiaeorientalis, assembly GCF_003031525.2. Lineage (NCBI taxonomy): Eukaryota > Metazoa > Chordata > Mammalia > Artiodactyla > Phocoenidae > Neophocaena > Neophocaena asiaeorientalis. Next base: position 1,011,251 of record NW_020174712.1, read on the forward strand.
AATTCATCATTCAACGATCATCAACTCATGACCCATCTAACCTCATCTCTCTCTCCACCCATTGCTTGGCAGGGGACTCACTTCAATTATTTTGACATAAATCCCAGACCGGCTATCATTTCAGGTGTAAATGTCTCAGGATGACACTTAGTCCTGCTGTGATCTGTGTAATTAGTGTTTCTTCATGGATGAGCTCTCCAGGGCGTTCCCATCAGCATCCAACGTCTCTTAAAGGTGCCCAGAGGGCAGGGACTCCTGCTGGACTAACCCCTGGCTGGGGGATGGGCAGGCACTGCTGCCTGGGTGCCCCTGCCTGGCCCTCAGGGAGAGATGGGGAATAGGTGGGCTGTGCTGTTGGCCCGTGTGTATCCCAGGTCTGGAACTGCGGGCACCCCGGCCACCTATGGTGCTGCCCCGACCACATCACTGCTCAGTGCTGGCGTCAGATACCTCCACGGCCTGGGGGAGGGAGGGATGCCCAGCACGTGTTCTGTCGGTAGTTCTGTTGGTGGCTCCTACTGCATTTCTCAAGTAAATACCCCGAGGCTGTCCCTGGGAGGAGCCCCCTGCTGCAGCCACCTCCTTGGCAATACCATCCCACACTATCCCCACCCCGCACTCTCCCCACAGGGAAGCCCTTCGGCTATAGACCATGCAAGCATGTCTCACAGACTCCTTACCCTTTCGGGTGCACCAAGACACTGAGAGTTGCGCCCCCCATTTTCTCTCAAGTACAATGTATATTTACAGTATTTAAGATAATATATACCTTTTTTTTAATCATTTCTAGGATTTTGCATAGGAGGGGAAACTGCAGCATCCATCCCCACCCAATTGCTTGAAATCAGAATCTTAAAAACTGTACTAAACCAGAAATATTTATTACTGCCTTGGGTTAAATAGTGGCCCCCTCAAATATGTCTAAGTCCTAACCCCTGGAACTTGTGAATATGAGGGTCTTTGCAGATATAATTACATGAAGGATCTCAAGACAAAATCATCCTGGATTAACCAGATGGGCCCTAAATCTTATATGGGGAGAGGCCACACAGGAGAGACACAGGGGGATGGCGGGTGACAGCAGCCAAGGGACAACAGCCGAGTGACAGCAGAGGCAGAGACTGGAGCTGAAGGACAGCGAGCATTGCTGGCAACCCCAGAAGCTAGAAATTCTCCCAAAAAGCCTCCAGAAGGGACCACCCCTGCTGACACCTGCATTTCGGACTTCTGGTCTCCACACTGCAAGGAAAAAATTTCTGTTGTCTTATACCACTGGGTTTTCAGTATGGCAACCCTAGAAAACTAATACAATTCTCTATCTTCTTAAATTACTTCAGTTGGTATTGCTCTTGAAAGCACATATGGGCTATCAATTCTACCATACAAATAGAGGAGACTCTGGGAAGAAAAACGCAGCGAAATGAAATATTTAACATACCAAAGTAAACATGACAAACAAAATGTGATCATTTTACCAAAAAACAAAACAGAGGAACCCCTCAGACACAGTCACCAGTAACTGACTGCCAAGCTGACTTCCACGGGCGTTTCTCTCAGTGAAAGGAACTTCTCTCCCAGCAGGGCCACAGTCTCTGCTCTAACAGTCCCAGGTTACTGTTTTCAGTTGTATGTCGGTCACCTATTAAACTTAGCTTTTTATCCTCACATTACCCACAAAGGGTCAGGGTTATATTACTTTCTCCTGCTGGCCAAATGTTCACGTTTGTTTTCCTGATATAAAGTCACTTTTGCATCAGTGTATTATTAGCCTCTCTCGCAAAAAAGATATTAAAAAAAGGTCCAATTTTTTTAAGTTAAAAAAAAATGCAAAACCTGTCTGGTTTTAGCATTAGCACTTCTGTCCTAAACATCTCATGTGACATGCTTAAGGAATCTGATGCAGACATGATGCATGAAGGGAGCAGCAGGCAGGTGGCAGGATGGGATACTGAAGACCAAGGTGGACAGCGGCCCAGGCAGGCCCACGGCTCTGCCAGCGGGAGAAGCAGTGGACACCCCCATGCAACTTGACGAGGGGAACACCGTCTTTCAGAGGCTCCAGAGGGAGTCCTCTTGGAGAAGGGCCATGTAAGAAGTCCAACCACAGCAGCTGCAGACTCCATGAGAGAGAGCCAGGAAGGCACGAGGGCATAGCGGCCACCCTCTGCATTCCACCGATGCCCCGCAGGCGTGCTCTGACGGCTTGCCTCCAACCTGCTCCCTTGCCTGAATGACAGACCCACCGAGCACCTCATGACGGTCACACTCCCGCTTACTCTAGGAGTGCACGTCCATAACGTGAGAAAGACACAAAGACCTGACAGCAGTTCTGCAGGAGGAATCACAGGCCAGGAATGGAATGAGTTCAGGTGACATAGTTAACATACTCAAGTGAGTCAAGGATTTATCATTTAGATAAACTCAGTCTTAAAGGTAAAGGTCGCAACAAACGTTATGAATGTGCATGAACAGAGAAGTACGGCAACCAGGAAATTAGTGGAGAATCCACTACAGAATGAGCTCGGGAGGCCGCCAGGACTAGAGAGGCAGAGGCAAGAAGTCTGGTGTTAAACAAGTAACATGTATGTACTTGTAGAATTACATGTTTCTACACGTACACGAAGGGTCCATGATGACAGAAAAGACACAGCAAGTGATGGCTATAAGACACATAGCAGAGAACAATGACTAACAAGGTAGGAGAGGGCAGGGGAGACAGGTCAGCAGCTAACTGCAATATTACACACTGTACGGAGCCAACAGTCAGTGTTCAAAAAGAAACCAAGGATACCACACAAAGGTATTAGCATAAAGGTGAAAATAAGAGGTAAAAAACTTCCTAAATATCAAAAGAGTAAAAGCAAATAAAACACAAGGGGCCAGACTCTCTGTTGTGTGTATGAGAGAGGTGAACATAAATAAAGACAGACAGATACAGATGCAAACGTGTACTGTACATCCAAAACATTAATTTCAGGGAACTGAGGCCAAATGGAGCAGTAAGCGTGAAGGGGATTGGCTCACTTTTAAAGGAAAAGTGTTTGGGGTTGGCTCACAAAGCAAAACAAACACCATACCGAATACGCACACATATAAAAGGATGGGGAAGTACACATCAGCATGTACAGACCCAAGAAAGACAAGTGTGGCAGGAAACTTTATAGCATTAAATACATATATCGATAAAAAAGTAAATAATATAAACATACAGCTTGAAAGCTAGAAAAAGAGTAAGTGAACAAAAAGAACTGTTAAAGATAAAAACAGGTGGGGCCTTCCCTGGTGGTCCAGTGTCTAAGGCTCCACGCTCCCAGTGCAGGGGGCCTGGGTTCAATCTCTGCTCGGAGAACTAGATCCCACATGCCGTAACTGAAAGATCCTGTGTGCCGTAACTAAAAGACCCTGTGTGCCGTAACTGAAAGATCCTGTGTGCCGTAACTAAAAGATCCTGTATGCTGCAACTAAGACCCAGCGCAGCCAAATAAATTAAAAAAAAAAAAAAGATAAAACAGGTATTAATAAATAGTAAAAGAATAGAACTGAAAAATAAGCCCCAAAGCTGGTTCACTGGACAAAACAAACCAGCAAGATAAACCACTAGATATCTTATCAGACAAAACAGAGAAAGTACACTATATAAAATTAATGACAAGAAGAAAATTACAAACACAGGAAATTTTAAAAATTGTAAAAGGCTACTTTGTACAACTCTTTGTAAATAAATGAGAAGAAATGAAACAAGTTTCTTAAAAATATAAATTTAACAAATAAAAAAATATCAGATTTTTCCCTTAGAGCTAGTTAAATACAAAGTTCATTTAAGAAGAAAGCGAGGAAGAATTAGGAGACAATTCAGAACAAGAACAGCAGTGGGAGAAGTCTAGTCCTACCTGATATTAAAACAAATTATAAAGCCTCATGAAAACTGCTTCTGGTCCAGTTCAAGATGGTGACAAAGGAGGACCCCAAGCTCACCTCCTCACAGACACACAGAATTGACAGCTACATATGGAACAATTTTCCCTGAGGAAAACCCCCAAACCAGCAGAGCACCCCTACACTTCAGCTGAACAAGAAAACAACACATTTAAGTGGGTAGGAGAGGCCCTGACACATCTCACCACAAACCTCAGCCCCGAGGGGCTGTCCAGAGTCGGGAGGGAACTCCCAGCCTGGAGCTTCTCTCTGAGGAGTGAGGGACGTGAACTCACATCAGCACCCCAACTTTTAAGACCTGCACCTGAGAGACAAGCCCCCAGACATCCAGTGAGAGCTCTCCACCAGCTGCCTCCAGAACACAGTACAGAGACCTCAGCCCAAAATGCACCAGCTTCCCTGTGAAAGAGGCCTGTCAGTTTACCTTCAGCTATGGCCGAAGGGGCAGGGTGCTAATGAAATACTCATCTGGGAGCTGACTGCAACCCTCTCTAGAGACAGGAGCCTGGCAGGCACCACATTCATACTCTCTCCCTGCCCCACTGTGGGTCATCAGCATCTCTGAGTGAGGAACAATGCACACATCTGGTACGCAGACTGTCATGGCTGCTGCCCAGAGAACCCAACCCTTGATAGCCTGGCTCTGGTGGCCAGTGGCGCTGTGCTCGTGGGTTCAACAGGACAATAGCAGAGAAGGAAACCATTCTTAACTGGCTACCCCAGGGCTCAACTCAGAGGAAACCAACAGAAAAGCCCACCTCCCAGTCTTCCCCTGAGAGGTATATGTGCATACTTCAAAAGCTGCTGCCTCAGGGTCTGGCTTCCAATCAGCTTGAATCTACGTAACAACTGATATATACTCCCCTTTGCGACACTGACAGGTCTTGGCACACCCTCAACTACTGAGAGAGACTAAAAATAAAGTAGGCTGATTGGACAATCACAGAGGTTTGAGAGACAACCAAGAGCTGGGGCAGGGTTGAACAGTAAGGTTCATCTCCTACACCAGGCCACTCCTTCAAGACTGGAGGAGGTGGCTGTTTTATCTAATGCACAGAAACCAACACAGAGGGTCAAGGAAAATGAAGAAACAGAGGACTATGTTCCAAATCAAAGAACGAGATAAAACCTCAGGGAAAAAAACCTTAATAAAATGGAAATAAGTAATTTACCTGATAAAGGTTCAAAATAATGGTCATGAAGATGCTCACTGAGCTCTGGAGAAGGATAAATGATGAACAAAATAAGAATTTCAACAAAGAGAAAATATAAGAGTACCTAATAGATGTCACAAAGCAGAAGAATACAATAACTGAACTGAAAAATACAACAGAGGGGTTTCAAAGCAGACTAAATGAAGCAAAAGAAAATATCAGTGACTCAAAGACAGGGAGTGGAACTTACCCAATCAGAGCAGCCAAAAGAAAAAAGAATGAAAAAGAATGAAGATACCTTAAGGCATTCTGGGACAACATAAAGCAGACCAACATTCACATTACAGGGGTCCCAGAGGAGAAGAGAGAAAGAGGCAGAAAACTTACTTGAAGAAATAATGGCTGAAAACTTCCCTAACCTGGAGAAAGAAACACACATTCAGATCCAGGAAGCTCAGAGAGTTCCATATAAGATGAACCCAAAGAAAGTCACACCAAGATACATTATGATTAAAGTGTCAAAAGTTAAAAACAAGAGAAGAGTCTTAAAAGCAGCAAGAGAAAAACAATTCCTTACATACAAGGGAATCTCCATAAGAATATCAGCAGATTTTTCAGTAGCAACTCTGTAGGCCAGAAGGGAGTGGAACAATATATTCAAAGTGCTGGAAAACAAAAAACAAAACAAACCCTACCAACCAAGAATACTCAGTAAATTGTCCTTCAGAATTGAGAAGAAATAAAGAATTTTCCAGAGAAGCAAAAGTTAAAGGAGTTCATCATGACTAGAACAGCCCTACAAGAAATATTAAAGGGATGCCTTTAAGCCAAAATGAAAGGGTGCTAAATACAAAGAGGGAAACATGAAAGTATAAATCTCACTTGTAAAGGTAAAAATACAGTAAAATTAAGAATAATCTAATGTAAAGGCAGTGGGCTAATCACTCATAAAGACAGTATGCAGGTTAAAAAACAAAAATATTAGTAGTAAAAATAACTATGACTACAATAATTTGTTAATGGATACACAACATAGAAAGATGTAAATCGACACCAAAAATATAAAACGTGGAGGGAGAGTAAAAATGTAGCTTTAGAATGCATTCAAAACATAAGATGTTATCAACTTAAAACAGACTATTACAAATACAAGTTGTTTTATGTAAGGCCTGTGGTAACCACGAAGCAAAAATCTATAGTAGATACACAAAAGATAAAGACACAGGGAACTAAGCATACCACTAAAGAAAGTCATCAAACCACAAAGGAAGTAAACAAGAGAAGAAGAAAGGAACAAAGGAATTACAAAACAGCCAGAAATTAACAAAATGGCAATAAGTACATACCAATCAATATTTACATTAAATGTAAACGGACTAAATTCTCCAAGTAAACGGACTAAATTCTCCAATTGAAAGACACAGAGTGGCTGCATGGATTTAAAAAACAAGACAAATATATATGCTGCCTACAAGACACTCACTTCAGATGCAAGGACACACTAAGACTGAAAGTGAAGGAGTGGAAAAAGATAGTCCAGGCAAATGAAAGCCAAAAGAAAACTGGGGTAGCTAAACTTACATCAGAAATAGACAAAATAGACTTTAAGACAAAGACTCTAATAAGAGACAAAGGAGGTCATTATATAATGATAAGCAGATCAACCCAACAAGAGGATGTAACATTTGTAAACACAGGAGCACCTAAATAAAGCAAATATTAACAGACCTAAAAGGAGAAATAGACAGCAGTACAACAATAGGAGGTGACTTAAATGACATATTAGACCACATGGACTTAACAGACATATATAGAACATTCCATCCAAAAACAAGAGAATACACATTCTTCTCAAGAGCACAGGAAACATTCTCCAGGATGGATCATATTATAAGGCCACAAAACAAGTCTCAATAAATTTAAAAAAGACTGAAATCATATCAAGCACATTTCTGACCCTGATGATATGAAACAAGAAAGCAATTACAAGACAAAGACTGGAAAATGCACAAATATGTGTAGATTAAACACGTTAATGAACAACCAATGGGCCAAAGAAGAATTCAAAGGAGAAATGAAAAAAATACCTTGAGACAAATGAAAATGGAAATACAACATACCAAAACTTAGGGTATACAGCAAAAGCAATTCTCAGAGGAAAGTTCATAGTGATGAGTGCCTACACCAAGAAACAAGAGAAACCTTAAATAATGTAACTTTATATTTCAAGGAACTAGAAAAGAAGAACAAAGCATAAAAACAATGGAAAAGGGCTTCCCTGGTGGCACAGTGGTTGAGAGTCTGGCTACCGATGCAGGGGACACGGGTTCGTGCCCCGGTCCGGGAAGATCCCACATGCCACGGAGTGGCTGGGCCGGTGAGCCATGGCCGCTGAGCCTGCGCATCTGGAGCCTGTGCTCTGCAACAGGAGAGGCCACAACAGTGAGAGGCCCAGGTACCGCAAAAAAAAAAAAAAACCACAATGGAAAAAATAGTAGGAAGACAATGGAAAAGATCAATGAAACTAAGAGCTGGTTCTCTGAAAAGATAAACAAAATTGACAAACATTTAGCAAGACTCACCAAGGAGAAAAGAGAGGGGACTCAGAGTCAGAAATGAAAGAGGAGACATCACAGCTCACACCACTGAAATAAAGGATCTTAAGAGACTACTATGAACAATTATATGCCAACACATTGGACAACCCTGAAGAAATGGTTAAGTTCCCAGAAACTCACAACCTACCAAGACTAAATAATGAGGAAAGAGAAAATCTGAACAGACTGATTAAGAGTAAGGAGATTGAATCAGTAACCAAAAACCTCCCAACAAACAAAAAGTCCAGGACCAGAGAGCTTCACTAGTGAATTCTAACAAACATTTAAAGAATAATTAATACCAATCCTTTTCAAAGTCTCCCAAAAAAATCAAAGAGGAGGGAACACTTCCCAAAGTCATTTTGTGAGGCCAGCATTACCCTGATACCAAAACCACACAAGCAAACCACAAGAAAATTACAGGCCAATATCAATGATGAACACAGATGCAAAAATCCTCAACAAAACACTAGCAAACTGAATTCAACAATACATTAAAAGGGTCATATACCATAACCAAGTGAGATTTATTCTAGGGATGCAAGGACGGTTCAACATCTGCAAATTAAACAATGTAAGACACCACATTAACAAAATGAAGTAAAAAAAAAACATATGATCGCTCAATAGAAGCAAAAAAAGCATTTGTCAAAATTCAACATCCATTTACAATAAAACTCTCAATAAAGAGGGTATAGAGGGAACGTACCTTACCATAATAAAGGCCATATATGATAAGCCCACAGCTATCATCATGCTCAGTGGTGAAAAGCTGAAAAGGGGAGTTCCGTTTGCTCCACATCTGCATCACCATTTATTGTCAGCCTTTTTAATTCCAGCTATTCTGGTGGGTGGATAGTTCTACCTCACTGTGGCTTTTTTAAAAGCCTTTATTTTTTAGAGCAGTTTTAGGTTTACAACAAAACCAAGAAGAAGGTGCACATCACTGGGGTTTTAATTTAGTTTCCTTGATAACTAAAGATTTGAACTTTTATCTTACTGGCCATTTGCATGTTTGTCCAAGTCATTCTCCCAGCTGCTAATTGAGTTGCTTGTCTCTACTAAGTTGCCAAAATCCTGGAAGAAAAGCTGTCAGTGTAACAGCTGAGTTCAATCAGGACACAGACGCCACATCAATTATTTTAACTGAGAAACTTAAAATGAAAATGTACAAATATATACAAAACATTGTTAACTAGGTAACCTAAAAGCCGAAAAGAACACTGAAGCATTCTAGAGGTAGTGACTGCAAACAGCTGTCACCACACTGCACTGGGAGAGCGAAGGGCACAGGCTGGAACCAGCAGGAGGAAGCACTGTTGGCTGGTGCTGGAGTCTGAGCTCAGATGAGAAGCCTCGAGGGCCTGGGATCCACCTGCGGGGTGGGGTGCGGGCACCAGCATCTGGTGTTGAAGGGACACGATGAGCCAGGTCTGCAAATGTCAGAAATGCTGGGAGGGACAGTCCAGTGCTGCCGACCTGGGGGGACAGGTAGAGAAAGGCCCCGGCAGCAGCTGCCCCAGTCCCACCCCACAGGCCCTGTGTGCGGCACCCTCCCCAGGCAGGGCCTAGCAGGGTCCACCGGCTGCAGCGTCACAGGGAGGTGTGAGCAGGTAGAACGGAGCCGAGAAAACAGCTTAGTGACAGCTTACAAAACACGATACTTTCTCCCAGTCACTGGCTTGCCTGTTGATGTTCTCAATGGTGACTTTTTAAAGCAACTTTCAAAGATCGGTTTAGACTTCAAGAAGAGTTGCAAAAATAGTACAAAGTCCCCACCCCCAGCTTCCCCACCATCTCACATGAATGCAGGACGGCAACCAAAGCCAGGAGTGGATGCTGGCACAGTACCGCTGACTCGCCCACAGACCTGTGTCTCGCCAGTCTCCCGCTGGTGCCCTTCACTGTTCCAGGACCCCATCCGGACCTATGCGATCAGGGTACACGCTGCCCCTGTGTCTTGCTCCTGGTCATGTCACCTGGATCACTCGGTTAAGGTGGGATCTGCCAGGGTTCTCAACTGTAAAGCTACTGTTTTCCCTTTGTGAATTCATAGATATTTTGGAGGACGCTTTGCAAATATTGTTCTTCCTTAACATCTCACCCACTAATCTCAGCATCTATCAGTGGACTCGGCCTGCAGCCATCATTACTGTGGTGTCCTAATGGTGACACTCTACTTCCCTATTCCTTCCACATTCACTAACTGGAATTATTCTGTCAGGAAGAGCTGTCCCTTCTTCCCCACTTATTCATGTGTTATATCCCCATAAACTCAGGGGTATTTATCTTCTCCTTTGAGTTATAATCCAAGACCACCATTATTTGCTTTTTGCTCAAATGGCTCCAGCTTTGGCCACTGGACTGCTTTCAGGTTGGCCTCTGCCCTTTTGACATCTGACGTATTCCCATCCGCACCCCCCCTTTTTTTAAGTATTTCCTTACTTTTGGACACCACAAAATGCTCTAGGCTCAGCTTATTATTTCCGTAACCCAGCTCTGGAATCAACCACTTCCCCAGGAACCCTTCAAAACAAAGATCCTGGTGTTCAGTCTGCTCATTGCTACTGGGGCACCACCGCTCTTGGCCTCCCAGAAGACAGAACTGGGGAACATGTTATATTAATTCACCTACACACCGATCCCTATCTACCCACCCACCCACCCACAAGAGCAACAACCGCATGAGTAACACTGACACCACCACCACCAATCCAGCACCACAAGGTACAGTCTAGCATGATTTTGTGACTTCCTTCTCCAAAGTGAGAGATCTGGCTGTCATTATCTGCATTTATTTACTCACTCTGCTTAATCCTAGTATACATGATAAAGTAGTTTCAGAATTGCTAACCCACACCCTGGGGCATGAGAAGCACATTTACCACCTAGAGTGTCTGTCTATAGCCTGACAATATCCTGTCAACATGGTTTTCCCAAGTTCCCAGGTCAGCTCCTTTCTTCCACACCCACCTCAGTGTGGTTATGGGGTTCGTCTGTAACACAATCACATCCATCTGTCACAGTTTACATCATTTGGGTGACCAGCTCCCCGTCACACACATCCTGGTTGGGTTTTTTTTTTAAGATTTACACAGAGCAAAATTTGCTTTTCGTGCTGCACAACTCCAGGGGTTGTGACGAATGCAGAGTCATAAAGGGACCGGCGCCTTCCCTACAGGGCAGCTCTACGACTCCCCAGAAAGCCTCCTGCCATCTGTGTAATCAACTCCTTCCCCTACCTCTAGACCCCTCGCATCCACTGGTCTGTTTTTCACCTCTTTTTACAGAAGGCCATATAAATGGAATCACACAATATGAAGCCTCTTGGGTTTCGTTTTTCTCACTAAGCAAGATGAAACTAAGATTCATCACGTTGTGTCAATCAACGGTTCGTTCCTTTCGCTCCTGAGTGGCCCTCCCCTGGAGAGCTGAAGAGCATGGGTGATGTCCAAGCTTTGGCAATTACTGGAAAAAAGCTGCTATTAACGTTCACATACAGGTATTGTGTAAACATAAACTTCCATTTTCCTTGGGTAAATACCTAGGACTGAGATGCTGGGTCATACGGCAGCTATATGTTTAACTTAATAAAAAAGTACCGAACTAGTCAGCAAAGTGGCTGTGCCATTCTACACTCCCATCAAGCTTACGAGAGGACATTCTTGCCAGCACTCGGCACTGCCCTCACCAGCACCTGTAACGTTCTGTTGTTAACTGTAGCCGCTGTGGTAGGTGTGTCATGGCACCTTATCTGGAAGGTGAACACTCTCCACACTTCTGTCTAGGCCACGTCGGCTGTCTCACTCCCCTGGAACTTCCGGTACGTTTCTAGCTGGTCTGCTGCTGACCCCTCATTGCACTGTGATCTCAGGCTCGCCGCGACGTGTGTCTTCCCAGATTGCCTGCACTTCCCTGCTGACTAATGACGTTGAGCTTATTCTTCTCTGCCCAGATTTACTTCCAAGAAATAAAAAATGGGAAAAAAGGATGAGCAGTGTGGTCAGATGAACACGCACTGACAGCAGGAGCAGAAATAGATACCACCTCGTTGGAAAATGGAAGGTGGGCCTGCCCGTGACCCAGCAGCTCCACTCCCGGGCACGAGCCCTGAGGATCTCGCGCATGCACAGGAAGGTACACGGTCAGACTCCACTGTCATCAGACGAACGGCCACACCCCAGCTGCGCAGGCTGAACACCTGCCTGCCTTTGCCGACGCCCCCCTCACTGCCCACCCACTCCACCTCTCAGCAACCTACCAGCTCCACTTGCAAAACATCTGAATCTGAGTACTTCTCATCACCCGCCACCTCCATCCTTTCTGAGCCACAGTCATTTCTCACTTGGGTCATTACACAGGCTCTTAGGAATGCGTCTATCTGCTCTGCCTCACGTCTCTGCAGCCCACTTCCAACAAAAAAGCCAGAAGGAGCCTGTTAAAACACAAACCGGAACAAAAGCCCCCTCTCTCTGCTCCAAACCACTGACCCGTCTAGCTCTGAGAAAACCCTGCTGGCCCTTCATGACCGGCCATGGCCACGCTGGCATCTGGTCCCCTGCTGCCCCTCATCCCACCCACCTTGCTGTCCCCGCTGCTCCCGAGTTCATGACACCTGCCTCGGGGTCTCTGCTCTCCCTTCCCCACCTGGGCTGCCCTCTCAGTGCCCAAGGTGTCATTCAGCTGACCCTGCTCAGAGAGGCCCCCCCCGCGACACTTCCATGTACCACCCCCACCCCAACGGTCTCCCCTCCCACCCCAGGTTTTTTCCTTCACAGCACTTAAGACACGGAACAGACCACATGGAGCTCCTTTTGTCCTTCATCTGACTGTCCCACTAGAATGCAAGCTCCTCCAGGCATGGGTCTTGCCTCTTTCTGTTTACTGCTGGATCCCAGCACTGGGAATACACAGTAAATGCCTGACATACGGTATAGACTGAGCACATACAACAGCATGTGTAATCACAAAACCAGAGGCATCTCAGGTCTGGCTCATGGAGGGGTTTATCTACACACCAAAGGAGCACAGGCAGGACTCAGGCTCCTTCTGTTTCCAAGGAGCCCCCTCTGGAGAGGAGGGGACAGTCACATCCTTTCTGTGGACAAGCAAAGCAAAGTCACCTTCTCCTGGTCCCTCACTGTGAAGGGTCTGGAGTAAGCACTGGGCTAGGAAGACCAACACTCTCTCCGTTCACAGAAGGTAATTAATAAAAACATCTCTGATCCACACATCTTTGTGTGTTCTGGATGAAGCTGATAAAGATTCAGGATGAACTTAACAAAGATGAAAACTAAAAGTCCAACTGCAAGGGTCTGAGAACAATTCATTTACAACGGTCCCACCATGTTCTCTGGCAGGGAGAGAGTAAGTTGCCCACGGTCCCATCCTGTTTGTAAAGTTTATGTAAGGTTGGTAATTACATATACCATTTGTATAAAGAGGAGGCACCCAGACTTGCGAGGCACCTGGATGGGAGCAAGGTGTCTTCACTCCACCTGTGGTGGAGAGTCCACGGCTGCTGTGACACAGCCTCCGTCCCTGTGAGGACACCCACACAGAGAGGCCTCTGCCAGCACCACTTATATTTCAAAGGATTTTCAAATAAGTGTGAATAGGAGTGGGTGAGTGGGAGTGTCTGTGGGGAAGGGGGGAAGGGAGACAGGAGAACATGGAGTTTATCATGCAAAGAAAACAGGTCTTGATTGTATGCCTCTAATTCTATGCATATACGAGAAAAAAGTATTCTTCGATATTCACAACATGTTTGGAATGAGGGGAAATAAAGAATACATGAGGAAAAAAACACATGCAAATTCCTTAGTGTAGAAGTAGCAGTAACATTCTATTTCATGCATTACAGCTTTTTTTAAACTGACATTTTAGAATTCAGAATGGCAGAGAAATGCCACAATATAAATTCAACGAACACTGTGTGTTATCCTTCCTATAATCTTAAATATAAAATTAATTTCTGCTTTAAATACCGCAAACCCCAATCTCCAGTCTAAAGGTACCAAATTCCTAACAGAAAAACAGATGACCTGTCAGTTCGAAATACACAATTGATAGTTACGCAAATGTGAGATAAACACATGCAGTAAAATGGATGACTAGACCCGTGACACTTTGGAGGAAGAGGTCTGCAGACCTCCCCAATCCTCCAAATGCTCAAATACACTTGTGATGGGGATTGCGGGTGAGCACACCACGGCCACGCGGGCCTGCTCCTGCATCCATGCAATCTCTCACTTTCATCTGGAGAAAGACCACAACCCCCAGCCTGTCCTGCAGCTCCCACTCCAGCCCGTGAGGTTTGGCACAGGTACCCTCCTCCTCTACCTTGCCAAGCGCAACGCGGAGGTGGGGGCAGAACTCCACCCTGAACCCCGCCGACGAGGCTACCCTCTGGGGATGGCAGAGCTAAAGGCCACCTCACCAACTCAGGCCTCTGACAGAGAAGACTATACTCCTGTCTCGCGCAAGCCACGGTCACCACGGGCCTCTGACGCAGGCCGCCAAAACTACATCTTTTAATTCCTTCAGGTTCCTCAGCTGTAATGGGAGGTTAATAAGAATAATACCTATCTCTCGGACTACTGTAAGGGTTAAACGTCTCAAATTAAAAAGAAGACGGCAGCATCTGTGCATGGGCACTAGGCGATCTACCAGGCTCAGACTTTGGCTAGTAACTTGTTTCCTTACACCAGCCTTGTGCAGGTGCGGGGGGGGACTCTCAGCCAAGCAGTAAGTCATGGGCTCCAACAGGTGAAGCCGTAAGAGTCAGGCGGGGACGGTGTGGCTCTGCTGAGCTGCGACTCACGTGCCGTGGCTGGCGCCACACCGGTCATTCTCTCCTTCAAGTCCCTCACTCCAGGGTTCACATCTTTTCCAGCCGTCTTCTGTTTTAATCCAGCTCCATCCAGGAGATCTCCAGTCCTGGCCCAAAAATGGCATAGCTCTCCTATAATTTAAGTTAAAAATGTATGTGTAATTGATGTAAGTTTCTTTTCATTTAGAACATTTATTCGTTAACTTTAATGAATACAATTCTTAATATTTAAATGTCTGCACGTGCCTTACATGCCAGCTAGACACTGAGGTGAAACACTGAAGGTAACACAGGACTTCAGTTGTACTAAAATAAGACGGATGGGGACTGGTGGATTTATTAGCCCAACCCTGCACGTGTCATGAAAGATTTCCCAGAGGTGACGTCTCAGCTCATGCCTGAAGAACAAGCAGTCAGGGAGTGAGAAAGAAAAGGAATATGACACCGAAGAGAAAACTCATGCCAGAAATTAGAAGCAACAGAACATGAAACACTGATGCTCAGCCCTGTACACAGTCCAGTCGGCCTGAGGCTGACCATGTAAGGGGGGAGTGGGGAGTGGCTGGAAGTGAGAATGGAGAGGCCGCTGGGGGCAAACAGTCAAAGGAGCTGGACTGCACTCTGAGGACACCAAGCGGCCGAGAAAGGAAGCTCCACTCCGCAGGGAGACAGTTCAACCAGACCTGAGCTTCACAAAGACCTCAGGGCTACTCGGTCTCTGCCAGCGCCTAGTGCCTTCCTAGTAATAAATGCTGTCTGAAATTACTTACATGGCTACAGTTTGCCTTCCTCAAGAAAACGCGATGTCTTGTTCAACTCTGTATCCCAACGCTTGGAACGATGCCCGGCGCACAAGGGTAGCTCAACAATCACTGAATGAATGGCTCAGAGGGGAGGGTAAGGCTGGAGAGCAAGGCAGGAAAACCGCCAGCATCTAGACTGTACAGACAGAGACCAGACAGCATGGGGACAGAAGAAAGCCAAGGGGCCAGCTTCAAGGGTCGCTGACATTGAAGGGACAAGCAGGTGAAGACGAGCCGCGAGAAAGGACACCGAACAGGAAGAGCCACGGACGTAGGGGAAGTGGGAAGGCAAGAGAAGAATGGGTTTAAGAAAGAAATGATCAACAGAGAGGAAAGTGTTATAAAGAAGCCAGTACGGTAAGAATTAAAAAGTATACATTGTGTTTAGCTACAAAAAGGTAGTTAATGACTCAACAAAAAGTTTCCATAGAGTAATGTGTTATATTAATCTCATGTCCGACAACATAGATTTGGGATATTTCACTAATGTGGAAGTATCATATCACATCATATCATAGAGTACACAAGAGATGAAAGTGTTCAAATACCATCTCCCAAATATATTTAATGTAACTTACAAAAAATAGGCCATTAAATAGGCATTTATACTGGCTTAGAAGAGACAAAAAAATTTCAGAGGGAAATTATAACTCTTCAACAATATTCCTGTGTCAACTACCAGTGCTCAACACGAAACGTATGATGAAGTAATTTTCCTTTGTACCAAGAGGATCTCAAAACCTTGCTAAACTAAGTAATAATCAGAACACATCGTTTTCAGTCATATATTGTTTAACTGAAATTCTTTCTTTAGAAGATAATTAAAAATAATTCCTTAAATTTCAAAACTATTTTGATAAGCCTCATCTCACACACTTGTTTCACAACTACTGACCACCCTAAGATGCAAAAGCCACCACCCATGTCTAGTCCATCCAGATTATTTAAGGTTGTCTCCAATAGCAGGTGTCTGATACTTTTTCATGAAGCTTCAGACAGAAGCCAGAGAATACTTTTACGAAAGAAGGCAAGTACCATGATGTAGTAGATGATGCTTAAATGACAAATTTAGTCTCATAAAACACAAACAGAAGAATGTCTTTGAGGACCACCTCTGACGACTGCCAAAGTATCTCTCAATATCGTATTTAAACTGCGTTTGAAAAGAATCAAGTGGCAACTATGCAGAATATTGCTAATAGGTCAAATACAGTATTACTTCAACGACAAACACATAAACACAGACTAAACGTGTCACTACCGTATGTGTCCCTTCCCTAAGGGTATACCAGTAAACCCTTGAGGAACTAAAAAACAAATGAAAACCCCCTCCACACACAATATATGTTAAGTATATTTAAAATATATTAAAATATATGCGTATGCGCAAAATGTACAAACCAACAGTCATAAAATAAACAAGCACTAAGGACGTAATGTACAAAACGGTAATTAACACTGCTGCACATTACATTTGAAAGTTATTAAAACAGTAAATCTTGGGGCTTCCCTGGTGGCGCAGTGGTTGGGAGTCCGCCTGCCGATGCGGGGGACGCGGGTTCGTGCCCCGGTTCCTGGAGGATCCCACGTGCCGCGGGGCGGCTGGGCCCGTGGGCCATGGCCGCTGAGCCTGTGCTCTGCAACGGGAGGGGCCGCAGCGGTGAGAGGCCCGCGTACAGCAAAAAAAAAGAAAAAAAAAGAGTAAAATCTTAAGTTTACTAAGAGTTCTCATCATGAGGAAGAATATTTTTTTTTTCTTTAATGTTGTATCTATAGGAGATGATAGATGTTCACTAAACCTACTGTGGTAATCATTTCATGATGTATGCAAGTCAAATCATCAAGATGTACACCTTAAACTTACATAGTGCTATATGTCAGTTATATCTCAATAAAACCGGGGCGGGGGGATGTTACGCAGAAAACTGTCCCTTGAAGAATTCTCTGTGACAGGAACAAACTGTAACAACTATAAACAATTAAAACATCTAAAGGAGGTTTTGTTAAATGCATTTGTTATTACACTGGGATTGTAAATGGCTATTAACAGTAATTGTGCAAATATATGTTAACATGAAAAGATATTCACAGTATATTAAGTGAAAGCAAAGCAAGTTTTAGGAAAATATACGTGATACTTCTGCGTATTTCTACATGCAGGCACAAATTTATATATGTGTGTATAGAAAAAAATCTGAAAGCAGATATAGCAAAATGTAAACAGTGAATATCTCTGCATGCTTGAATTTCAAGTGATTTTACATTATTTTTTATTTGAGGCATTTTTATTTTTAATATTTCTTTTATTAGATGAAAATGTATTACCCACGTGACAATTTTTATAGAACACGACTTGCTGATCTGAAAGGCAGAAATGGTGACATTGTTAACCTATATTATTTGATTCCTGATGCAGCTGAAGAATTGTCCCCAGTATGTTTCCTTTTTTCTTTTGTGATCTGTATGCTCACAGATTTTACAAATTTATTATTTTAGTTTTTTCCTTTCTTGCAGAATTTAGAAGTCTTCATATATTTAAATTAATAAAATTGGTTTCTCATTAAATATATACATATATATAAATGTGCATACATGCAATCTTTTTTTTTTTTTTTTTGCGGTACGCGGGCCTCTCACTGCTGTGGCCTCTCCCGTTGCGGAGCACAGGCTCCGGATGCGCAGGCTCAGCGGCCATGGCTCACGGGCCCAGCCGCTCTGCGGCATGTGGGATCCTCCCGGACCGGGGCACGAACCCGTGTCCCCTGCATCGGCAGGCGGACTCCCAGTCACTGCGCCACCAGGGAAGCCCCCCATACATGCAATCTTGTAATATGAGTACTAAATGAGTGGTAAAGAGAGAATAACTAAAAGAAACTCAGAGTAAAAAGCAAACCACCTGGGAAACCTCTGAAGAGAAACTAGGACATGAGCTTGGCCTTAAAGCATGGTTAGATCTTAAGTGAATGAAGAAAGGAAAAAAATACCAATCACAGAAATGGTGGGTGAAAAAAATGAAGACAGGAATACATGTGACATGTTTGAGAATAAGCGGAATAGGCTGGCTGAAATAGAGAACAGATTGGAAAGGGGACTAGGAGAACGCAGAATATCAAAATTGTTTGGACTTTATTCTCTAAATAATTTAAAGTTTTTGAGCAATCCAGCAATGTGAGCAGTGCTATTTTCACAATAATTTGCCAGGGTGTGAAGGACAGACTGAAGGGGAGAACAGAGGCAGAAAGAACAACTACTTAACAGAAACTTCTTACCAACACCTCCGATAACAAGATATTTTAAGACTTGATGACACACATTGTACTTGCCTATTTAGACACCATGCCCACTCACCACTTAATGCACTTATATTCAGGCCTCACAAGCAATCCCTATAACATTTACACTAAGTTTCTGCAGTAAAGTTAAGAGTCAGCTAGGGGTTTCCTGTAAGATAATTGATTCCTTTACAACTACCAAAACTCTACAGATCATTCATATTGACTTTAACAACTCTGTGAGAAACAAATATAGTTAGCCTGAATTTTTCAGCTGCTAAGTGTTTATATTTCCATGGGTTGGAAGGAGTGAAATGCAGCTAACTGGACCATAGAAATAAAAATAGTACATTTCCAAGAGTTTTATTTTCAACACAGAGGAAAAGATTTGTTTCAAAATAAATGTGTGTATTCCATTCCATATAGGTGTATAATCTTTATACTTATGCTTTACACTTGCATATAACTTTTTTTAAATTGAAGTATAGTTGATTTACAGTGTTGTGTGAGCTTCAGGTGTACAGCAAAGTGATTCAATTATGTCCATTTTTTTTCATATTCTTTCCCATCATAGGTTATTATAATATATAACCTTATATAGTACTTATATGTAATCTTTATACTTTATGCTTTAGTTCATGAACTAAAGCAGAGATTCTGGAAGCACAGATATTACAAACAATAACAAAAAAGCCATCAGGGAAAAGAAAAAAAACAGAAAGAAAAAACACACGAGTTGCAATGTGAAAGGCTTGGGTCTCAAATTTTCAAAAATAGTCCCAGTCTGAAGCATCTAACAAGTCTGCAAATTGAAAAATACTGTTAAACTTCTGGAATGATGACAACCCATCATTTTTTATGGAAATGTATTTATCTGTTCTGCTAAAAGATCTGAATTGCTATCATGTTATAAATTTAATTAAAATCACCTTTGTTTTGATAATTTCCAAATACAAAAATAAGAACTAGAAATTACTCCTGAAAATTATTAAATGTGTAAGAGCAACTACTCAAAAGTGGCTACTCTTGTAAAATAGCTGGTACAATCTGCAATTTTGCGCACATTTCATGCCAACTAATGTCAGAGAACATATGGGGCCATCTGCTGTAGATCTTCCCTCAATCTCTATTTTATATGGCAGGACATGGGGGTGAAGCACTGCAGGAGAACAGGGCTTCATGAAGTTCATTTGCCAGTGGAAACTCCTGCACAAGACAAGAAATGTCTTTCCTTCAACAGGCACACTTTCCGTTAACTAATGATAACAGCAGCAAACATTTACTACATCTCAGTATGGGTTAGGCATCATCCTAGACAATTTATCTCTATTATCTCATTGAGTCCTCACACTACCGTATAAGGTAGGAAATGCTGCAATCCGCATTTAAAAGTTTTAAATCTCTATTTTATAGATGAAGAAACTGAGGCAAAAAGTTTGGTGGAGCTGGGATTTACAGTCATGGAATCTCAATTCACAATCCATGCTCTACCACTATATTTTTAAAACAGCAATTCCTGAACACCCTATTAGAAACAGATGTCATAAAACTGCAGGGGTTTTTTTCTTACATTTTTTAGCTTATATGTCATACATCATCAGATATGATCTAAAGTAATGATTGATCTAAATATAAAAACACTAAGACAAGGAAAACATGACAGGAAACAGCTCTAAAAAATGTGAAAAGGTTACATGTATAACAGTACTTACTCTCCTCAATTACTAAACTGATTTTCAGAACAATAAAGCCTATACCTGTAGAGCAAGAGCTATGGCTATACACATTACAAACAGATAAGAAACAAACAAGTTACAGTGAAAGTAAAAGGCACTTTCATATTCAGAGAAAAAAGCTGGCAAAGGAGTTTCTCTTCCAGTATTTCTTATACTGGAAATTTCATCATAAATTTTGAGAAAATAATTTGCATTGTTCTGAGATAAGAATGACTGATCCTCAATTTGATAAGCATTTGGCTTTTTCTGTTGCTTTCTCTTCCTTACAAGATTTCCAAATAATTGAGGGTCAAACATGAATAAGGCTTATAAATGTGGAACAATCTGATCCAGAAAGACCATCAAGAAATGGTAAACCGAGGGCTGAGAATCAGAAATGGGGTTTACTGCAAGAAGGCCTGAGAGATAATCACAGATGCCTCACGGAAATGGAAAACCTTCCCGTAAGAGGGGAAAGTGGAACACGAAAGAATAAGGTATAACGTGTCTTCTGTGATTAGGGCTGGAGGTAAGGATTTGGAAGAGGTAAGAAAGGAGGGCTCCGCAGGAAAAGGCACGATTCCCCACACTCCTTCAAGATGAGTCTGAGCAGGGCCAGGGCTGGGAGAAGGGTCCAAACGGAGCTTACCGCGAAGAGAAGGACGCAAAATTGAAACGCGTCCACTCAAGAAAAATAAGAAAGGCAACCGAAGAGGGGCCGGAGCAGGACGGGGGCAGAGGACGGACGCCGGGAGGACTAGGGCAGGCCCGGGCAGGTGCCC
The DNA here is from genome assembly GCF_003031525.2 of Neophocaena asiaeorientalis asiaeorientalis. NCBI lineage: Eukaryota > Metazoa > Chordata > Mammalia > Artiodactyla > Phocoenidae > Neophocaena > Neophocaena asiaeorientalis. The sequence goes on from NW_020174712.1 coordinate 1,032,342, forward strand.
GCGCGGGAGGGGCTGGGGAGGACGAGGCCGGAGGGCAGACGCCGGAGACGCCGGGCCGGGGAAGGGTGGTCCGGGAGGCCCCGGGCCGGGGGAGGAGGGGGCCGACCCGGTGGGAGCGGGTTTAGGCGGGGGCGGGAGGGGAGCTGGGCTGCGGGACGCGGAGGGTGGGCGTGGGGTTGAAGACGGGTGGGCCGCGCCGTGTGGCGGGCAGACTGCCTCCGTGCCCACCTGATGCGCGGACGCCCATAGTCCCCACCTAGCGCGCGCGGCGTCCCAGTCCTTACCTGGCGCGCCGACGGTCCGGGCCCCACCTGGCGCACTGACAACCCCCAGCCGGCACCTGACGGCGGCCCGTCCGGATTTATTGCCGGAAATCGCCCACCGCCTACCCGGGAGCGCCGCGGGGAAGCCCCGCCCCCGGCCGCGCTGATTGGCCAGCGCGGCTCCGCGCGGCCGTGTTGCTACCCAGATCCCTGAGTCGGCGGCGCGCGCGTGCGCAGTGGGTGCGGCCCGTGGGGCTGGTGGGGGAGGTGGGGGGCGTTGTCCGGGCGCTGAGAAGCCCCAGGTGCTGAGGGAGCAGAGAAGGCGTAGGTCACCTAGGTCGTGACTAGCGGGCCGACTGCAGACAGACACTCCAATCCGCTCACTCCAGCCTGCTCAGTTTCCAACTCAACCTGAATTTCGGGAATGCAGCTTCGATTTGCCCCCAGTCCCCCTGTGCACCTCATTACCTTGTATACTGAGTTTTAAGGCCCAAGTACTTTGTATTTATAAACGATTTATTGGGGTTTTCCCAGTTAGGAGACAAGAATGCGGGGTTCCGGAGGGCAGGGTAGGAGCAGGGCCCCCGGTTCTGGCCAGTGCGAGCCCTCGGCCGGGTCGGAGCAGGACCGAGAGGCGTGGGCATTAACTAAGGCCTGAACCTCTGTGTCTCACTTTCCCCGCAAGTAAAATGGAGCCGGCAGCAGGGCTTACCTCACAGGATCCTTATGAAAATTGAATTAACATAGTCAAACATTCAAAACAGTACCTGGGGTATGGTGAGCAGGACATAAGTATTTGATCTTAGTATTTTTCTTTTTGTAAAATGTGTAATATATAGTAGGTATTCATATTTTAGAAAAATAATTTTGTAAATTATTCCTCATGTGCTTATTACAATGGTGTTCTTTGACTACATGCTTTTAAAATAATGGGAAAGTGATTATGGACAGAGGTCAGCAGTGTTGCTTGCATATCCTCAATGTAAGAGCCGCCCCCCTCTTTTCCTAGTTTCAGGTATCGTCCATGGATGAGCGTTCGGTTCTTTCCAATATTTTGCCGTTAAAAATAAATGAGAAATAAATAAATGAGTAGCTGTATGCATGAGTGGTTTTGGTTTATTTTTTAAATTTGTGGGGTGGTGTGTTTGCGGGTAAATTACTATCATTGGAATTGTTGGGCCAAAGACAGGTGCAAGCGGAGTTGTGGTCGACATTGCCAGGGCGAGAGCCCCGCCGACACCCCACGGGGCTTAAACGAGTATGAAGTCTAGACTAATTGGCCAACGTCCACATAGCTCCTTGTGAAGGAGTTCCACTGGCTGGATTGAGAGGAAGCAAAGTGACAGCCATCCGCAGAGAAACGCAGGGGCCCCCCAAGTGGTTCAGGTCAATTCCGTCCAGCAAGTATCTCTGAGAGCGCACTTAGCTTTCTGCTTGTAAGAGGAGCCTGTTCACGGCCCTCTAGAAACTTCACCAGTGGAGGAGGAGAAAGCAGCAGAGGGGCAGGAAGATGCTCCGCAAAGACAGGGTGTGGCTGGGTGCTGTGGAGCCCCAGGAGTGAGGGGAGAGCCCCTGGGAGGGAGCCTGGAGGTGAGGGGGGAGTTGCCGTGGGGCGGGCGCAGCTTCAGGAGCAGTGACCCAGAAGGAGGGGCCTACCTACCAGACTGTGCCAGCGTCCCTTCATCTAACAAGTCTATCAACTGGGATGACTGAGAATTTCGAGTTCCTTATTTTCCTAAAAATAATCCAATTGTGATTCGATCCAAGGATTTAGGGACACTTAAACACATTGTTGCAGCCCCTCCCCAAAGTTGGGGTCCGCTGTAGCGGTGAGCTGGGGCAGTCACTGGTCACAGGTGTGCTGGTGCCTCCATGCCTCACCGGGGGCTTGGGGTGCGGCCAGCACGGGGCCCCCATGCGTCCTGAAGGCTGCTACACCGCTGGGGAGTGTGTCCCTGATCCTCTGGAGACAAGCTCAGCTTTGCTCCATCCAGGCTCAGAGAATTGTCTCTTTTTCCATGCTCCACCCTGTCTGGAACACATAAGATGTTTAATGGCATCTTTATACAACACATGAAGACTAATTCTATTTTCTATGCAATGATAATACTGGGGTGCAAAATAAAAACCAAACCAAACCACCCAAACAAAACCCTGTCACCTTGGTGCAGACTTGGTAGAGCAGTAGGTACATTAGGGTGACCACACAGACCACATGCTGGGTACCGTGGCAGGCGGTGAGGATGTGAAGTTGAAATCCCTGATTTTCAGGAGCTCACTGTTTGAGGCAGATATAGGATGGCAAATACACAGTGAGAAAATGGGGTGATGGCTATAAAGACGTACAAAATATGGAGAGGCCTGGGGCAAAAGCACCTCTCTGACAGATGTCTCCAGGCCAGCAGGCATCTATGGCCAGGGCAGAAGAGGAGATAGCTTGTGTTTGCTGGCTTGTTTCAGATCTCCTCTCGGTCTTAGGCCTCCTTATCTTTCAAATAGGAATCGGAATAGAATCTTAGGATCCTGAACTAAGAGGTGGCCAGGAGCACGTGGTAAGCTTGGGACGGAGGGATGGGAAGGCTGACTGCACAGCCACCTGCAGGCACCTCATCCCTCCACTTCTGAAACTCTGTACTTGCCTGACAAGACATGTCGTCATCAGGCTTCATCCTGAGAGCAGCCAGTTTGCAAGCCCACAACGCCTCATCCGGCTCCAAACCCTCTCTGTTCACCTGGCGCAGAGCTGAAGCCAAATCCGGCCTCTGTGGGCAGCATGCCATTAACCATTAACTTCTCCCACCTGGTGGGGGATCTCAGTACCTGCAAAACAACTCAAAGACGTTGTTCTGTGTATCCCTTGATGGGGAACCAGGACCCTGCCCCAAGGCTGCTCTATTGTTTCTCTTGAGTTCCCCTCCCTTCCCTAATTAACAACTGCTTGAATCTGCCCCATGGAACTCATGGAAGGTCACGGAGGCTGACTGAAGCCTGTTTCCTATAATCAAAGAAATGGGGACACAGGAAGGATTTTGTGCCCAGGAACCCCACTGGGCCCTGCTCGGTATCAAGGCTGTCTCTACCTCCACTCATGGACATGTTTACATTAATACAGATGCCCCAGCACATTCCACCCTAAATATTTATCAAATATAAATGAAAACATGGCCACGAGGAGAGTGTACAATAATGTTCGTAGCAGTTTATTCCTTGGAACAACCTAGATATCTGTTTGCAAGGAAGTGGACTAACAGACTGGAATATTCAAGCCGTGGAAAGAGAATGAGCTGCTGATACGTGCGACAACGTGGACGCTTGTCAAGAATAGTATCTTAGTGAAGGAACGCAGACACGGAAGTATATGCCGTGTGACTCCATTCGTCTGAAATGCGATAGAATCACGCCCGTGGTGGCTTTACGGGGCCAGGGTAGGGACAGGGCAGCCTTCTGGGGTGATGAGAGTGTCTGGTGTAGTTTGGGATGAGACTATGCCTGTGTTAAATATCACTGAGGATTTCACTGCAAGTACGTTAAACCTCGATAAGCCAATACATATTTTTTCTTTGGGAGGAACATTTCTATCTGACATATTCCTGGCCAAATTTTATGCAACATATTGAATTAAAAAAATCAAACAACCAGCAAATATGTTGAGGGCTTACCCCACACCCAGAATCATATTAAGAGTTGTGGGAACTGCAGAAATGTAGAAACCTTCCCTGTCCGCTAGGAGCTTGTGCTCTGTGATTGAGGCAGGAAATACATGTAAGAAGTGTTAGCAATCGAACATTTAAATGAAAATTCAAAAGACCCCAAGGAAGGGCCAGGTCATTCGCACACGTGAACTTTGATGGGGGGTCACAGGTGCAGGGAAATCACTTTAGCCTGAGCAGTCATAAGAAGATACTAAAATTCACTTTGGCAGGTGAGGGGGAAAAACATAGTTTCATAACTTAATATGGACTCTAACAGGGCAGACGTTTTCGGTAACATCTCTTAGAGCCATGCTCCCTTTCCTCTAATGTAAATCTCAGAAAGCAGGCACTTCAATCTAGAAACAAAAATGGTAAATCTCTAAGTCTCTCCCAGTTCTGGTGTCTTGAAATTCCATCCACGAATTCAAGGGAGCATCTCCATGAAGTCCCAAGTTATTCTCAGCCTGCCCACATGACCCCACTCCTCAAGGCTCAGACCAACCCTCTCTTTATATGCTGATAACAATGACAGCTTTGATAATGACAGTGATGGTGTAAATGGCTAAACTTTACTTACTGTTCACTGCACACCAGGCTGTGCTCAAGCACTCTGCTTGCCTTATGCTCCAAATAACCCTAAAAGGTCAATCCTGTTATTACTGTGTCTTGAAGATGAGGCCCCGAGGCTTCGAGACAGCTCAGTAACCTTGCTGGGACCCCACAAGTAGGCAGACATGGATCCAGGGTGTGACTTGGCTTGTCTGACGCCATCACTGTGTGTCCACCTCCCTGGGAGGCGCCCCCCTGAGAGGCCTGTTTTAGGTGATCCTCTTTCCCCCAGCCCTCCAGTGCTTGAGTCTTTACCAGTCACTAGACAACCACAGCTTCCTGTAACTTCTTTCAGTTACTTACATACCAGCTCGCCCTGCCCTCGACTTACAGAAACATCTCAGCTTTGCGTGAAGACCATGAGCTCTCTGAAGGCAGGGACTAGGGTCTGACACTTTACAGAGCCCTGAAAGTAGAGTTCTCGGTGGAGAGGGGAGGGAGAGGCTGGCTGCCCGTCCAGCCAACATCGTTTGATCTACACAACACGACCACGGCTGGAACACTGGGAACAAGTCCCCTTCAGAGTCACCTCAGATGTGGTATTGAAGTTGGCTCGTCCTCTGCATGGTTATTTCCAAGCTGGCATGTGCTTCTCTTGGTTCTATATCGCTTTCTGTGAGATCCAAGCAATGGCATAAACTTCGATAGATTGTTAGAACCAAGAGAGAACTCTGTGTGGAGCCTAATCTGTCCTTGTAGATAAGGCCACACCTTCAAGACTCAGCTGGGGGAGGAACGGCAGAGCTGGGGCCGAGCCTCCCATGCCAAACATGGTTTTCTTCCCCTAACATAGCAGATGGTCTCTGTGTCTGCTGTCCTCTGAGCCTGGGAGTCCCAGATCCTTCTCCCCACGTCCACCAAATGCAAGACCACCATGGGCTGGGCGTGGTCGCTAAGGCGTCTGTAACCTTTTATCAACAGCATTGCTGGGCTGCTCTCTGACTGACCCAGACTTCCAGTCACCTTAGGTCACCCTGGTCTCCTGCCCATCATGACTCTGTCCCTCTGCTGAATGGGGGACGACTGACCATACCCTCCTGGGAGGAAGCAGCCTCTGGGTGAGATGAGCAAAATCTATTAAGGGGACCCTTCTTCAAAAGGAGAGGCATGAGAAGATCCTCTCGTGTCCAGCCATGAGAATTTTCCGTGTTTCTGCTTAGGGTCACTAGTCGTACAAATGAAGGCAATGTGCCACAGATGCCCCATCACCAGGGCTACAGTAAAAACCTAATAAATGGAAAACAGCAACATTGCCTGATGAACAACTGGGTTTTTCCAAGCAATTTTGTCAGCAGAAGTTTACTGCTTTTTGATAGAATTGAAAATAAACAGGGGCTTCCCTGGTGGCGCAGTGGTTAAGAGTCTGCCTGCCAATGCAGGCGACACGGGTTCCAGCCCTGGTCCGGGAAGATCCCACATGCCACAGAGCAGCTGGGCCCGTGCGCCACAACTACTGAGCCCGCATGCCATAACTACTGAAGCCCATGTACCTAGAGCCGCAGCAAGAGAGGCCGCCACGATGAGAGGCCCACGCACAGCAACAAAGAGTAGCCCCTGCTGGCCGCAACTGGAGAAAGCCCACATGCAGCAACAAAGACCCAACGCAGCCAAAATAAATAAATAAATAAAATGAAATAAAAAATTTAAAAAAAGAAAAGAAACAGAAACAATAGAAAGGCAGTATTTTAAATACACCTGGATTTTAGTAAATCATTATGGTAATGTGCTACATAATTTTGGAAAATTAATTCTGGTTTGGCTATCAGCAATAAAATGATGAAATGGTTAATGGGCTCCATAATCATTCTTCCAATAATGTCTGGGAGAAAATGAAGTTAAAGCAAATCTAATTTAGAAAAGCAAGTGGAATTGAATGGTTGAAAATGTCAACAGAAATGATTCTCATCTGTTGGAAAATAGTGTCTAATGCACACGTGGAACTATATAACCAGAACACAGAAATTTAGCTTCTCTGTTCACATGAAAACCTCAGCTTCGTCTGAAATGCTGAGGATGGCAGGACAGAAAGAGGATGAATTCGCGCCGTTAGGGAGTCTGCATCTGCGGGACCGAGTTGATAAAGGCAGCCACAGCCAGGAGAGTAGGTGTGTACGAGGGCCAGAATTTGTTTCTGTGCACACCAGGACCCACACTCACAGAGATGTCTAAACAGAGGAGGCACTTCCTGGCCCCATGACAGCTCACCTTCTTTTCTATCTGCTGGCCCACAGAGCCTCATTCCAGGTGTCTCAATCCACCTCCACGGATAGGGGAAGCAAAGAACAGCAAAATTTCCAATTTCCAGCAAAAATACCAACAATTTTGCTCAGTCTTTCTACAAATGCTCTTTGCTTTTACTGCAACATTAAACCCAGAGCAACGTAAGTGACGTGAGCCACCGGTGGGTGTAGCATCACTGAAAGCCTAACATTTGAGGAGTACCTAAGGAATGGTACATAACCGCCTGCAACTTCTCTGCTGAAGTCATTCTTCCGAGAAGAACTTCTCTACTATGTCTGAGTGGGCAGAAGTAAAGAAAAGCAAATGCCAAAGCTAGGACCATGCTTAGGCAGAGAGCCCAATCCCAGGTGCATATTTTAGAGATACAGTGGGGAAACCTCGAGTCACAACCAAACCGAGGAGGGAACTTACACGTGTCCAGAGCTGTGGAGGGCAGTGGAGGGTCCCCAGTGTAGCTACTTGGCTGGGACTTGGTGAGGTTTCGTGCGCAGCTGGGCTCTCTCGTCTCTGTGACCAGGGGTCTGATGTGCAGGCAGCTGCCGATGGAAATCCCAAAGATTACCGTGCTGCTTAAGTGACCCTGTCAGGTTGCGCCGGTGATGCAGCAAAGTCTAGAGACAGGAGCTGACTTTCTGTTTCTTGGTTCCACTGCCTCATGTTGACTTGTTGCAGCAAAATACATCAAACATTTACCCTTTCTTCTGCTTCTCATTCCAGCTCTAAAACTCCTACTTCTTTTCAAGGCAACGTGGATGTTCTAACTAGTGCAAAGTCACATACAAGGGAGTAGATAAACGGAAGTCAGGGAGATTCATGTTTCAAGATATTATCCTTCCCTACCGGGAGGAAAAGTGTACTGTTGGAAAATATTCAGCCAGCGTTCTAAGCCAGAGAGCCTCATAGGTCCATGGAAATTGCATGTATTTTAAAGAAAAATCTTGAGAGGAAAATAAATAAGCTACTTTATATAGATGTTTCTCCTTTGACTGAAGGACAGTTGTGCTGTCTACAATAGTTGTTAGAGCTATAAAACCTTAAAAGGGCATTTATAAGAAGGAAACACAGACTTGCTGTGATTCCTGCTGTTACAAGTGAAATGCCCCCTTGCTCTGCCTTGTCTTATCCTGGGATGGAAGGAAAATTGCCCGGTAGACAGTGTCTGCACAAGATCTTGCGAAAGCTGGGCCTTCAGGTGACTTGCAAGTATCATACGTTTACATAGGATGGCTTCCTAACTTATCAAGCCTCCGCTCACAGGTTGCCTTCTCATTAGACCTACCTTTAATATTTCAGTTAAAATTGCAACGTTCCCCAGACACTCAGAAACCCCCTCACACTGGTCTATTTTTCACCCTTATTAATGTATTAATAAATTTATTAATTTATTAATTACCCCAGGATGTAAGCTTCACCAGGGCAGAATTTTCTTTTTTCTCTTTTGTTCACCAATGCATCCTGGCTCCCAGGACAGTGCCTGGTACATACTAGACACTTAGATACTTGCTGAATAAATAAATGAATGAACAAATCAATGAAACACATCCTTCATATAAAAAAATGTTAAATATGCATGTTTATGTTCTAGACCAGAAGATTCTATTGATCTCACAACAGAATTGAAGGAATATACCAGGAGGGTTGGTAAATGGAGATATTTCCAGATTATGTTGCTTATTTACTTGATAAAGTTTGATGTTACTATGGCCTGAAAGTTTGTCCCCTCAAAATCCACAAGTTGAAATCCTAATGCCTGATGAGATGGCATTAGGAGGTGGGGCCTTTGGGAGGTGCTTGAACCCCGAAGGCCGAGCTCTCATGAATGGGATTAGTGCCTTGTAAAGCTACCATTGTCTGTGCTTTGCCTGAAGCTTTTCCTGTATTAACTAGAGATTCAAGGTGGGGATGGCGGGAGAGGATGAGGAATGAGGGAAATACGAGCACAAACAATAAGAGGCAGAAGAAAATCAAAAGACAATAGAAGACAAAAAGGTGGAGCAGGACAACACAGCTCGCGGTTTATAAAGCAGACACAGCACACGTTTAAAGATCAAACACCCGTGTCAGCCGCTGTTGGTTAAATAGGCTGTAATGAGCTACCTTGGGAAATCTATGTCACACACATGACATGAGTACTATGGAAAAGGAGACCAAGAACCAAACTCTAAAAAATGGGCAAGAATGTCTTTCTAAACTTGTTGCTTAGAAAGGAGACAGATTATTCAGTTGTATTCCTCTTTATCATATTTTAAAATTATTGATCACTATTATTTTATTACTGAAACAATACAGTAGATGGAATATACTATACGCTTAACGAAAAATAGAAAATACAGACAAGCGTAAAGAATAAATATCTACAAACCATCCATAATTCCACCACTCGGAAACAACCACTGTTGTTTTTAAAAGAAGCCCTGTTTTGAAGCCTCAGATAGCTATGCAGGAAACGTTCACCTTTGGAAGAGGGAAGGTCCACCATGGGGCACACGTGCGGTTAATTGTGTTCACGTGTTTCTCTGCGTGCGGCCCTCAAACCACTTACATTAGAATCGTCTGGTGCGTTTATTTAGCTGCAGCATCCCAGGCACACCTGTGGCTTCTCAGTCAGAATTTCTGGGGCTGAGGTCTGGGCAGCGGCTAATCTACAAGCTACTCAGGAGGTTCTAAGGCCCAGTACGGTTTCAACTGCTGGTCCAAACGAACGTTTCCCAAGCTCGCCACGATGTGTGCGCAAGGATCACCCAACGAGCTTGTGAAAGCTGCCGTTCCACCCCCATGAGATTCTCTTCGCTTTGATCATGGTAAAACCCGCATACTTCTGTTACCCAAAGTCTTTCCGGTTGATTCTCTGCGGCCAGATTTGGAAGCCCCTGCTTTAGATCAGTTGTTTCCTATTTTTGTTAAGCCCTCAAACTCTTTGTTCCAATGACCAGGCTTTCAATTAATGTGTAAAACAAGCGAAAGCAATTACTGTTTGAATCAGAGAAATCTGGGCAAAACTTGTGCCCCCCGCGGTGCCCAGAGGTCTCCCCATCCTGCAGCCTAAACACCGCTGCTGGGTGGGGGAGACCCGGCGGGTGACGGCGCACAGGGCCCGACCTCTGTGGTCTGCAGTTGTCATGTGTTTGACGCTCCACAGGGGACACAGCAGAGAGGTTGGCATCTCATAACCAACCCACGAACTTTCACAGAACAGCTGAGGTCTAAGAGGGGCAAGGCCCAGTTCACACAGACGTCCACTGTGTCTGGAACTCAGTCCAGTGTCAGCGCCAAACGTGACACAAGAGGACAGAATCAAAACGCAATTGCTCCGGCTCTGTAAACACTGTGTGCGCGTGGAAAACATTTGCTCGACGTCCTATACAATGCTGGTCTCTGAGCGCAAACAAGGGCTTTTCCAGGGAATGGCGTCAAGAGAACAGGACCGCAATTTCTAAAACAAAACTAAATGTCAAATTACCCTTGCCCGCTTGACCCGGTGTCAGTTCCCCAACAGTGCTTTTCACAGTGGCAACAGGAAAATGGTAAAAGTATTTCAGATGGTATTATGGTTAAGAGAAGGGCAAAAATAAAAAGAAAATAGCATTCTACAGCAGGGCCTTGTCAAAAGTGCAGCAAATCAGAATTCTCCGGCTCTTCCGGCTTCCTGGGGTTTAATTTAACCTGTGCTTTGGCATTCCTTCTGCCCACCAGTCTCCCCAGAAGAGGTGAGATGGCTCAATCAAATTTCACGCATTCATACCATCCGGGTTAAGGTACAGAAAACCACATGCTTTTTCTAGCAACTACAGGCATTTATCTTGGCAAAGCCAGTGGAAAGAGGTCTGTATTACACGCTAGATCCCTCTCTACCTCCTCAGATGTGGCGGGATCCCCATAGGGAAGGATGGAACGTTCAAACTGGGGTAGTTGAAGGAGTATTTAATAAAGGGACTATGTACACCGGTGTGGACAGGGTTTAGGAAACCCAGGAGGGACGGCGTAGTCCCTGGGGCTGGGGAACGCTAGCGCCAGTCCTGTGTTCACCCTGGGTGAGGAGAGTCAATGCCAGGGAATAAGGCCGCAGAGGTGGGACCACCTGAGCTACGCATCCATTCCTGGTGACAGGGAAGACCTCCTGATAACCCAGGAAAAGCGGTTTATGGTTATGGAAACATAGTAATGTTTCGTTATTGCTGATGAGTAGATGCCACGATGCTGTTTATGGTGGATTTGCATGTGAACTTCCATTCTTTTTACGGCTCTCACAGGGTGGTTTGTTAAATGTATAACTTAAACAATTTACCGTTTAGAAGTGAGGCATAGGAGAGGCAGTTCCCCTTAAACAAGGTCTCAGACGTGCAGTGTTTTCCGCTGGAATCCCCTGTTCGATGGAGCCCTGTTGATAGGACATGGGTGTGGGGCAAGCTGGTGAGGCAGGAGTTAGATGGCCCCAGGCTGAGCAGCTGGAGTCTGTCCCCCTGGACAGATACTCCAAGACGAAGACAGCAGCAGGAGGGAGGAGGACCTGAGCCCAGCCCAGATAAGAGATAACGAGACCTCATATTCCTTCCCGATTACACACGTGCAGAAAGGCTCCTGGGGGTCAACAGGAGGGGGCGCCACCCCATAGTAGGTGATGTCAACCTACCCATAGGCCTCTGTGCTAGAATCCATCTTGGTTAAGAGATGCACGCACACACAGGGTAGGACCTTGTGATAAACCAAATACAGACTCAGAGCCAGACAGAGCAAGATGATTGGCCAGAGGAAACCTGGAAGAACTGCCGAATATAAGTGATTCAAACTACCACGAGGGCGCCACTCTCTGAGTCCATCCATGTGTCTATCCACATGTACTCTTTTTCCTCCTAATAAATACTTTACTTGTTTCACTGCTTTCCGTCTCTGTGGAAATTGATTTCTACAAAGCCGAAGGGCCAGGGCCTTGTCACTGGCTGCTGGTCTAGTGGCCAGGATTCAGCGCCCTCACTGCCGCGGCCCGACTTCAATCTCTGGCCGGGAGCCGAAATCCTGCCTCAGGCTGCTTCAGACCGAGGCCACCTGAGATCAAGACGTGCAATGTTTTCCACTGGAATCCCCTGTGCCTAGGAGCCCAGTCCAAGGGACGAGGGTGCATGGGGGCAGGCACGTGGGTTTGGTGGGCAGAGGCCTGGGGAGCAGCGATGCAGGTGTGGAGGACAGGGGGCGGGGATGTGGGCGTCGGGAGGAGTGTGATTACATCTCAGGTTTGAGGGTGCCAGCGACTGGGACCGTGACCTTCACAAGAGCCTCTCAGTTCTGTTTTCTTCCCACCTCAGGTGAGACCTTGGGTTTGCCCTGTGATCTCAGTTCTCTGAGGGGTATAAGAAGCACTGTTGATTTTCAATTTGTTCGCTTTTTACTTGTAAAACCACAGGGGTAGCACCATCCAGGCTGCTTACCTGCTAGCCCGGACCCTGGAGACTGGCAGGCCACGCCCTGAGCTCAGGCGTGACTCAGCTCCGGGCCTGGCGACTCTGGAAGCCTGTAGATTTGTGTCCTCCTTCCAGCCGCAGGTCCGGCCCTGCACAGCCCTGGGGCCCCACCCTGCTCCCCCTACTGGCTGCCTGCTGTGGGTCCTGCCTGTTGGGCACGCAGACAGCCTCTAGAGCTAGAAAAAACAAAGACGTGGATTCTCCTCTGGGCGCCAGAAGGAACCCTCCCCTGCCAACACCTAGTAGGACCCTGACGTCCGGAGCTGTAAGATAAAGGAGGTTGATGATGGGGTGGGGGGGACCGGGTGGGAGAGGAGGAAGCTGGGCAAATGCTCTCCCTGCGGGCAGCTCCCACCTGCAGCCAGCCCACCCGCGGCCCCTGGGGCTCGTGGCTTCCTGGGCTCTGGGTTGGGCCGTCGGCCCCCTTCTGAGGGAGCAGACTTCTCAGCAGAGGCCCTTGGCCGCCCAAGCCCTCGGTATCAGCCAGACCTTCCGTCAGGGACAGAGCCCCTCCTGGGCCACCTGCTCGCATGCCCGCCAGCATGCTGTGTGCCTCTCTGTTCACCCAGGTAATTATTCACCCTCCCCTATGGGCCATTGCTGCAAGGTCTCCTAGGGAAGAAAAACAAATCCAGTGGAAACAAAGCAAAAGCAGATTTTTTAAAAAGAAAAAAGACCACCCTGAGGGCTGTCAGCAGCAGCTTCATAGGTCGGTTCACCGGACTCCAGAGGCAGCTTTTGGGCTTTGAACAATCCCCCTCGGCCCTGAGATGAGGTTAAGACACCCCCGCAGAGAGCACAAGGTTGGGGCAACAGTTCTTTCAGTTCTTTCCTGCTAGTCTTCCTTCCAGTCTCCAGTGGGAAGAGGGGGATAAAACCTAAAAATGTGAGGTAGGCATTCCATCCTTTAAAATATGCGGATACATAAAAATCCAGGCTTCACAGGAGTTTGGAGCACTAAACCCACCTTGCAAAGGATTCTTAACAATTCTTCAAGCAAATGGAGTTAAACCTAATTAGGCACAGCTTTAAATATTACTGAAAGCAAAGGCCCGCGGACGTGACTACAGTAAATGACAGTGAGGCCTCCTCTCTACTTAAAACACAGTAAGCGACTGTATTTAGCAGCGCAATGGCCGAGGGCGTGGGTAGTGGCTGGGGTGGAGTTCAGGCTGGAATGCTCGGGAGGCCGCAGGGTGGCTTTAAATACAGCTCTTGTGGTTGGGATTAACACATACACACTACTACATATAAAATAGATAACCAACAAGGACCTACTGTGTAGCACAGGGAACTACTCAATATTCTGTAATAACCTATAAGGGAAAATGTGGTGCTCCAAGGACAATGGTGCTTCAAGGACAAAGGACAGCCCAGCCTGAAAAAGCTGTGTTACGGACCCCACCAGACTCTCTCGCCCTCCGCGCCATGTTGCCATGGGAACGAAATTCCTGAGCCCACCTGGTCAACGGGACTGTTCCTCTTTCGTCCCAAATAAGGAAAGGCATCTGCCTTGTCCCACTCCCACCCTATGGAAGGAAGGTATATATATGTGCCTCGACCAATTAAGAAAAGAAAATTTCACCTCGGACCATTCTTTTGTTCTCTGGCTATAAAAACCGACTGATAGCACATGTTCAGGGTCAGCTATCCCAGACTACTAGGAAGTCGGCCCGCTGTTCTGGCAGCAACCATTCCCGCTAATAAATTCCATCCTCTGCATTCTGCCTTGTGTCTGGAAATTCTTTTCCAACCTGCGTTTGGACCACGACAGAAAAGAATCTAAAAGGAATATATATTCAGTTATATACATGTAACTGAATCACTGTGCTGTACAACTGGAACTAACATGGTATTATAAATCAACTATACTTAAATAAAAAATACATAAATAAAGTTCTCGTTCTGAAGGGCGCTCGAAGCTGAGAGCTTGCACACCAGGCTCAGCCGTAAACCACATTTTGGAGGCATGTGTCGTAAGGACACTCTACTCAGCGTGGTCCAAAAATCAAATGTCTTTCACGTGTGGCCCCTTGTCTACGCACGTACCTAGATGTATTTGTGATAATAAAACACACATTTCTGAAATGTTACTGAATAGTACCTTTTTGTCGTTATGCCCTTTCCCAATACACAAAAATTCTGAGTACAAGGGTGGTCCTCGGCCTTTCTTAACTAGCCACAGTTTATTCCCCTACAACACTGATCTTATTATTCTTCAGAAACTAGGTGAAAGCCCTTTTGGGGCTGCACGCCTAGAGTCCATGCTCTGCAACAAGAGAAGGCACTGCAATGAGAAGCCTGCACACCACAACAAAGACCCAATGCATCCAAAAATAATACTTTTATAAAACTAGTAATTTGTATAAGCAAACTTCATTAAAGAAAAATTGGAGGGGGAAAAGAACGATAAGCCACAGTAAAGAAGTGATTATAAACTGTCATTCTTAGATCATATAATCTGACAACATCCAAACCAGTACAGACCCAGTGTTGGTCCTGGGTCTCCAGTTTTTATACTAACACAGGTGCCAGGAGTTCTGCCCGCCCCACGACCTGGAAACAGCAAACACTGAACATGTCTGTGTCATTTTGACATTTCTGGGAATATTTCATCTTGAATAAAAAGGAGAAACATGAAATAAGAGATGCTAAATCCTACATATCTTTATCCAAAACGCAAGAGAAAAGCAAAAATACATTTTTTAATATTTCTATTATAATCACTTTTTTAAACTGGAGGGTGTAAACACCAAGTTGGGCATTATTCAGAAACGTGCTTGGGCTGGACTGGCTGAAGGTTAGGTCAATCTTAGCTGCATTTTCACCGTCAAACCTATTGTTTCACACTCAAGTCAGTGTGGTAAACGAGATGTTCAGGAAGAAAAGTCATAGTATTAGTATTAGTTTCCTACTGCTGCTAGAACAAATTACCACAAACTTAATGGTTTAAAACATGCAAATTTATCACTTTGTGGTTCTGGAGCTCAGAAATGGAAAGGGGTCTCTCTGAGCTAAAATCAAGGTGTTGGCAGAGCCGTGTCCCACGGAAAACCCATTTCTTGCCTTTTCCTGCTTCTGGAGGTTGCTCACCTACCTCGGCTCCCGGGACCCTTCCCCTTCAAAGCCAGCCCTGACCACCAAGACTTTCCCGCCCCCCTCTCCCTGGATCCTCCACTCAATCATAAGGACCCTGATGACACTGGGCCCACCTGGGTGATCCCGGATGACCACCCACCTCACGGTCAGCTGATAAGCAACATTTACCGCTTAGCCTAAGGTAGTCATTGTTTCTGGGGATTACGATTTGGACATCTTTGGGGCCTTACCCTGCTGCCCACAGATGGGTTACTGGTCTTCACAGAACAATGGTCCTGAACAGGCAGATGATCCTGTGTCTTCATCCAGTATGGGGACAAAGGCACGTTGCCACTGAGCCACCAACGCCTCCCACTGGAAGCAGGACTGTCCCGACTTGCGCCACCTGTGAATTCCACCCCACTGGTGCTCAAAGCTCCCACCAAGAGGACCCCTGCATCCCCACTGCCTGTCCACCATCTACTCAGCTCGCACAGGCATTTCCTGCTTGTGCCCCTCGACCCTCGGAACTCTCAGTCCAGCCCCTCTGTCCCTCTGAGCCACTGTCGCAGTTACAACCTTTAATTTATTACCAAGTGACTTCAGGTGCGCCTCTCCGAGTCGGACTGTAATCTCCGTGGGGGACTGCAGTTCTGTTCCGTTCCCCATTGGAGCTGTGACACAGATCTAAGAACCCGCACTTAGATGGTGCTCTGGGAATGTCTGCTGAAGGAACGAGCCTCCCACTGAATGAAAATGAGATGGGAGGAGGTTTACCGAGGACGGTGAACAGCTGGTGACACGGGTTTGATGACTGAAGCTGACGGGTTATCAGGACGCAGGATCTACCCAACAGTGCCTCTGTTTTCATCAGTGGAAACTGTTCATGAGACGGTGGTGAAGGGGCCAGACCGACAGGCTCAGCCCCAGCTCGCCCGCCCGCGGCAGACCCTTAAACCCTGTGCCTCCTTGTTTTCTCTTTTGCAAAACACAGTAGTGGTACCTGCCCCACCCTCCCCTCCCCCCCAGCAGTGTAGTGACGGCTGAGTGCACGGTGATCAGTCTTCGTCGGACTTGGGCAGAGCCCGGTGCACTGTGCGTGTCCCCGAGAGCCACACACTGTCCTCGTCAGCACAGCTGTCAGAAGTCCCCACGCCAAAGCCACAGCACAGCCGTCACCCGTGGATCGGCCAGGAACTGGAGTTCACTCGGAAAAGAGGGATGGAAATGTTTTTTAAAGCACGTCAAGGTGGTTTATATAATGTCATTTAATTAACCCTTCAAATAAAGGACCTAACATCAAGAGTCTCTAAACTGGTCTCTAAGGGTCACTAGTGAGCAAAACGAAGGTGTGAGGACATCGTACCTAACATGTCCTCACTCCTTAACCTTCGTTTTGCTCACTAGTGACCATTAGAGGTTTAGGGATCCCTGACCCTAATTTTTTTTTGTTGTTTGTTTGTTTGTTTGTTTTTTGCGGTACGTGGGCCTCTCACTGTTGTTGCCTCTCCCATTGCGGAGCACAGGCTCCGGACGCGCAGGCCCAGCGGCCACGGCCCACGGGCCCAGCCGCTCCGCAGCATGTGGGCTCCTCCCGGACTGGGGCACGAACGCGCGTCCTCCGCATCGGCAGGCGGACTCTCAACAAATGCGCCACCAGGGAAGCCCCCTGACCCTAATTTAAGGTCCATTTCAATAATAATAACAAGTCGTCAAGAGTGAACAATCTATTACTTCAAGAGAGGTGTTAGTAAATTTGCTGAGTGGAAATGAACTTACTAAATCATCAGCCCTGGGGACCGAATGAACTGCCCGGGGGGCAGGGGAGCCACAGCGGCAGGACTGACCGCTCCTCGTGGCAGATCACAGGGGCCTTGGGAGGGAGCAGCAAAGAACTCCCAACAGTTTCTCCATTTTATTGGAGAAGCATGAGGAGAGATGATTCTAATTAGAAAAGAACAAAATGCTGAAGGTCCCATACGATACAAGATACTGCATGTAGGGCTAATTAGCGCTTTAAAGAGGAAGTCACCTGTCTAAGCAGTAGACAGTGAGGGCTAACTCCACAATAATCATCTCTGACTCTAATTGGAGAGCTACCCTTTGGAAGCAGAGCTCAGAGAAACAATTTGCAGATAACATCAAAAGAGATTTAATCATACGCCTTCCTATTTGAAAATGTTAGCTGCCGCTGTGCAGACATATAATCACTTATCTACCATACGAAAGATGAAAACTCAGCCCACCCACTATTTCTCCTTCTCCGCAAAAAATATTTTTTCTCTGATGGCTCGTTTTCTAACCAAGAAACTTACTGCTTATGTGGTGGCTTATCTTTGCTGCTAAAGTATTAACTGTTCAAATGTCTTGAGGTGAGAATATGGAAAAGCGGACTCCTGGGCCCTCTCAACATCACTGTACAGGAAGCTGGGAAATGGAACCCAGTTTTACAACTTTGGGAATCAGGGGCAGGAGGGGAAGGAGCTAAGGAAGCATGAACGCCCAGGGTCTCCCGCACCCCAGGGTCGCCTGCCCCTCACCCCATCTGAGCGTCCTGTCCCTGCCACACACCGAAGGCAAAGAGCAGGGCAGGGGAGAGAAAGCGGTGGTGTCTCGGGGACCCATCATGCATCAGGGACGAGGACCTGGGCAAATCCATGCATTGCTCGGCTGGGGATGCCTACCCCTGTTTGAACTGGTTGTGGACCCTGGCTCTGTCCCAGAGGTAGGGGTGCAGGGGGCTTCCCTGGGCTGATGGGCCTGAGCAGGGGGAGCTGAGACCCCTCTCACATGGCGGGAGGTAAAACTGAAGGCCAGTCTGCGTCCTAGTTCTTTGGCCTATGATCCAACCTTTTAGCTAAGAGTCGGCCAAGGGGAGGTGGGCGGGGAGGGTGTGGCCACCATCACCCTGTGTGAGTTAGGGGATCCTGCAGGGGACGACAGCAAACTCAGGTGGTGTCGTGGTCTCTCTGCAGCTCAGCCCTGTCCCTGCCCCCACGGGCCTTCAGGACCAGCCTGGCTCTGCAGACCCGCTTCCCTCAAAGATGAATGCTGACTGCCCGGAGTCAGCTCGGGGCCAGGTGGAGACATGCTGCCCAGCTGGGCGGGGAGAAGATGTTAGACAGATGGGGAACGTACAAGAGCCATGAACGTGAGGGACAAGCGCGACAGCCAGTTATCACTACTCTTCTCAACAGTGCACTGGAGAACAAGCTTTTGCAGTAAAATAAAAAATAAAAACCATGAGTTATAAGGGATGAGAGAAAGCAAAGCTATCATCTTCTTGCAGATGATACGATTGTCTACCTATAAAATCCAAGAGAATCTATGAATAAACTACTCAGATTAATAAAAGTTTAGGGCTTCCCTAGTGGTGTAGTGGTTAAGAATCTGCCTGCCAATGCAGGGGACACGGCTTCGAGCCCTGGTCCAGGAAGATCCCACGTGTCGCGGAGCAACTAAGCCTGTGCGCCACAGCTACTGAGCCTGCCCTCTAGAGCCCATGAGCCACAACTACTGAGCCCGTGTGCCACAACTACTGAAGCCCGCGTGCCTAGAGCCTGTGCTCTGCAACAAGAGAAGCCACCGCAATGAGAAGCCCGCGCACCGCAACAAAGAGTAGCCCCCGCTTGCCGCAACTAGAGAAAGCTCGTGTGCAGCAACGAAGACCCAACGCAGCCAAAAATAAATAAATTTATTAAAAAAAATAAATAAATAAAAGTTTAGCAAGATTTGCAGAGGACAAGAGCAATGCACAAAATTCATATCATTTCTTTACAGTAGCAATAACCAAGTGGGAATTATAATTTAAACTGCATCATTCATAGCCACAGCAAAATCTATGACATTCATAGTTGCGGCAAAATCTAACAAACATGCAAGATCTTCACAGAGAAAACAACAAACGTGTTATTAAAAAATATAAAGGAAGAATTTAATAAATGGGGAAAAATTTCATGGTTAGAAATTTTACCCAATTTCGTGGATAGAAAGATTCAATTTTGTAAGTGAATTCTCCAAAATCTTTAAATTCAATGAAAATTCAATCAAAACTCCATCAAAATATATGGGGAACTTAAAAAACTGATTTTAGAGAATATGTGTAAAGAAATAGCTTAAGAAATGCTTGGGGGCTTCCCTGGGGGTTTCCCTGGTGGTGTAGTGGTTAAGGATCCGCCTGCCAATGCAGGGGACACGGGTTCGAGCCCTGGTCCAGGAAGATCCCACATGCCGTGGAGCAGCTAAGCCTGCGAGCCACAACTACTGAGCCCGAGAGCCACAGCTACTGAGCCTGCATGCCACAACTACTGAAGCCTGCACGCCTAGAGTCCATGCTCTGCAACAAGAGAAGGCACTGCAATGAGAAGCCTGCACACCACAACAAAGACCCAATGCATCCAAAAATAAATTAATTAATTAAATTTAAAAAAAAGAGAAAGAAATGCTTGGAATGATACACTACCTGTAATTGGCTTCAAAAGAATATGGGGCAGGGGTGGGGGGACCAAGGGGGAGGCGTAGATGAAAACAGATCAGGCATGAATTGATTATCACTGCAGCTGGAATTGGGCTATCCTATTGGTCTACTTTTGTATGTTTAAAATTTTCTATAATATAAGGTTAAAAAAATTTGAGAAGGAAAAATACCAAAACTCTTTTTTTGAGAAAAAGCCAAATTGGGAGGATTTACAAGAAAGTGAATATATCAAAGGTACAGTCATAAAGACTGTGACAACAGTACAGCAGTAGAAAAATAGACCAAGGGAAAAGAAGAGCTCAGAAGCAGTCTTGTGTGTATTTGGGAATTTGGTAATCTGATGATGGTGATGTCACAGGTCAGTAGGAAACACGGACATTCAATATATAATGTGGGGAGACTGGGTCTCTTTATCGGGAAAACCTGTTAAACAAGATTCCTGCTTTATGAATACGACAAATTAAAGCCTAAATGTGACCAACCAAAAACTAGTAGGATGAAATATAGGTAATATAGGATTTTGTGATCACAAACATAGTGTGAAAAGAGAAAGGGGCAGAATAATTAATACAGCATGGTGCCACTTAATGTAAAGTAACACTTTCAAAAATATGTTTGTGTAATGGACACATGTACATATGTAAATTTTTAAAAAAGGAATATAAAAATACAAACCACCAAACTGTTTACCACTGGGTGAGTGAGGACAGGCCTCTGTGTTGTTCGTAAAGGATTCCTAAGCTACATCTATTATGTATTTTTTCTTTTAAAAGGATTAGAAACAAGTATGACAAAATATATAGTTAAATTTGGGTTATGGAAACAATGTGTTTTGTAAAAGTTCTTTATACTTTTCCTATATCTTTAATTTTTTTTCAAAAATGCAAGAAGACAAAGAAATAAGAAATCATTCAAAGAAATAACATCACTTAGAGTCAAGACAAGCTCTCCTAGGAAAAAAACAGAAGGAAGAGCTGTAAGGGCTCCAAGGAGAGACTGCAGGACAAGGACAGAGGATCAGGAGGGATGGAGGAGGAAGAAGCCAGGAGGTGAAAAGCTCCTACAGACGCCATCAGAAGTAGGAGAAGCAGGTGGGAAACGCTGTCCTGGACACAGGGAGCAAACCTGAAGTCACTCAGGGTGCTGGTGAAAAGCTCCTACAGACGCCATCAGAAGTAGGAGAAGCAGGTGGGAAACGCTGTCCTGGACACAGGGAGCAAACCTGAAGTCACTCAGGGTGCTGGGCACGCACAGTGCAAAGCGGTTAAGTGACTCGGGGGCCAGGGAATGATGTGGAGATGATGGGAAAATAACGTGTGTATAACTGGTGCTCCTAAAGAAAGAAACCAGAAGAGAAAAAAATTAAAGATATGAGTGCATAAAGTTAACTTTAAAAAATGAAAAATTTTTATCTTTTGGCCTTATGTTCCAGGAAACAAAAGTGATACAAGAAGATGGATATAGGGGCTTCCCTGGTGGCGCAGTGGTTGAGAGTCCGCCTGCCGATGCGGGGGACACGGGTTCGTGCCCTAGGATATAAAATACCTTGATGAAGTAACTCAACTTCAAGGAGAAAGAAAGACCCCTGGTTTCTAGAAGGGAAAGTATCAAAGGCAGGAAGAGGTCCAGAAGCCAGAGCCAGGGGAGGGGCCTGGGGGTGCCAGGCAGAGGGAGGGGGTCTGTCATAGCTGCTGGCTGGCTCACACAAGAGGGAGGGGTCCTTGTGGGCCTTGGGCAGGGACAAAGGTGATCCACACCCAAGGAACCAGCCGAAGGCAGCTTCTCGAATGCTTAATCATGGGTCTGAATGCCCTGCATTGGATCAAACTCCGTAGGAAAGCTCAGGAAGGGCCCCTAAGGGGCACCAGCTAATCTTTCAATTACTGACAAGACTGGATCAGGGAGCTTAACTGATTTTTCCAATACTCCACAGCTGATTAAAGAGAGCCAGAACTCCTTCTAGCTTTTATTGGATTCTTAATCTGCTGCTCTTTGTTGGAAAGATCAAATGTATAATATTTGTAGTTTTCTCCATTTATTTTTTTAAAATAATGTATTTTAAAAATATTTTATATTCATATATTTACACATAGATTATATATCATAGAAAATATTTATATAATATATAATATAGAACTATATAGAATACTATATATAGTATAGCTATATATTATGGTTATAACATATGTAACTATAATACTATATACTATTATACTATATATACTAAATATTTTATATACAATATAGTATACATTATATTGTATATATAGTATTCTACATATATAGAATATATGGAATATTTAATACATTCTATATGTCATATACCATATGTAATATATAATTACATACTAAATACTAGATAATACAAATTGTTACGTAATCTGCTACAGAAGTATACATACATACATAACTATACATATATATACATATACATACATAACTATACATATGATAACCTAAAATATATAACGCATGTCATACGCATGCATAACTGAGAACAGTGTCAGCGGCTCACCTGGCGGTGCCCTCCTTGCTGACTCGGCCAGAGGGCATTTCTGCGTCTGTATCTTCTTCCTTCTATTCTTCAGCAGTCTCAGTACCTCCGACCCCTCCCCAGGAGGCTCTTCCGCAGCCTCCTGTCTCCCAGGGTTACACTAGCTCCATCCGTGACAAGACCGCGTTTGTATTTTCTCATTTGTGGCACTTCTTTCTCTTTCCTACAACGTTACAGTACATCAAGCTTGGAGCACCGTTTCCCCAAGGGTCACTCCCCCGTGGCCTCTGCGGGACATTCTGTGGCACTTGGCACTCGACCACATTGTGCAGATGAGCTGCAGACATTGCTTCTCCTCTGTGCCTTCGGAATTGTGCTTCACGGGTTGAGAAAAATCTTACTTAAATAAACTCTGTGAGGCTGGGATTCAAAGCAGGAAGCAGCTGCGACTGAAACTTCCTACTGGACAATCATCTGTTTAAACAGCAAGAAGCAGCCTGTGAAATCAAAAGTAAACGCAAAGATGCCTTTGGACAATGTATCAAAGGGACTGAAAACCAATCCTGCTTAATCCTTCTAAACGCTGCATCTCCCCAGCAGGAACGCAACCTGCCAATTAGGGAAACAAGACAAACACAATCTCTTGGGGCTGCGCGGTGTATTTAATGAGACCTTTGAAGGGGAAGCCAGTTGCAGGCCTAACATCTCCGTGGGCAGAACAGGGAGAAGTCAGCACCCCAAGGGGAGAGAATGCCAGGAAGTGCCAGAATTATGCAAACGGTACGGGGGAAGCTAAAAACAGACCTTCACGGGTAACATCCTGTAAGGAAGCCCATGGATCTCCTAACAGAATCAACACAGTTGCCCTGCCAGGCACCTGAGAGCATCTGGTCTGAGGTGGGAGCAGCCAGCCTCAGCCGGGTGCCGGGCTCCCCCCTCCAGTGTTGTCGACTCCGGGCACCATGTACGGTTCGGCTCCTGCATCTCTGACTAACGTCCCTCCCCCTCCCCAGCCCTGACACCCACCGTTCCAGTCCCTGATCCCATGAATGTGACACTTTCAGATGCCCCATGTGAGTAGGATCATGTGTGCTTGTCCTGTGATGCCTCATTTCCCTGGGCGTATGTCCTCCAGGTTCATCCATTCCACTGCATATTAAGAATTCCCTTCTTTTCCAGCAGCCTCGGCGTGTGCTGTAACCTCCCCCACTCCCCCCTTATCACCAGTGTCAGTTCTTGTTTGGTCATATCGGATATGTCTTTGGCTCTGTTACCTACATGGTGTTCTAGAACGTGGACTTGAGTTGGAGCAGTGGACATCGGACTCCAAAGGAGGTGCTGGGTCCAGGAGGATAAGGTGCAGGGAGAGTCAGCTCATCATAGGCAAGGAGACGTGAGGAGGCAGCCTCAGCCCTCCTCACCTTCACTCAGTGGAGCTCCTGGGCTGACAGTCTGGTGGCTGCTCCGCCTTTCAGACCCCAGTGTGACGACCAGCTGGAAGCTGCTGGGAGATTAATTTTCCGATTATGTAATGTTGCGGAAACGCAGAAGACCCTGGAAAGTCACTTGAAGTGAACATACGGGCTGTGACATCTCATCTATGAATTTCGTCCGCAGAAAACACATGGCTTGGGAGCTTCAAGATGGCGGAAGAGTAAGATGCGGAGATCACCTTCCTCCCCACAAATACATCAGAAATACATCTACACGTGGAACAACTCCTACAGAACACCTACTGAACGCTGGCAGAAGACCTCAGACTTCCCAAAAGGCAATAAGCTCCCCACGTACCTGGGTAGGGCAAAAGAAAAAAGAATAAACAGAGACAAAAGGATAGGGACAGGACCTGCACCAGTGGGAGGGAGCCGTGAAGGAGGAAAGGTGTCCACACACTAGGAAGCCCCTTCGTGGGCGGAGACTGCGGGTGGCGGAGGTGGGGGAGCTTCGGAGCCGCGGAGGAGAGCACAGCAACAGGGGTGCGGAGGGGAAAGCAGGGGGATTCCCGCACAGAGGATCGGTGCCAACTGGCACTCACCAGCCCGAGAGGCTTGTCTGCTCACCCGCCGGGGCGGGCGGGTCTGGGAGCTGAGGCTTGGGCTTCGGTCAGATCCCAGGGAGAGAACTGGGGTTGGCAGCGTGAACACAGCCTACAGGGGGTTAGTGCGCCACGGCTGGCCGGCAGGGAGTCCAGGGAAAAGCCTGGACCTGCCGAAGAGGCAAGAGACTTTTTCTTCCCTCTTTGTTTCCTGGTGCGCGAGGAGAGGGAATTCAGAGCGCCGCTTAAAGGAGCTCCAGACACGCGGGCGAGCTGCGCCTATCAGCGCGGATCCCAGAGACGGGCATGAGACGCTAAGGCTGCTGCTGCCGCCACCAAGAAGCCTGTGTGTGAGCACAGGTCACTCTCCACGCCGCCCCTCCCGGGAGCCTGTGTAGCCCGCCACGGCCAGGGTCCCGCGATCTAGGGACAACTTCCCCGGGAGAACGCACGGCGCGCCTCAGGTTGGTGCAACGTCATGGTGGCCTCTGCCGCCGCAGGCTCGCCCTGTACTCCGTGCCCCTCCCTCCCCCCCGGCCTGAGTGAGCCAGAGCCCCCGAAGCAGCTGCTCCTTTAACCCCGTCCTGTCTGAGCGAAGCACAGACGCCCTCAGGCGACCTACACGCAGAGGCGGGGCCATATCCAAAGCTGAGAAGCAACTGACAAAGGATTAATCTCCAAAACATACAGGCAACTCATGCAGCTCAATATCAAGAAAAACAAACAACCAAATCCAAAAATGTGCAGAAGACCTAAAAAGAGATTTCTCCAAAGAAGATATAGAGATTGCCAACAAACACATGAAAGAATGCTCAACATCATTAATCATTAGAGAAATGCAAATCAAAACTACAATGAGATATCATCTCACACTGGTCAGTATGGCCATCATCAAAAAATCTACAAACAATAAATGCTGGAGAGGGTGTGGAGAAAACGGAACCTTCTTGCACTGTTGGTGGGAGTGTAAATTGATACAACCACTATGAAGAACAGTATGGAGGTTCCTTAAAAAACTGAAAATAGAACTACCATATGACCCAGCAACCCCACTCCTGGGCATATACCCTGAGAAAACCATGATTCAAAAAGAATCATGTACCAAAATGTTCATTGCCGCTCAATTTACAATAGTGAGGACATGGAAGCAACCTAAGTGTCCCTCAACAGATGAATGGATAAAGAAGATATGGCACATATATACAATGGAATATTACTCAGCCATAACAAGGAACGAAACTGAGTTATTTGTAGTGAGGTGGATGGACCTAGAGACTGTCATACAGAGTGATGTAAGTCAGAAAGAGAAAAACAAATACCATATGCTAACACATATATATGGAATATAAAAAAAAAAAAGAAAGAAAATCATCAGAAGAACCTACGGGCAAGATGGGAATAAACTTGCAGACCTACTAGAGAATGGACTTGAGGATATGGGGAGGGGGAAGAGTAAGCTGGGACAAAGTGAGAGAGTGGCATGGACATATATACACTACCAAACGTAAAATGGATAGCTAGTGGGAAGCAGCCACATAGCACAGGGAGATCAGCTCCGTGCTTTGTGACCACCTAGAGGGGTGGGATAGGGAGGGTGGGAGGAAGGGAGGGAGACGCAAGAGGGAAGAGATATGGGGACATATGTATATGCATGACTGATTTACTTTGTTATAAAGCAGAAACTGACACACCATTGTAAAGCAATTATACTGTAATAAAGATGTTAAAAAAAAGACTAAAAAATAAAACTAAAAAAAAAAAGAAAACACATGGCTTCATCAATGATATGGCATTTGATTACATTTAATCATGTAAAGTTATTATCACAATTAGGCCATATAAAGTCACCAGTAAGTGCTTTATTGAATTCATTAGCAGGTGTGAAAGGTCGCTGGGGAACATGTAATCTCGAAAGGCTCAGGAAATTGGCAAATAAAATGACAGAGAATCTCACACACGGGTTGCTCTTTATAAACCAAAACACACTATGTCCTCTGGGACAGACCCCAGGTTTCCCTACGGCTCCCCTGGAGACCTGACATCCCACTGTCCCGTGGGCAGCTGGTGGATCTGGACTCCTGCCTGGGTGTGTGTCCAGCTCTGCAAACCACTGAGACCCCTGGTAGTCCGGAGTCCCAGCCCCTCACTGGCCCTCAGTGGAGCTCTGCAGTTCAAACAAGACGAGGCTGTGGGGAGACTAGGAAAGTGATTCCTCTTTCCAGCCAGCTTAGTCTAGCCTGTCTTGACTCATGCCCCCATCTCTCATTCCAAGAATTAACACCGATTTCTTGTGAAATTTGCCTGTTTGCCCTCTGTATGCATTTCAGCAGCTCGTGAGAACCCGTGAGCATCTTGGGCTGCGGTCACTTGCACTCCAGGCGGCTGCTTCCCAAGCCTCCGGCGCCAAGGCCCAGGCTGACCGTTACTCACCCCTCCTAGCCAGGCGTGTTTTGGGGGTTTGCACAGTTTAGAAAGTGGGGTGAGGGCGCCTTAGTCTTGGTAATGATACTCCAGGTGGTGAGGTTCAGACAGCTGGGAAGCTGGCAGCGCCCCAGGATCTCAGAGCATCTGAGGGTTAGAGTCCGTTTCCAGAAGAAACTAAAACCTGGGTTCTGCGTTGCCAAGATCTAGGGTCAGGCCCGCTCCGCTTGCACTCACGCTCTTTCCTTTCTCGCTCATCCTGAGCCGAGCCGTGCTTCTCTCCCTCCCGGAAGCGATGCATCGAGGGTGCAAGCTCCCCAGGCCTGGAAGACCCACGACCAGGAAGCGACCCTGGAGACGAGAACCTGCACTTGTCTCAGGAAAGCAGAGAGGTCCCAGGAGGCGGTGGGTGAGCCCAGCGGGGTGAGCCTGCCGGCAACCCGAACCTCGGCATCGGTAAACTGTCTGCAGCCGGGCGGGGCTTGCTGGCACCGGGGCCTCCTTCCTCTCCTGGCACTTGGACCATCCAGATGTTTCTGTTCGTCCTCTTCGATCTTCTGCTCCCTTTCGAATCATCCCCTTTTCGCCAGCTCTCCAGTCGAGGCTGAGATTTGAAGCTTCCTTCCTCCTGGACCATCCAGCTCGAATTCCGTGATGCAAAGAGCAGGTGCCGTTCTCTGGTGTTTCCCACTTCCTGGGGGTGCAGCTGGTGACCTTGTTCAGCCAGAAGATATGCTTTGTGAGGGCTCAAACTGAGGCTGAGTATTTTCTGTGTATTAATATAAGGACCTGTCTGGTCTGGACTGTACTTCTTGTGACTCAGTGATAATGGGCAATTACAAAGCCCGTAATTACACTTTGAAACTGGATGCCATTCCTTAGAGTTTTCAAAGCTTGGCCCCTGATTGGTTCCAGGTCAGGAAGACATGTTAAATGTTTGTAATATGCTTAGTTTCAAGCAAAATTAACCTGCAAAATTGACCTTGCAGCAGTAAACTGCTAACCTTGAAAAGCACTCTTTTTTTTTCCCTCTCAGAATGGGGAGCTCCGACAGTACATTTTTCCAATAGATATTTCTCAGCTTTGAGAAGGTACATAAAGTGTGTAAGTCAGTATGTACATTTTGGGCTGCTGATTCCCATTCACTGACATATAGTAAATTACAATTTCTATAATTAAGACATTGAAAAATGGCTTAGCATGGCCTGTTTTTGTTGTAAAAATCCAGTTTCATGAAATTTGTGTGAGGAAAAGTAACAAGAGAATTTAGTGTGTTCTTCAAGCTTTAGTTCCTGGCGCGACTGATCTTACATGGATGGAGTGGGCAGGGGTTTGTGGATGTTTCCCTTTGTGGGCCACACAGCTGTGCCCATGACTCAGCTCAATTGTTACAGCAGGAGAGCGGGTAATTCTTAGATGAGCGGCTGTGGCTGCATTTCATTAAAACTTTATTTACAAAAGCAGATGATCACTGAATTTGGCCTGTGGAAATTTATAATTTGCTAATTATAAATTATAATTTGCTAATTCCTGACCTAGAGATTTTAAATATTTACTTAATTCCATTCAACAGAACAGGCCCTGGGCTAAGTAATAATGAGGGAAAAATGAGAAAGACAATTCGGAGTTTATCAGGAGATGATAGTTCTAATTCAATTTCCTTCCTTCCTTCCTTCCTTCCCTCCTTTCTTTCTTTTCTTTCTTTCTTTCTTTTTTGTTTTTTAGGTCACTATGTGTGGCATGCAGGGTCTTAGTTCCCTGACCGGGGATCAGACCCATGCCCACTGCATTGAGAGTGCAGAGTCTTAACCACTAGACTGCCAGGGAAGTCCCTCCAATTCAATTTCTTAACTGGAACTATTTAAAACAAAATATTTTCTTGGATCAGTCTCCTAAGGCAAAAGGAATAAAAGCAAAAATGAACAAATGGAACCAAATTAAACTGAAAAGCTTTTGCATAGCAAAGGAAACCATTGACAAAACGAGAAAACAACCTACAGAGTGGGAGAACATATTTGCCAATGATGTGACCGACAAGGGGTTAATCTCCAAAATATACAAACAGCTCATACAACTCAATGTTGAAAAGACAAACAACTCATTCAAAAAATGGGCAGAAGACCTGAATAGACATTTCTACAAAGAAGACATACAGGTGACCAACTGGCCCATGAAAAGATGCTCAACATTGTTAATTATTAGAGAAAAGCAAATCAAAACTGCAATGAGATATCACCTCACACCAGTCAGAATGGCGATCATCAAAAAGTCTACAAATAACCAATGCTGGTAAGGATGTGGAGAAAAGGGAACCTTCCTACACTGTTGGTGGGAATGTAAATTGGTGCAGCCACTATGGAAAACAATGGGGGTTCCTCAAAAAACTAAAAATAGAGCTACCATATGATCCAGCAATTCTACTCCTGGGTATGTATCTGGAAAAAAATGAAAACACTAATTCAAAAAGATACATGCACCCCAATGTTCATAGCACCACTATTTATAATAGCTAAGACATTGAAGCAACCCAAGTGCCCATCAACAGATGATTGGATTAAGATACACACACACACACACACATATACACACAGTGGAATATTACTCAGCCATAAAAAAGAATGAAATAATGTCATTTGCAGTGACGTGGATGGAGAATATTATATTTAGTGAAGTAAGTCAGAGAAAGATAAATATTGTATGATATCATTTATATGTGGAATCTAAAAAATAATACGAATAAATCTATTTACAAAACAGCAATAGACTTCCACATAGAAAACAAACCTGTGGTTACCAAAGGGGAGAGGGAAAGGGGGAGGGACAAATTAGGGGTATGGGATCAACAGATACAAACTACTATACATACAACAGATAAACAACAAGGATTTACTGTACAGCACAGGGACTTATAAATATTATCTTGTAATAGCCTATAATGGAGTTAATCTGCAAAAATACTGAATCACCATGCTGTACACCTGAAACTAACATAATATTGTAAATCGACTACACTACTAAGAGCCGGTGCAACGTCCCAGCCTCTCTCCCTCTGCCATGAGGCTGGCAACGCTGCAGATGTGGGAGATTCTTTCTCCGTGGGACTGAGGGTGAAACTGATTGAGCTGGTGAACTGACGAAGCAGCGCCTCTGTTAGCTTGTGAGGGATGACCCTGGGCAAGTAGTGAAGCTTTGCTTTTTTAACCCACAGAGGTTTTCTGAGCTTGTCTGTTACCATGGCAGGGCTTGGTCCGTCCTGATTAATATGGTCAAGAGGGGCTTGAGGCAGAGCTGTCCAGGTGAGGATACAGGGTACCCACTGATTCATCGTTCACACATTTGCCAACTGCTCTGAGACACCTGTGGGGACAAGATGAGTAAAACACGATTCCTGCCTTCAAGGAAATCAGGGCATCACAGGGCAACAGCGGTGGAGCAAAGTGCTGCATAGGATTACCAAGGACAGACACTGTTACATCCCTGGGAAAGCCTGGAATAAACCGTAGGGTACTGAAACTTTCCTAAGAGATTGTAGGGAGTTACATATTCAAGAATCTTATTAA
Source organism: Neophocaena asiaeorientalis asiaeorientalis (assembly GCF_003031525.2). Lineage (NCBI taxonomy): Eukaryota > Metazoa > Chordata > Mammalia > Artiodactyla > Phocoenidae > Neophocaena > Neophocaena asiaeorientalis. The sequence continues at coordinate 1,062,668 of NW_020174712.1, forward strand.
GTGGTTGCTTCTAAAGGGTAGAATTACGGAAGGTTTCAGAAAAGCAAACCCCTGGTGAAAGGCAGCGTCGGTTCTGTCTGAGGAAGGGCAGCCTAACCAATCCAGGATTTCCAAAAGGTGCGCCTGGATAAAAGATACTGTTGTTGTAACCTACATAAGATTTAAAAAAGGAGAGCAAAATGCTGACTTACTGGTACCTTTCTGGAAGGAAACGGGCAACTCTGTTTCTCAGGGGTAAGTGCAGGACCTTATTTGAAGTTCCTCTAAGTGCTCTTCAGAAAACAAGATGTGAGGTGGTTGAGAATCTGCCTGCCAATGCAGGGGACATGGGTTCGAGCCCTGGTCTGGGAAGATCCCACATGCCGTGGAGCAACTAGGCCCGTGAGCCACAGCTACTGAGCCTGCGCGTCTGGAGCCTGTGCTCTGCAACGAGAGAGGCCGCGATAAAGAGAGGCCCGCGCACCGCGATGAAGAGTGGCCCCCACTCGCCACAACTAGAGAAAGCCCTAGCACAGAAATGAAGACCCAACACAGCCATAAATAAATTAATAAAGCAAACTGTCAACAAGTAAAAATAAATAAACACTAAAAAAAAAAAGAGTCCTGCTCTGTCTAAAAGTACTGGTCATCATTGGAGATGATTTTGGAATTTGGTACATTTAACGGAAGCAAATGACTGAAGACTGAAGCCAAGAATGGAAGGCCTGCACTCAGCTGGACACCGTTTGTCTCCGAGGTAGAAGAACCCCCCACAGAGCCGGGGCGTTGTTGGCATCAACAACCTCAGTGGGAGGATTCCCCCAAAGGCAGTTCTCACACGGCTGCCTTCCCTCCTTCGCCTGGGCAATACCCGCCCTCACCCCCGCAGCAGGCCAGGCGCCTCCTGCCGGGACCGCGCTATGGCAGGTTGGGTGTTCTGGCTCCACTACCCAGACTGCTATTTTCATTTCCCAGCCTCTCTGCCTGAAACAGACTGGAACAGACCGGACTTTGATTCAGAAACTTGTTAAAACAGACCTTCAAGCAAACCCCAAATCAAGGAGTCAACAAGAGCAAAAATTCTTTTTGAGGAGCATTGGGTTCAACACTCTGGAAACTCCCATTAAAACCAGGATCTGGCCAAGGAAGGGAAAAAGGGTGATGGGGAAAATTAATCCCTTTATTTTGGTTATCACATTTTTTTTTTTTTTTGCAGTACGTGGGCCTCTCACTGTTGCAGCCTCTCCTGTTGCGGAGCACAGGCTCCAGACGCGCAGGCTCCGGGTGCGCAGGCTCAGCGGCCATGGCCCATGGGCCCAGCCGCTCTGCGGCATGTAGGATCTTCCCGGACCGGGGCATGAACCTGCGTCCCCTGCATCGGCAGGTGGACTCCCAACCACTGCGCCACCAGGGAAGCCCATGGTTATCACATTTTTAAAGATTAAATCTGGTTGAAAAACCACAGAGACAGTCCCAGACGGAAAACGGCAGGTTTCTCCCCACTTGGAGAGCCTGTGGAAGGAGGGCTGCTGTGGCTTGGTGACCAGTGCTGCGCTGCTCTTCTGAGGTTCACTTGAACAGCCCGGAGATCTGCCTTTGTCTTTGTCACCCGCCCCTCACAGCCCACCCCCTTCCCAAGTCTCTCTCCAAAGGCTCTGCTTCCCTCCCAGAAGCTCAGGATCTGGACAGTCGCAGCACAGGTGCCTCTGACAGCTGACCCAGCGTGGAAGCTGCCTGTGGCCACCGGGTCCTAGTGGAGTCTCAGGAGCTTTAGAAAAAGACCTATCCACTGTCTTGAAAATCAGAAGAAGGACAGTGATTTCATCCTTGTTCTCCATGTCTTGTGGATATTTCAAAATGGCACCCAGTACACAAAAGTTAACTCAAAATGGATTGAAGACTTGAACATAAAACCTAAAACCATAAAATTCCTAGAAGAAAACATAGGCAGTAAGTTCTGCGAATGGGTCCTGGTGATGATTTTTTTGGATGTGACACCAAAAACAAAGGCAACAAAAGCATAAACAACAAACAAGAGGGACTACATCAAACTAAGATGCTTCTGCACAGCAAAGGAATCCATCAACAAAATGAGAAGGCAACCTACCAAATAGGAGAAAACATCTAGCAAGGGGTTAATATCCAAAATATAATAAACTCAAACAACTCAATAGGAAAAAAAAACCCCAATCTTATTTTAAAAATGAGCAGAAGATCTGAAGAGATGTTTCTCTAAAGAAGACATACAAATGCCAACAGGTACATGAAAAGATGCTCAACATCACTCATCACCAGGAAAATACAAATCAAAGCCACAATGAGATATCACCTGACACTGTCAGAATGGCCATCATTAAAAAGACAAGAAATAACAAATGTTGGCAAAGATGTGCAGAAAAGGGAACCCTTGTGCATTGTTGGTGGGAATGTAAATTGGTACAGCCACTATGGAGAACAGTCTGGAGGTTCCTCAAAAAGTTAAAAATAAGGGGGCTTCCCTGGTGGTGCAGTGGTTGAGAATCTGCCTGCCAATGCAGCGGACACGGGTTCGAGCCCTGGTCTGGGAAGATCCCACATGCCGCAGAGCAACTGGGCCTGTGAGCCATGGCCACTGAGCCTGCGCGTCTGGAGCCTGTGCTCCGCAACAAAAGAGGCCGCGATAGTGAGAGGCCCGCGCACTGCGATGAAGAGTGGCCCCTGCTCGCCGCAACTAGAGAAAGCCCTCGCACAGAAACGAAGACCCAACACAGCCAAAAATAAATAAATAAATAAATAAAAGGAAAAAAAAAGTTAAAAATTAGGGACTTCCTGGGAGGTCAGTGGTTAAGACTCTGTGCTCCCAATGCAGGGGGCCTGGGTTCCATTCCTGGTCGGGGAACTATATTCTGCATGCCGCAACTAAAGATCCCACGTGCCACAACTAAGACCTGGTGCAGCCAAATAAATAAATAAATATTAAAAAAGTTAAACTATGATATGATCCAGCAATTCCACTTCTGAAGAAAATGAAAACACTAACATGGAAAGATATATGCACCCCCATGTTTACAGCAGCATTTAAATAGCCAAGATATGGAAGCAAACTGAGTGTCCATTGATGGATGAATCAATAAAGAAAAATGTAACACACACGCACACACACACACACACACACACACACGAATACTAGTCAGCCATAGAAAAGGAAATCTTGCCATTTGTGACAACATGGATGGACCTAGAGGGTATTATGCCAAGTAAAATAAGTCAGAGAAAGACAAACACCGTATGATCTCATATGCGGAATTAAAAAAAAAAACAACACATGACAAAAACTGACCTCACGGTTACAGAAAACAGATTGGTGGTTACCAGAGGAAGGATTAGGGGTGGGTGAAATGGGTGCGGGTCCAAAGCTACAAATTTCCAGTTATAAGTCCTGGGACACACTATACTGCACGGTGAGCGTGGTCTCATTCCGAAGCAAAGGTGTCCAGTGATTTTGGTGAATCTCACCCAGCTCTGCAGGTCAGTGGTGGTTCAACACAAATGGGATGAGAGGGGAGATCATGCTTGTAACGCTAGCATTGCAAAGGGAGCCTCTGAACAGAAGGGTCAGCTGGTAAATGTGTAGTACAGGTTTTCTCTATTTAATAGGTTATTTTAAGAGGGATGTGTTGATTCCATGACATGCTAGTTTAAAGCCATCCAGAACTATGTATTCCTTTATTTAAGACGTGCATTTTCCCACTTGGGGCGTGAGAAAAAGTACGGTGTTCACTCATCGTACTTTCCCTCTGGTTTCTATTTCCCTTGTTTTTAAAGACTCTTTATCAGCTCCAAAAGATGAAACATCCTCAAATACGAAAGGTCTGCTCTCTATTTGAAAAGACTAGCCCCAAGAAACACACCCACATTTCCACAGACTTCAAAACTGTTCATTAAAATGCATTGAAAGAGAAGAATGTTGAGGAGGGCTGGTGGGGGTCTTGGGGTGCCCACTCTGGGGGACACACACTGGAGAAGGGCTGTGGGGTCTTGTAAAGTATCCAACAAGATTGTCTACGGAGAGATTTCTTAGAAACAGAAGGTGTAATCAGGAGATGTGGATAACCAAGGGCAGTTAACTGTAAGTTTTAACCAGGTGATCACAGGAGTCAGGTCGTCACATGTCTATGGTTAAGCACTTGTTTAATTTTTTCAACTGGCAACCAATTTAAAAAATAGTTCTGTTCCCTGCTAATCAATCATGCATTAACAAGCAATAAATATTTGAACCCTCTGCTAGGTACTATAGGTGTTTAAAGAGACAGAAGGTGATTTTAACCTAGTCTGGAAATCAAGATGTGTGCACAGGATGACCTGAATGGAACCAGGAATATATTGAGAATCAACAGCACAGAGAAAAGCACAGGGACTGGGAAATGAGGTGGCAGAGGAAACGGGCTGTAACCTGGAAAATAAAACATGGGTGGTGGTCAATTCCCCGTTTGCTCGGCCAGAGCTCACTGATCCTTGAAACCCGACTTTCACGTAATTCAGTGGTTTGGTGCATGCTGCCCTCCCCAGCATTCTTGAAAATGTTTAATGTGTGGGACCAGCCAGCTTATTGAAAAGTTACAATTTAATGAACCAAAAATATTGTGTAAGGCCCATATTCAACACTAAGCGGGCAGACTGCATAGAAAGACAGGATTTCACCTTCATCTACAAAACCCATTCACAGTCTGCACATGTGCAAAGCCCGGGGGTGTGTGATTTGGCCCTGCAGCTCCATGCTTCGACCTCGAAGCTTCCTGCACACCCAGGCCCCCAGCCTCCTGGGCTGTGCTGTCAGAACCAAGACGGGGCAGTGCCAGCCGGCACCGCGGGTCAGCATGGGCCGTGGGAGTGGTGGCTGCCGTGGAGCTCAGCAAGCCTTGTTGAGGTAAGTGGGCTGTGGACTCATTGTCTCGGGCAGCACTCTCCATCCCCTTAGCTGTGCCAACCCTCAGGGGAATTTGGTGGGTGAGGACGTGTCGGACTAGAGGCCAACTCCAGCACCTGTGTGCGTGCGTTTGTGTGTGTATGTTTCCGTATGTGTATGTGCATAGTGTGGGTGCATGCGTGTACACACGTGTAGTGTGTATGTGTATTTAAGTATGTGTGGGTGTATGTTGTGTATATGCGTATGCACGTGTGCACTGTGTGCCTGTGTTTCCTCGTGTGTATGTGTATTTAAGTATGTGTGGGTGTATGTTGTGTATATGCGTATGCACGTGTGCACTGTGTGCCTGTGTGTTTCCTCGTGTGTATGTGTATTTAAGTATGTGTGGGTGTATGTTGTGTATATGCGTATGCACGTGTGTACTGTGTGCCTGTGTTTCCTCTGTGGGTGTTGCTTTGTGTACCCGTGTCCTCTGCATGGACGTACACACATGCGTACATATTTTGCACATGTGTGTGTGATTGTGCGCACGTTAAGCATGTGTGCGTGTGTTGTGTGCAAGCGATGGTATTATGAGGGGAGGTGGAGGCCGCTGAGCAGCCGCAGGGACAGATATCGCGAGAGAACCAGGATCCAGACGGAACAGTGAGCGCAGGGGAGGCTCCAGCCTCGGGGCAGACGTGCCAGGCTCCTCCCAGCACCTGGTGGAGCCGCTCGCTGGACTCCTGCCGTGGGCTTCTCCCATCCTGTTCCAGTCTGTTCCGGTCCTGCCCCTCTGAGGGGCGTCTACGCAGGGATACAACAGCTGACAGCGTTTCCCAATCCTCCTGGGTGGACTCAAGCTTTTACTGGCGGTACTGGTCAAAGGTCAAGGGTGCAACCCGTCGCCGAGGCGGGTGGTGGGGGCTCCTGACCCCCGTGTTGAGGAGGAACAAGCGGGCTGCGTGCACGCGTCCTGAGCGCAGAGACTCCACTCCTGTTCTTCCCGCAGGCCCTTCCTCCTCCTCCAGCCACTGCCCTGGAGTCTGATCCGGAGCTCTGCGCTCCAAAAGCGTTACAGCCCAGGGGCGGTTCCTTCCTCAGGGCCTCATTTCTGCTGAGTGAGAGGTTTCTTTGAACTGACCAAAGTCATACTTGCTTGATTCAGGTTCAACAGATTTCATGTCTGTCAATACAACTTAAAAATACCCCCGAACATACATGCCCTATTACAGACTTTCTTCCAGGTACATCTCCCTCACATATGAGTTAGCCTAGTAATTTCTTCTCACTTCTGCAACAATAAACTTCTTTCCTGATCAGCTCTACCCAACAGTCACAATATCCCAAGTAGGCACGTGTAACGTAAAAGCTGATTACAGGAGGTGCCGAAGTTATGAGGCTCAGAAAATACGACCTATTCAATGAAAATCAGGAACCAGGGCTTAGAACTCTGCATACTTTCCTCAGACGCAAAGGAAATCCTAGGAGCCCAGGGGCCGCAGCTGTGGTCTCTCATTACAAGGAAGATGGAGCAAAAGGGGAACAAACCTTAAAGAACAGGGAGGTAATAAATAGAATCATTTGTGGGCTGATGAGAATAACTACCAGGATAAGAGCCATGAAGCAAAGATTAATCGGCACGTCAGCGGTTTGCAAGTTTCGAGGAGTTTAACCACAGGAGGACGGCGCTCTAGTACACAGTCCTGCTGGGACCTGCGCGCAGACGGGGTGGGACGGCTGGCGCTTTTGAAGCCCTATCTCCCTCCGCCTCATGCCACCCGATTTTAGTTGTGACTGTGAGTGCCAGACTTGTGCCAAACTATGCATAAAAACGAAGGCAAGTTTAATTTTAAAACCCCAGCTGTTTTTCGAAACTTGTGTATCAAGGATAAGATATATGGTAAGATATATGTAACTTAGATATATATATAGTTGGTGTTTTGATAGATTCTTTTCTGATTTTTTTCCTCTATGCAATATTCATGTACATCTACAGAAAGCAACTACTCTCATTTGCAATAGCTAAAATATTTTATGGGGAGTCCCATATTCCCCTTTCACTTAAAAGTCCTTTACAGGGGGCTTCCCTGGTGGTGCAGTGGTTAAGGATCTGCCTGCTGATGCAGGGAACACGGGTTCGAGCCCTGGTCTGGGAAGATCTCACATGCCATACATGCCTCGGGGCAACTAAGCCCATGCGCCTCAACTAGAGAGCCCGCGCACCGCAACTAAGACCCGATGCAGCCAAAAATAAATAAATAAATATGTATTTTTAAAGTTCTTTACAAACATTTCACCATAGATTAAAAAAATTCAGAAAAATTTTAATGACTAATAACATTTCATTGCATTTATATTTAACCAGTTCATTTTGAACTCAGATACCTTCAATAATTTTTCTATGAAGTAACACAGTTATGAACATCTTCAGATGTGAATATTTGTATTTCTAATTATTTTCTTAGCCTAGTTTCCTAAAAACTAAGATTTCTAGGTCAAAAAGTCAACACACATCTTGACTGACAAGTTGATCTCCACAAAGTGGCTATCAGTCACCTCCCACTGCGTAGTATCTGCAATACCCTGTGGTCCACAGCTTCCACACGTCTGTGTTCTCCCGTGAAACTGCATCCTTGGTTTATTGGACATGCCTCCTCAAGTCTTTGAAACTACCTAGCAATTGCCTTAGTTTTCTACTCAGTTCTGATTTCTAGGATTACAGGGCTTTGGAGAGAAACACGGAGCTAGTTAGTCGTCCATGACAATCAGAAAGGCTCCTTCACGTGGAGAAGAGCTGTGCTCCTCTGAGCCTTCTGAAATCTTTTGTCATTACAATGACTTGGGCTCTGACTCCCTCCAGCTCAGGCTGATTTCCTGGGCATTGTTTACTAAGGAGGATTCAGAGTCTGGGAAGATGCATTCCTGCCTACAGCATCCCCCATGAGGCTAGAACCAGGAATCTGAAGGAGCTGGGGAAGCGTGCTCAGAGCCCTCATCATCTTTTCACTGGATGCTGAGTCAGGAAAAGGGCAGTGGGCCCTGAGGACGTGCCCACCTGCCCTGTCCCAGCCCGGGCCGCCTACCTAACTCTCCCCCAACTCCCTAATTCCCCTCCCACCATCTCTCCACTCACCCAGCCAGAGGCCCTTCCTGCTGACACTTCATGGTGACATATGCACTTCAGATGTAGTGCCTACTTCTCACTCCCTGAGCCCAGATTTCCACCGACATCTGTCCCCACTTTGTTGTGTTTGTGGTCAGTTCCCTCCCCTCAGCAGTGCTGACTATACAGTCTAGTTGGAAGGAACTGGTGCCCTTGCCCGTGTGGGATGCACCAAACCCTAAACACGCAACCAGAAACCATCTCTGCAGCATAAGCTCACTTCCATATTCTTTAGAACACTATTGAACTTGGATTTTTAAAGTCTTTTTTCTCATCCCTCTATAAGGGCTTCTAATCTTTCTCTAGCATGAAATTTAATTATTTCCACTTGGGGTATCAGCCCTGGATGCTTTGATTTTAAAGTAATCTCTCATTTGCCAAGGAAAATTCATTAGAGCAAACAGCGGTTTTCTCTCTGTCACATCCCATTAAAACGTGGCAAGAATCAGGCAGAGGGGCCAGCAGACCTGTGTTGAGGTCGCCAAGCAGCCACGTGGGCAGCCGAGCCCCTAGCCAGGAGGAGATCCTGAGACAGGAAATTGCCTTTTGAGAGGCAGAGTCAGAGACGCAGGCTATGTATTACAATGTACACAAACATGTGTACATGTACACATACGCATGTGTGCGATCCAGCTCTCAGCAATATTGTAACCTGGCGGCAGAAGACAAACACGCTGGCCTGGGAGTGGTCGCTGTTCTGGAAACTGCACCTTCCAGCAAGTTCAAGTTGAAGAGCCAGTCAGTCTGTGAGGCAAAAGCAGAAAAGGAGCAGCACCCTGGGGCCCGGGGTCCTCTGCCCGGCATGGGTGCAGGCAGGGGCTCGGCAAGTGTTCTCCTGTGTCTGATACTGGGTGTTCTCCCAGCCGTGGCTGGCCTGGAACGCTCTGACCACTGCTGCGTGCGGACATGCCCCTGCCTGGGTTATAGGACCACAGCCTTCGGGAAGCTTACAATGACCCTCGGCAGGAACTCCCCCTTCTCCTCCCTGCATAGCATCTGCCATCACTACATTGCCACTGAGTCGGTTCTTCTCTGACAGGGAGATTCATCAGGGAATGGCCAGGACATCGTATACTGTAATGGACTGAAGCCCAATTCAAAATGGCTTAGGGTATGTAGCCCAAGGCCCAGGTGTGATCATCAGGCACAGCTGGATCCAGGTGGTCATATTGGAAATTTGTCCTCATCTTTGGTCGCTCTTTCTGAGTAGGCTTCATTGCTGGCTTGGTTTCTCCATGTGGCAGCAACAACGACTCCCAAAGCTTGGGGCTTTCATGTGCTTTGCGTCTAGTCATCAGAAAAAGGGGGGCTTTCCGTCAATAATCCCAGCAGACATGGGTATAATATGTATTGGTCTTGCTAGAGTCAGGTGCCCACCTTGAACCCATCTCAGCAGTCGGGGATGGAAGACCCTCCCAGGAGAGGCCTAGCTTGTGGGCCTCCCCTAGAGACACAAGGTGGGGCAGCCCCACCCAGTCACACTCTCAAGAGTGTCACCCAAGTTACATGCCTTGGAGAGGAGTGAGTCCCCAAAGGAAAACAGGGTGCCCTTATGAAGAAGAGAAAGAGGGTGCTGGACAGACAAGCAGAGCAGGTGCCCCTACAGTTGTCAATTCTAATTAGGAAGCAGGGCAGGGGACCATCAGCCAGTTCACCAGAACAGTTGTGCTGGCTTTTACTAAAACATGACCTACTAAGAACATGGCACTCATTAGCGCTGTGCCTCCCTCATCCTTCTTTCCTTGGACAAAGAAGAGCATATTTAGTAACCCCACTTTGTGCTAGCACTGTGATATGCAACACCCAAGCATATCATAGCTAGTCCCTCTACTGAGGTGCTCACTACATAATGTTGAAGGCAAAGATGTTAACAAAAACGCCTAAAGTTATACACAAATATAATCAGTTCTACAGCAAAAGGCTGTGGAGCAACAACTCTGGTTCGGGGTGGAGTGGTTGAAGGTTTCAGAGCTGACAACATTTGAACTGGGCTTTGAAGTATGAATAGGAGCTCACCAGACAGTAATGAGGTATTCAGACGTTGTATGCAGAGGGAAACAAAATATGAGAGGGTGCACAGTTGTAAGTGACTCTGTCACAGAAACAAAACCTTCTGCAAACAAGAATACTGTAAGCATAGGCTTTGCTGTTAGTATTTTTTAACTTATTCACAAAGATTGCTCTGCACTAACTTAGAACATAGGAAGTGTTTGGCAGGGATGTGGGGAGAGGAGAGAGCTGAAGGTGGGAAAACAGGACCAGATGATGGATGATGTGAAAGAGTCTCGGCCTCATCCCACAGGAAGTGAGGAACCATACATGGGAATCAGCCCACAAACACAGGTTCCTGTGAAGCACTATTAAGGCAAAGTCACTCCCTCTCTTTGCAGCGTGTGCTGCATTTTCGGAGGGTATGCGGCTGGACTTTGGCACAGCACCCAAAGCTTATGGCATTAAAAGCCACACTGACTTAGACGTAGCTGGTCTGTCAGGGAAGATGGACAGAAGCCAATTCCTCTGAACACAGTCCCTTTTCAGACACTTTACGCAGATTGAAAGTCCAGGAGCAGCAGGCTCTCCCTGCGGTAGGGACGGGGACGCCAGGTCATGTCCACGGTCCTGTAAAGTGGGCTGGCCAATGTGTCACATGGGGGCGAGCAGGACCCCCCTCTTCTACTCGTGCCCAGGGCACACGTGGCTCACAGCGGCCAGAAACCAAGGACAGGCCTCCCTCGGCCAAGGTTGTCGAAGTGGGAGGATAGTTCTGCAAGCTGAAGGGTTGGTGCATTGTACCCAGGTGAGATACCCGTCTCCTAGATGCTCATTCTGGGATCTCAAGATCAGTTTCCCCGTTGACTGCACAATACAGGGACTGCACAATACAGGGAGCCCACTGATCCAGCTGAAAACATAAGAACACCTCACTTTTCTAGAACACTTCCCTCCTGTGTGGTCTGGGTCTCAGACACAAACACCTTGGACCAAAGAAATGTTGAGGCTGTGTGTGCCTTTCTGTTTCCTTTAAGCTTTAAGAAAAAAGGTATGAGGTGGCTGATTGCACCAAAAATACAGCCTATTTCTGGCATTCATTCTGAATGCCACCTGACACGGCCAATTTTGGGATCATACATTTTCCTCTGAAGGACTCTTCGGTCTGGGTTCACAACCATGCAGCCCTGTGCTAGCAAAGTGCCCCGCACATGGGGTGGCTGCCCCTATAGCACAGCTCCTGTGTCCCGCATTTGGACCAAGCAGAGAGGCACAGAGCCCCATCTGAGAAAAACAAACCATAGACGATGGTTCGCACAACAGATCAAACGAGGAGTGAACCAGACAGGAAGACCCGAGTGAAGGTGGGGCCTGCCCATTCCCATGAGAATCTCCACGCACATCCAGGCGGCCCTTCGTACCTGGGGCTTGTTTTTTTCTTTCCCTCCTTGAGTTAACTCATCAATATGCAAACATGCTGGTCTTCATCTAAAAGCAAAACAAAAATCAAGCAGAACCCCCCTCTGACGAGCACACGTCAGCCTCCAGATTCCACTTCACTTCTCTGTCTTCCGTTACTGCATGGCTTCCCCCGCCCCCGCTCTGCTGACCAGGCTTCCAGCCCAGGGGTGGCGGCAGCGCCTCTGAAATGCTCTTGACAAAGTCCCTGTCAACTTCCTGTTGGCAGATGTCAGCCTCATCTGCCTGGTCCTTGCAACAGTATTTGGTCACTTTTGCTGACCTTTCAGAAACCAGGTTTTGAAGTGATTTTTCTGGGAACTTGCAGTTTTTCTGCTGTGCCCTTGGCCACAAGGCTGGATCTTCTTCTCTTCCTAGAAATAATGGAAATCCTTTTGTCTGTCTCCGTACTCAGGATGTCGCACCCTATCCCAAGAGTTTAAGCACGACCACAATGCCGACAGGTTCCCACATTTAGATGCTCAGCCCTGCTCTCCGGGCTCACATACCCAGCCTCTGCCTGGACGTCTCACCTGGATCTCTGGCTGGCAGCTCACACGGAAAGGTTCAGCGCAGGACCCCTGCCTGCCCTGCCCTGCTCTGCTCAGCGTGGCAGAGACCAGCACCGGCTCGGGCTCCAGGCTCAGGAACTTTCTATAAACCCGGTCTCCTTACGTCGCAAGCCCAGTCCGTTAGCAAGTCCCGAGCCTGGCCAATTCCCAGGGTCCGAGCCTCCACGTGCCTCTGGGAGCCTGGAGTCCCGTTCCCTGCGCCCGGCCCCGCACAGCTGCCAGCGTTCACCCTCCAGTAACCCGCGTGGCCGAGCTCAGAGCCCCCACTGTGCCCAACAGGCCCAACTCCGTCCTTCCTGCCTTCTCCTGGCGCCGTTTGCCCAGTCGTCAGCCTTTCCCCCCGAGACGAATATTCCAAGCTGGCATACGCTCTTCTCCAGGCTCACTTCAGTCATCCACTCGAAGGCCGTGGATACTGGAGCTTTGGTGACCCTGAGCCCACCCTGTTACTTCATCCCCTTGCCCTCCTGGGAGTCCTCACGGCCTGAGGGGCCGCGTGTCTGATCCAACTCCGTCTTCTGACCAAAGGAGCTGCAGGTGCCGTGAGCTCGGGGCCTCGGCTGGTGCCGACTTCTTGCCCTTCATCTAGGCATCTGAGGCAGCAGTGGGTGCTAAGGATATTCTGTGCGTGAATTATGGTAAATTGAAGCTGGGATGGGTTAAGTAATGTAAGCAGTTTTAGTAAGTGGTCTGATGACAAAGCAGTGTAGAAGCTGTGCGCACATCGGGCAGGTAACCTTGTAGCGACCTTGAGGCACAGGCCCCATTTTAATTGTTGGAGAGAAAGAGGTTGGCATTCATGGAGCAGCAAAAACAGATGTGCAGAGGCAGAAATAGACAAAATGTGTTGATGGAATTTAAGAGAGGAGTTTTATAGCATCAGAGAAGTTGGAAGAGAAATCGTGCGAAGTAAGTTGAGACTAATAAATAGAGGGCACCCAGCAATGGGCCACAGAGCCTGGGCTGCAGGGGGCGCGGCAGAGGCTGTGAAGGCATATGGGTGCTGAGGTCCTAGGACTCACCGTGTGTCCAGTCCGTAGGCTTAGTGGGGATTCAACAGAAACAATGGGTCTGCTCTATAAAATCTGTTGACTGGGAAAAGAAAAAAACCCACGTTTTTGTGTCCATTAGCAAGAAAATATACTTCATTTCACATTTTAAATTGAAATGTGTGACATTTACCTTCTTTCTCTATAAAAAAAATCTGCTTTCAAAAAAGTGATCATATTAAGAAGAAATGAGAAATTCTTACTGACTCAACATTCAATCAGCCTGGATCATTAGACCATAGATTACACATGTCACCAAAAATCCTTCTAAACCAGCATTTGACACAAGAATTGAAACGCAGCATTGCACCAGCTTGAACAAATCTGGAGCAGTGGTGTCTGTGTTTTTTATATACACACACACACACACACACACACACACATAGATATTTTATATATAGATATAGATATTTATAATTTAAATATCTATATATATTTCTACTTGTCAAGAGATGATCGGTTAAAGAGAACATTTTATTCAGTACTCCAGGTCCGTTGTGGACAGATCTTAGAGAAAGTCTCCTTTTGCATGAGGTTAAAACAACTGCACTCTATTCCTTTACACTAAAGGAGCCTCTCACTGTCAGCCGAAGTCAGAATACTTGAAGCTTAACGTGCTGCGTCTCCTTATGGAAACTCCTTCTGCAGACGTTTGTGGAGTTTTTGTATCAGTGTTTCAGAGGTAAAACCGCTTGCCATATGTGTTACTTCGTCCATTTGCCAGAAAACTTTAACCAAAATCACCTTTTTTTCCCTCTATGAATTTTAGAAATTATATTAAAATTCATCAAGATGGCAGATGAGCATATGAAAAGATGCTCCACATCGTATGTCATTAGGGAAATAAAAATTAAAACAATGAGATCCCACCACACACATATTAGAACGGCCACAATCCAGAGCACTGACACCAAATGCCGACAAGGACGTGGAGCAACAGGAACTCTCGTCACTGCCGGTGGGAACGCAAAAGGGTACAGACACTTTGGAAGACAGTCTGGTGATTACTTGTAAAACTAAACATACCCTTACAATGTGATCCGGCAATCATGCTCCTTGGTATTTACTCAAAGGGATTGAAAACGTATGCCCACACAAATGTCTATAGCAGCTTTATCCATAACTGCCAAAACCTGGAAGCAAACGAGACGTCCTTCAGGTGAGTGGATAAATAAACTTGGCCTGTCCAGACAGTGGGATATTAGAATGTCAAGTCCCAACAATTTCTGAGGCAATGCAAAAGGGCAGCTGAAGAGAAAATCCTGCAGTCCTGGAAGGAAGCTCTTTGTTCAAGGAACAATCTTTCCAAGCCGCTCTGTTTCTAGGGGCATCTAAACTCTGCCCTTCTGAATGGGGCAGAGTATCAGGAATTTTCCAATTTTCTAATCTCCAGCTCATCTCCAGAATTCACAGTGGAAAACAGTCTACAGAGTTGCCTCCGTGGGTTCAATTCTTGGGGTCAAACCCAACATAAGACCCAATTTCTAATCAGCCCAGCCCAGAAGCTGGTGGCTTCCTGCTAAGGGCAGCCCACAGGCTGGTTCTTCTGTTCCCTTGGCCACCGCCAGGGAGCTGGGTCATGTCTCTTGTAGAACAACAAACCAGCCAAGGGCTACCTGTGAATCTCTACAAGCGGGAGATTCTGGAAAGTTAAAGTTAATGCATCATTGCACATATGGTCTGGAGTCGTGGGGGTGGATTTACCCGATAGACCAACATTTTCTTTTTTAAAAAAATTAATTAATTTATTTTGGCTGCATTGGGTCTTCGTTGCTGCACGCGGGCTTTCTCTAGTTGCGGCGAGCGGGTCCCACTCTTTGTTTGGTGCGTGGGCTTCTCATTGCGGTGGCTTCTCTTGTTGCAGAGCATGGGCTCTAGCACACAGGCTTCAGTAGTTGCGGCACGCGGGCTCAGTAGTTGTGGCGCACGAGCTTAGTTGCTCCGCGGCATGTGGGATCTTCCCGGACCAGGGCTCGAACCCATGTCCCCGGCGCTGGCAGGCGGATTCTTAACCACTGTGCCACCAGGGAAGCCCCAGACCAACATTTTCTGTAAAACTTTTCGACAAGTGGAAGACAGTGTGGTTGAAACGTAACAAGCAGGATTACCCAGAAATGACCCCAGGGGCAAATTCCATTCTGAGGGCCATGGCGCTCAGACCACCCCTCAGCAGGAGGACCCCAGGGACCAGGTGCTGGGAGCTGCTGGCCCCACGTCCCGAACAGGAGCTTGCCACCCAGAGCCCTCTCCTGAACACTCAGCCCATGGGAGGGGCTCAGAGGGACGCTCACCCCTCGCAGAGCGACCCCAGCACGCCACGGCCCCACCAGGAACGGGCGCCCCTCGTCCCCCCAGGCTAAGTCTGCCCCCACCTGAGTGTGAACACACCTCAGCTGCCAGCGCTTCGATGGAAACAGTGGTTTCATTCTCTGTCTCTCAGTGATGGATCTTTCAAATGTCACACTCAGGTCCTGGGCCCTAGACTCAGAACTCACTGGAGGAGTGCGAGTGGCCGACGCAGGGGTGCGGGCTCGGGAGCAGCTGGCATGTGCTGACCCCTGGGCTCCTTTTCCCCACCCTCCTCCTGCACCAGAGGCCCCGCCGTGGCCAGAAGCTCTAGACCTCCTTCCTCTGCCCAGGCCCTTTCTTCAGGTCTGAATTTCACCCATAAACTCCCTGCTGGTGGCTGAGGAGAAGGCAGGAGGGTCAGAGTCAGAGGAAGAAGATGTGAGAAGAAGTTGCCCGGAGGCCTTGAAGGTGGAGGAGGGGGCAGGAGCCTCGAGGAGCTGGAAGAAGACAGGGAAGAGGTTCCCCCAGAAGCCTCCAGAAGGAACTGCCTGTGCATTCACTTCAGGCTTCTGTCTCTACAACTGTAAGATCATAAATATGTGCTGTTCTAAGCCAGTGAATTTTTGGAAATGTTCTACAGCAGCAATGGGAACCCTAATTCATCACCATTTCCTTGTTTTCACTCTCCAGTTTTCTTACTGACATCATGGTGTGTGATCAGAACTGCATATACTACTCTGTGAGAGGGTAGGGGAATATCGGCCAGATTTGTTTGGTGGCCAGGAAAATTATTTCGTAACCTCAAGAGAAGAGTACAGACCAGAACCTTTGGAGACAGCCTTCTAGAGAATCCTGGGTACCAGGAAGCACACTGACTTTGAATTTTAGTGAATGATTATATTGTCCACAATAACAGTGATGTGCTGTATTCTTTTCTACAGTTGACCCTGTTCTAAGTCTCATTAGAAAGTTGAAAGCCCATTTAAGGAGTCTGGGAAGATGGTGGAAATTTAGTGTTTTTGTATTTTCCCCAAATTCTCCCAGAAACAGACATACTAGATCTGAAAGCAAAACTAAGAACCCAATACCCATGGATCCCACAGTTCTGGAACAGTCTGAACCCTATCAACTCAAAACTAACAGAGCTCCCCCAGCACCCAGATTCCTTCCCTCAGGAGAAACTCCTGAGGACTGAATCTGGCCAAATTGATCAGGACCCACAGTAGGGGCAGAGGAGAAGACACCTCGCAGGTGGTCGGGGAGGGGAGACAAGCGGGTTGATTTCTGAACCGCCCAGGCTAAATTGCTCATCGCTTTGTGAAAACAACAAAAGAGGAAGCACCAGGGCTTCAAAGTTAAAAAGCTATGCCAGCCCATTGCTATCTCCTGGCGATTCAGGAAAAGTCTTTGTTTTGTTTTATTTTTAAAAATAAGCAGCATGAACAATCACAGGAAAGTCTACCCGAGCATTGTCAATTCCCTGCCAACAATAAAGGGTGCCAGGAAAATACAGGGCTTCCTGCATACTGAAACACACCCACAACCGCAACAACTGTAACAATGACAGAAGGAAACCACTAAGTTAAAAGCAGAAGCGGGCATGGCCATTGTTATTCTGAGACTAACGTTTTTACGTTGAGGTCAGATTGAGTCATTACTTTGATATCATTGAGAATCAAAATAGTGTGAGTGAAAGGAGACGGTCATGCAATGGATGAGGTTAAGTAAAAACACTGTATTCCTGAATTCGAATGGGAATCATGGATATGAAATGACTAGCTTTGTACAGAAAAGGACTGAAAAGAGTGACCAAACCCGATCAATAGTCACCCCCAGTGAGTACATTTCTCACTAAAACCATCCGTGGCTTCCGGGAGAAATGGAAGATTTCATGTCTGAGTCGGGAAATGCACCATCTAAAACATCGTGTCCACCAGAAAACAAGAAAGCCACCAAAGGTCTCCAGGTCCACGTCAAAAGGATTCACTGAAGAGGCCCCCACCGACTGAAGATGTGAGAATTACCGCACTGAAACACATCTAATGTTTAAATCCACGAGTTAACAGACATTAAAACAAACTAAAACAAAAAGCGCAAAATCTAAATTGAACCTCAGGGTACAAGTAGTTGATGAGGGAAAGTGTTTTTTGTTTTTTTAAAATAGAAGCTTGGAATTAAAATGTCATTGTTTCACAACTCAGCATACCTGAGTAAATCTAGGCAACCATTTTCAAAGGCTGGTAACATCACCAAGAGAGACAGCCAGGCACCGGGGTTCCCATCATGATGGGATCTGCTTTGGTGCCCGGAGGCCTCCAGCCGGCCCCAAAACACTCACCCTTCCACAGCTCTGCATTCTCCCAGCTAAATGAGGCCACAGATTAACAGATACCATGCTGGGTGTTTTGTTTTGCTAAGCAATTATTGTCAACTTTTTGCTTAATGATAGAAATGCAATTACCTCCCATCTTTCAGAGATCCTTAGGGTGGATGCAACAGTACCACATCTGGAATTGCCCCAACGCCCCTGGGGGAGAGTGGTAGGCAGGGCAAAGATGGAACCGGATCGCTCAGCTGTATAACCTTTTCTCTCTACTGACAAATTTCCACAATAAGAAAAAAAACAAGACAAACACGCACAAAGCCACACATACTCATTTAGATGAGAACCTGAATGGATTTGGTCCTACAGGGCTTGTGGAGCCACTGAGGGTGGAAATTAGAACCGGGAGATGTTTTTGTTCTATGGCAGCATTAAGAGCATTTTAAGTTGTACCCAAACTCTCACCAAAGAGATCTCCCTGATCCATTCTTACTCAAGGAGCTGTGATGTCAGCTTTGTTGATTTAAATTTTAAGCAAAGGGTAGATGGGGGTGACCAGGCGCCGGGAGGTGGGGGAGGTGGGCAGGAACTGGTCACAGAGACAAAGCTGCAGGGACGCAGGGTGAGCAGTCCCGAGACTACTGTCCAGCACGGTGACTGCAGGTGGTAACGCTGGGTCAGGTCCTGGAAATTCGCTCAGGGAGTAGACCTCAGGTGCTCTGACCACACACAGTGGTCACTACGTGAGCCAGACGTGCTAATTAGCTTGACTGTAGTAACCGTTTCACTGTGTGTAAGTGTTTCAAACCAGCATGCTGGACACCCTAAAAATTTTAAATTCTTATTTAAATTTTAAAAATTTAAATGCTGAAGAGCTGTGAAAGTGCACTTCTGCTAAGTGCCGCCTTCCCGTTGCTTCTGGTGTGAGTGGCACCCTCGAAGGCCGCGGCTGTTCCTCGTTCTCCTCTGCAGTCCTAGAAGTAGGTGGTACCGTAACCAAACTGGAGTTGAGGTACACGGGTCACACGGCCCTGGGAGCAGGTGCCCCAGAGGGCTGCCCTAACGTTCTTGCCCAGGCCTTCCTCTTCCCTCTGAGCTTCATGTTTACCCCAAGGGAGCCTCGCACCCTCCTCACAGCCCCACCTGCTCCTGGTAAGTGCACTGCAGGCCTCTGCCCACATCGGCCCCTGGAGCCCCGCACAGAGGGGAGGGCTGGCAGGCGCTGTGCTCCTCCCACAAAGCTGGCTCCACTCGTCTCTGCAACTTCCTTTTTCTCTTTCCCGAATCTCGTCCCGGAGCATGTCCCGTGGTTAGTGGGCACCTATGCTGTCTGCCAGGGCCTCCTGATGGGGCTCCCCAGCTGCCCGCCACTCGACACCCTCCGTGTGAAGACAGGCTGGTCCTCTGGGGGTGAATCATGTGGTTACATCCATGCTCAAAAAACTCCAAACTTGTTCTCAGCCTGTAAGGCTCTGCAAATCCAGCCCTGCCTTTTCTCTCCAAACTCAGGTCCCGAGCCGACCCCTCGATCTTGTGGCTCCAGCCCCTGTGGGCTTCTCTCTGAGCTGCAAGGGGAGAGTTCCATTCCCCTCGTAGGACCCTCACTCTCACTGTCCCGTGTGCTGATCTTCACATCTGTCTGTGCAGCTGTGATTCAGATCTGGTGAACTGACATGGCTTCCAGGGGATCTTTATCCCGCTGATTTGATCACGGACCTAAGCCTCTGTGTTTTCTTGACTGTGTTTTAGTGAAGCCTCTTGCTCCCCGGCGGGTGCACGTTACCTGGGAACAGCCCCGTCTTGCTGGCCCTGCTCACCCTCCACCTCTGGGTCTTGCCTCAGTGCTGGGCCCAGACTGAGTGCTCAGTGAAGGAATTTCTGCCCCTTGGTCTCCACTCCACTCCTGCTGTCTCCCCAGAGCAAGTTTTGTTAGTTCCCCTCCCAATGCGTTTTTCCATTTTCTTGGAAGGAAAAGGGTGCAGATCCTCCCTAAGCCAAGGTCAGCTCCCTTGCAGGGACTTCCTGCAGATGCTGCCGTTGGAGCTACACCTGGGGCCAGGCAACTTCCCTGAGCACTGGGTCCTCTGTCTGGAAGGGGCAGGATGGGCCGTGGGGGACGAAGTCAGACCAGAGATGAGGCCCCATGGCTCTGAGGAGCAGAGGCCCAGATTCCCAGGGGTCATTTCATTCCCATCTCCGCCCCCGACCCTGCTGTCCCCTCAGGAATCATGAGCGGTCCCGACTCCTGTCTCTCCTAGATCCTTGGATGCTGGACCCCAAGGGAGCCTCACTCGGGAACGTGTTTGTCGTTGATGGGTTTCCGTTTGTTGACCAGGCTCAGCAGCTGCAGGAATCAAGCTCTCCTCCTACAGAAACACCAAACCCCCAAAGGGGCCTTCAGTTACCCCTTCCAGTCGCTCCAAGTTAATTAAAAAAAAAAGTGCTCACTGGTTCAGGTGTCTGCTATTTGTTTTGACAAGGGCTGGCTGTCTCTCTGGGAAGAGGCAGCTATGGACCAGCTCCCTGGCACGGCCAGCTGCGTCTCAGCTCAGATTGGGACTGAGGCCACTGGCAGAAACTTTGTTCTCCTGACCTTGAGAGGATGACAGCCAGGAGCCCCTTTGGACTGAATAATCCTATAAAGTGCTCAGTGGCCTGGAAAAAATGATTTTTTCAGCTTTAATCCGTTATTTGAACATGTAATCTTCCGTGCAAACAAGCAGCACACTGGCCTCCTTTGCTGGCCTGACGTCCCCGTCTGGGCTGACAGTGTCTCTTCAAAGCCGTCCTCTGGTCGTGTCTGCAGGCTGTGAACTACTTGCATATTGGGGAACCTCGAGCCGGCGTGAAAAGTGAATTCAGTCCTTAGTAACCAGGTGGCCTTGTCTCTGGGACCCCGGCTAACAGATAGGAAGCACCAGGCTCTGCAAGGGAACTGAACACAAACGTCCACGTCCTCCAGGGACTGAGTACATCTAAACCCTCTAATCCTTCCTGAGAGCCCGTCTCGCTTGTTTGGATTACACCAGTTCAAGGGGGGCTTCGGGGTCATGCACCTAACTGGACCTGGGAGGACCTGGGGGCTGCCACGGCCGCCCCATGCCCCCTCTTCTCTGCCCAGCAGGGTCCTGCCCTCAGCCCCTGGACACAGGCCCAACCATGGGGAGGGAGTGTAAGGACGAACCCCTGGACACATGCTCTGGGGAACGCCAGGCACAGCCCAAGGGGACGTGTCTGATCAAGGGACCCCCACCGCATCTTCAGGATCCAGTCCCTGGGCTCCGTGGGGCAGCGTAAAGGGATGTCAGGGTTATGGAAGGAACATAGGTTTGGGTGAAAGAGGGTCTGGGTTTGATCCTGCCTCTGTCACTCAGGGCCTTTGGGAAGACATACTCAGTCCCACACAGAGGTGCAGGATGATGCTGGCTTCCTCCCTCGGACAAGGAGGTGAGGGTACACCCAGCCTGGCCGGACAGCAGCTGCTCACATTGGCACTTCCACTCTCTGCCTTATTTGTGCATTATACACTGATCTGTGCTGTGGAGGAAAGGCCCTCCTCCCTCCTGGGAGGGCATCAGGCACGGCACTCGTGAGAGAGGTGGGGTGCTGGGACCCTGCCTCACGGCCTGCCCCCACCATCTGCAGGAAGGACTGTGGTGCCCAGTCACATACGGACACACAGCAGGAGCGAGGGCACCCACCCCCGCAAGCTCCCTTCCCACCACACGGGGCTCCGCCCCACATCCTGCCCCGCAAACAAGACACGCAGGCCGGCCTGTCCTCAGGAGCAAGGATGGCCCACGCCCTTCGGGGCAGGAAGAGGCGGCAGCAAGCTTACCTGCAGCATATGGACAGATGGGGTTACTCCAAGCCCTTGGGGACTCTGGCAAAGTCGTGTTGGAGAGAGGGGAGCTACTGCCATCTGGTGGACGACACTGGAGATGCTGCCCAAGGTCTCGCGGGCAGGACACCCCACACGGAGGACTCTCTGCTCCCAAAGCATGAACTGACTCGGCTCTGGACTCACACTGTCCAACAGAATCACGTGAAATGTTAAGTGTGCTGGTGGCTACGGGAAAAAGTAAAAAGAAATTAATTTTCATACCATTTTATTTAACCCAACAGATCCAAAATATGATTCTTTAACCATGTACTCAATCTAAACATTACTAGTGAGGTTATTTTACACTTTTCTTCCTCCCCAGCACGTCTCGGTTCCAGTGTGAATTTCACACCGACCGCACCTCTTGGTGCAGACCGGCCAATTTCCAGGTCCAGGAGCCTCTGTCATTTTGGACCAGTGGTGGCCTGCCAGAGTCTGGTGTCCCCTTTCTGAAAAGTGGAAGAGTCTCAACTACCCTGTAAATTGAGCCTCCAGTACTCACTGGCTGGTATTGTTCCCACCAAGGTCAAAGGTTTTCTAAGACAGGGTTTTGCACTTCATTTGTATCTGTGAAGCTCCTCAGCCACCTGGCAGAGTAGATGCTTAATTAACTTCTGAGTCCCTTTGGCTGAAGTACTGCAGATGAGCGTGAAACCAGACGTCTGTTCCTCAAGGTTGGAGGCTGGAGTCCAAGGTCAAGGTGCTGGGGACCTGGGGTTGGGTGAGGACCCGCTTCCTGGTCTGCAGATCCTGTTTTCCTTGAGTCCCCATGAGCACCTAGAAGCTGTTTAAAGCTTCGAGGATGCTGTAGTCACAGGCCTCAGGGGCTGGGGGAGGGAGCAGACCTGTGAGCCTGGGCAGGAGGGCCAAGTCCACTGCCCTAACCTTTATATGTGTTGACCCCAGTCAAGGCATTGAAGAAGGGACATCCTGCACCAGATCCTCAGTCTTTAGTCTGCCTGGGGGTGGGGGAAGAATTCTCTCTCTCTGCCTCTTGACCTACCTACCATAAGGGACTTGGGTAGTCACCCAAAAAACAGAATAAAGCAGACTGAATTGTAATTAAGATGAAGGAAGAAAAAAAGATGGGCACTAATTAACCAGGGAAAGGAATGACGCTTCAATGGAGACGATGACACAGATGAATGAGTTTGCTGCAAATTTGGTTCCCACCTTCCTAGAATGATCTGCCAAAAGGGAGGCATCCTCAGCCATGGTTTAGTCAACGTGCAGGAGGTAAAACTAACCATTATCCAGGGAATCTGTTGCTCTTCCTGGTATGAAGTCAGTGGGAAGGGATTTCTCCTGGGAGGTCTATGAAGGTCACCATCTCCAACTTTCTGTCCTTGGATGACATGAGAGAACTCACCCTGGAGGAAGACCATATGGATGCCATCTGTGCAGGGTCGCCTCTGTCAAAGCTCTCACTCTGGATGATATATGAATGCTCGAATTATAAATGCGACAAGTGTGGAAGAGTCTTCACCACAGCTCTAACCTAACATACCAGAGAGCGCACACAGGGTGAAAAATCAACGTCTCTGTAACCCCTAAGTTTTCTTTTTTAAAAATTTTATTTATTTATTTTTGGCTGTGTTGGGTCTTCGTTGCTCTGCGCGGGCTTTCTCTAGTTGCGGCGAGCGGGGACTACTCTTTTGTTGTGGTGCGTGGGCTTCTCACTGCGGTGGCTTCTCTTGTTGCGGAGCACAGGCTCTAGGCACGTGGGCTGCAGTAATTGTGGCACACGGGCTCAGTAGTTGTAGCGCACGGACTTAGTTGCTCCGCTGCATGTGGGATCTTACTGGACCAGGGCTCGAATCCATGTATTGGCAGGTGGATTCGTAACCACTGCGCCACCAGGGAAGCCCCCGTAACTTATCCTTAAACAACACGAGTGACCTCCATTTGGGAGGAAGCCTCTCTCTGTTCCCACTGCAGCAGGGACTTCATCTAAGCTTCAGCGTTAATGTGCACAAGAAAATTCAGGGTAGGAAGAACTGTAAAAACAGGAAAATCTTTAGAAACGTAGACAAGTCTTTACCAGGAGAAGCAAGCTGGAAGTGAAAAAACACATAACTCATGCTGGAGAAGTTATTAAATGAAAGAAATGTAAAAAGCCCTTTACTTGTAGAATATGTGAGACTGTACACTGTATAAAACACTCAGTGTAATGAATGAAGGAAAGCCTTCAGTGATTTCCAACCCCTTAGGTAATAGCAAAGTTCCCGTACTGAGGAGATACCAATCCTAAAATCAAAGTGAAAAAGCCTTCAGCGGAAATTCATGTTAGAAGTCTCAGAATTGGAAAAACCTCCATCATAAATGTTTTACAACACAATTCATCCATAAATTCAAACGTCTGCCTAATGACTTATTATTGAATATAAAATAAAATAAAATGTAGGAACATGGAACAATTTGGGAATGTTGAGTGCAGAATTTTGTGAAAATTATTACATTTTAAAATGTAATATATAAATATATAGATTAAAAGTTGCAGCTGAAAAGCTATTATGTTGGTCACTTCCCAGTTTTTTTACATAGCTCTAAATATAATTAAGATGACTGGGGTCAATTAGAAAATAAATTTCTGTTAATGGAAACATGTAGAATATGAGTGTTAACTATACTCTGCATAGCTATAGTCCAGCTTTCTTTGCTTATTTTTAACAAATGTACCTTCTCCATCTTTTTACTTCTAATATATCTGTATCTTTATATTTAATGTGGGTTTCTTGTACATAACGTATAGTTGAGTCTTTTTTTCTTTTTTTTAAAATCCCCTCTGACAGCCTTTTTTTTTGGCTGTGCCCCACAGGCTTGTGAGATCTTAGCTCCCTGACCAGGGATTGCACCAGGCCCTCAGCAGTGAGAGCACACAGTCCTAACCACTGGACTGCCAGGGAATTCCCAGTCTTTCTTTTAATTGATGTATTTAAACGTCTGATGTTTAAAGTGGTTACTGTTACTATTGGATTGGTATCTATCCTATTTGTAACTGTTTTCTATTCACTGCCCTTGTTCTTTATTATTTTTTTTGTCTTCCAATTTTTTCTCCCTTACCTGGTTTTAACTGAGCATTTTATATAATGCCATTCTTTGTTCTTACTGTATCAATTAATCAATCA
Source organism: Neophocaena asiaeorientalis asiaeorientalis (assembly GCF_003031525.2). Taxonomy (NCBI): domain Eukaryota; kingdom Metazoa; phylum Chordata; class Mammalia; order Artiodactyla; family Phocoenidae; genus Neophocaena; species Neophocaena asiaeorientalis. The sequence goes on from NW_020174712.1 coordinate 1,087,389, forward strand.
TACTTCTAGAAAATGTTTGTCACTGTCCTTGAGTTTGCAATATGCATTTACAACTAATCTAAGTCTACTTTAAAGTGACACCATGCCACTTGCAAGTACCTTACAACAGACTACAGGCTTCCCTGCTATCCACTTTCTTATATGTTAGCAATGAACAACTGGAATTTGAAATAAATTATTTATATTAGCACCCAAAAAATGAAATCCTTAGGCATAAATCTAATAAAAGATATATAAGACTTATATGAAGAAAAGTACAAAACTCAGTGAAATCAATAAATATGTAAATAAAAGTAAAGCTAGTCCATGTACATGGTGAGGAAGACACAATTCTGTCACGGTATCAGATCTTCCTGATTTTGACCTGCACATTCAATAGAATGCCAGTCAAAACCCCAGCAAATTATTTTGGGGGTATCAGCAAATTGATTTTAAAGTTTATATGAAAAGACAGAAGACCAAAAACTAACCTAACATTGAAGGAGAAAAACAAAGTTGGAACACTGACACCACCCAACTTTAATACTTAAAGTTACCATAAAGCTACAGTGATCAAGACACTGTGGTATTAACAAAAGAATAGACAAACAGTTTAATAGAACAGAATAGAAAGCACAGAAAGAGAGTCATACAAATATACTGGACTGATCTCTGACAAAGGCACACAGTCAATTCAATGAGGAAACAACAGTCTTTTGAACAAATGGTGTTGGAACAACTGGACAGCCACAAGCAAAATAATGAATTTAGAGGCAGATATTACACCCTTCATAAAAATCAACTGAAAGTGCATCATAGACTTAAATGTAAAATATAAAACTCCTAGAAGAAAACATAAGAGAAAGTCTAGATGACTCTGGGTTTGGAGATGACATTTTAGGTGCAGTGCCAAAGCCATGATTCATGTCAGAAAAAAATTGATAAATTGGACTTCATTAAAATTTAAGGTACTTCCCTGGTGGTCCAGTGGTAAAGAATCCACCTTACAATGCAGGGGACTCAGGTTCGATCCCTGGTCAGGGAACTAAGATCCCACATGCCACAACTAAGCCCCTCGGGCCACAACTACTGAGCTTGCGTGCCTCAACTAGCGAGCCTGTGTGCTGTAAACTACACAGCCCACACGCCCTGGAGCTTGCACGCCACAACTAGAGAAGAGAAAACCTGCACGCCACAACTAGAGAGAAGCCCATGCACCACAACGAAGAGCCCGCACGCCGCAACAAAAGATCCTGCACGCCTCAACAAAGATCCCGCATGCCGCAACTAAGACCTGACGCAGCCAAAAATAAATAATAATAAATCTTAAAAGAAATTTTAAAAGTTCAACCCAATTAAAAATGCACAAACTATCTGAGCAGACAGCTGACCAAAGACATACAGATGGCAAAGATCCAACATGTCATAAGGGAACTGCAAATTAAAAGACCTGTTAGCATGGCTAAAACAGAACGCTGACAACACCAAACGTAAACAAGGATATGGGACAACAGGTGCTCTCGCTCACTCCTGCTGGGAATGTAAAATGATACAGCCAGTTTGAGACACTGAAGCTACTTTTCTCCACTGGGGAGATGAGGCTCAGTTCATTATCTTTCCAAAACGCAAACCTGCTCAGGCACCCACAGCTGGTGCTGAAGTCCACTGGGGTCTCACTCTAGCAGAAAAACCATCACAATCACCACAGACACCATAACCTGCATGATGGGTTTGCTTCTGTGGCAACAGTGCTTACTCCTTCAGAGAAACTTGTCTGACTTAAAAGAGACTTTATGGGACTCTGGAATATAGGGACCGCCTGCTACATGAATGCAGCACTGCAAAATCTGACGTATACGCCATCTCTTGGCACCTCTACACCGACTCAGGGGTACTCTCAGATTTGTCGGCATTAAGGATTCTGCATCCTATGTACTAGGCAAGCCATCATCATTGTGATGTTATCAAGCCATCACACCCGTGAGTTGCTGGCTTCCATACACACAAGCAGGAAGATGTCCATGAATTTCTGATGTTCACTGTCAAAGCCATGCAGAAGGCACGTTTGCAAGGAGACAAGTAGTTACAGTGTCACTTCAAGGGCACCACCCTAACACGACCAATATTTGGAGGGTGCTGGAGACCTTAAATCAAGTGTCTCCATTGCAAGGGCATTTTAAACACCTTTGACCCTTACCTGAACATTAAGCTGGATATCAAGGTAGCTCAGAGTGAGAGCCAAGCTTTCGGATAGTCGATGAAGCCCAAAGAGCTGGAGCACGAAAACTCCTGTCATTGTAGTGTTTGTCTAAAGAAGGTGCCTACTGCCAATATGTTTACCTTGCACACTCCCTCTAAGGTCCTCATCCTTGTACTGAAACAGTTCACAGGTGACAAAATTGCTGAGTAACCATACCCCCAGTGTCTTGACGTGCAAATCTTCCTGTCTCAGCAGAACGCAGGACAACTAGTCTATTTACTCTTGGCTGTGCTGGTCTATGCCGCTTTGAGTTGTCTCAATTGACGTTACTTCTGATATGTAAAAACTGGGAGAAAAAAAGAGTGGGATGATGGATGATCTAAGGTAGCCACCTGTGACATGACTTCTTTCCTGAGCCAAACTGCCTATGTCCTCTTTAACACTCAGAAGAGCGAACTGGAAAGAAAGAGTGGGAGTCTGGCAATAGGTAGGGAATCAACAGCCCTTGGGCTGATGACACAGCCATGAGAGCAGATTTAGGAAGCCCTGAAGGAGATGCCTACCTCCAAGTTCCTGAGTCACAGGAGAATTTGGAAGAAACACCAAGCAAAGGAGTCACCTTAGACCAGGGGAAATTTCTCCAAGAACAAAACTGACCGAAGCCTGAATTCAACCTCAGGAAAACAGAATTCACCCTGGGGCGCTGCAGTGCAGTTGTGATTCAGCAGTCAAAATAAAGAGGTGGGATGAGAAGAATCTCCAGAACAGGAAAAACTACCTGCTGAACGTTTCATTCAGGGACATCCCAGCTCAGGCGGAGAACAGTAGCAAACCCCCTTGTCTGGGGCAGAGTGCCAGAGGTACCAAGAGAAAAAACAAGAAGGGTGAGGAACCTGTGCATGTATTCCAGTTATCTTGGTACAAGTGTTGAGGGCACACATGTGCAATGAGCACATACACAGTCACTCTGGGGTGAAGAAACAAAGGTGAGGTTCAGTGACGTGTACACTGGTGCCACTGTGTAACAGTGACGGATCCAGAGCTGAGGCCTTAGAAGGGAAACTGTGCCTCGATGCCCTGAAACATGTGTGGGATACGTGTGAATCGTCTTAACAACTTTGCATATTTGATTTCAGAGGTTTTCTAGTGGGATTGGGTGTTGTACATATGCTGATAGGTTGTCAAAAGAGGTCTCAGGGTGAGTTCTCAGGGAATACCGGGCTGAGCAATTAAGTATTTGGAGGGATTCTTAGTATAGCTTTTGTGGTTTGTGGGTGGCATAGATGGGATAAGTGTATGAGAGCTAAGTATGAGAACAGAGGTATTTTTTGCATATCACCTTGCCTTGGTCAGATATGGGATTTTGTATTTGAGCTTATGTTTTGTAAAATTCAGAGATATGGGGAATGTGTGTTGGCGTTCTATGTGTGAAGATTCATAAACTTTTGGGGTTATAGAGACAGCAGGGAAAGTTTTATTTGAAAATGGGGGTAGAAGGCACTTTGCCTTAATGGTGGAGCTTTTTATGGAGACATGTAAATGCTCTAGGAATAGTTTTTTTTCCTGTATTTTGGCTGCATAGTATTAATATCTTACAGAGTTCTCCTGGTTGCCACCTCTATCTTTAAAAGTTATGTATCCTCGGGCTTCCCTGGTGGTGCAGTGGTTGAGAGTCCGCCTGCTGATGCAGGGGACACGGGTTCATGCCCTGGTCCGGGAAGATCCCACATGCTGCGGAGCGGCTGGGCCCGTGAGCCATGGCCGCTGAGCCTGCGCGTCTGGAGCCTGTGCTCCGTCCGCAACGGAAGAGGCCACAACAGTGAGAGGTTCGCGTACCGCAAAAAAAAAAAAAAAAA
>NW_020174712.1:1091593-1092653 GCF_003031525.2 Neophocaena asiaeorientalis asiaeorientalis
AAAACAATGATCTTTCCACGCAATAAACAGAAAGCTCGTATGAAACTGAAACTAAATTATAAATAGCAAATGTCCAAATCCATAAAGATATAAATACAGGGAAAACTAACTAAATGCTATATGCTATGTTTACTTGCTTCAGTTCATTAAAATAGAAGTTATATAAGAACTTCCTGAAAACTCAATTAATTTTTTTATATATAGTGGGGCACAGAGGAATTCAGAAACATTTACAGCACAAAATGACAATGTCACCAGTTTTCAACATTTCCTAACAGATACACTTACATGTTAGAACATGTTGGCTTGGGAAAACTGAGTATTTAAAACAATGGGGTATTGGAAAAACAGCGACAAACATCCAAAAGAGCAAAAGGGAACAGTAAAAATTACAAGCATACAAGCGATATATATAGAACAAAAAAAGAGGATGTCACAGAAGCTGTTCTTGAAAAGATTTATAACCTGAATTCACATGGGGCACATCATGTAAAAGAGTAATACTAGAAACAAAACACAGACGAAAAAAGGGGCAAATAATTATGGACAAAGCAGATATGGGAATTACTTTCAATTATATGAATAATTCCAAGACAATGACACTAAAAAACACAAATTCTGAGCCTGTTCCCCAGTGTTTGTGGGAACTGACTTTATAAAGATAAGCCCGCAGTCACTGAAAGGCAGCATCTTCCCAAAGAAACCCTCCTAAACACACAGGCCCGGCCGTGTGCGTTAGTGTGCATGTGGGATGGGAGCCAAGGGTCAGATAGTAAACTTCCACATGGGGACCGTATTTGTTGGATGTACAGTGGCTTTTTTCTTATGGTTCATACTTGTACGCATTACTTGCATCTTATCTGAGAGTATCAAATAAACAATAAAAGTGATGTCATTTTGAAAAAATAGAAGATGTCACAAAGGACACTATATTAGTTTCCTAGGGTTCCCATAACAAATTACCACAAACTTGGGAGCTTAAAACAAGAGTAATTTATTCTCTCAAAGCCCCCAAAAATGTGCTGGCAGGGCCACATTCCCTCCACAGACTCTGGGGACC
>NW_020174712.1:1092663-1159856 GCF_003031525.2 Neophocaena asiaeorientalis asiaeorientalis
GTCACCACGTGGCCTCTTTCCCTGCGGCTCACACTCCCTCTCATCTCTGACAAAGATACCACTCACTGGACTTAGGGTCCACAATAAATTAAGGAAACAACTTGAGATCTTTTTTTAACACCTTTATTGGAGTATAATTGCTTTACAAGGTTGTCTTAGTTTCTGCTGTATAACAAAGTGAATCAGCTGTATGTATACACATATCCCCATATCCCCTCTCTCTTGCATCTCCCTCCCACCCTCCCTATCCTACCCCTCTAGGTGGTCACAAAGCACCAGGCTGATCTCCCTGTGCTATGTGGCTGCTTCCCACTAGCCATCTATTTTACATTTGGTAGTGTATATATGTCCATGCCACTCTCTTTGTCCCAGCTTACCCTTCCCCCTCCCCGTGTCCTCAAGTCCATTCTCTACATCTGCATCTTTATTCCTGTCCTGCCCCTAGGTTCTTCATAACCTTTTTTTTTTTTTAGATTCCATATATATGTGTTAGCATACGGTTTTTTTTTTCTCTTTCTGACTTACTTCACTCCGTAGGACAGACTCTAGGTCCATCCACCTCACTACAAATAACTCAATTTCATTTCTTTTTATGGCTGAGTAATATTCCATTGTATATATGTGCCACATCTTCTTTATCCATTCATCTGTTGATGGACACTTAGGTTGCTTCCATGTCCTGGCTATTGCAAACAGAGCTGCAATGAACATTGTGGTACATGACTCTTTTTGAATTATGGTGTTCTCAGGGTATATGCCCAGTAGTGGGATTGCTGGGTCATATGGTAATTCTATTTTTAGTTTTTAAGGAACGTCCATACTGTTCTCCATAGTGGCTGTATCAATTTACATTCCCACTAACAGTGCAAAAGGGTTCCCTTCTGTCCACACCCTCTCCAGCATCTATTGCTTGTAGATTTTTTGATGATGGCCATTCTGACTGGTGTGAGGTGATACCGCATTGTTCAACTTGAGATCTTTAACTGTATCTGCAGACACTCTATTTCCAAATAAGTTCACATTCACAGATCCCTGGGGTTATGACTTGGGCTTATCTTTTTGGGGTCACAGATTCAACCCATGACAGACGTCATTTCAGCCTTCGTTGCAGGTGAATGGTGAAATGGCTCAGAAGCACAGTCAGTGACTAAGGCATGGAGAATGTGAATGTATTTTTTGGCCTCTGTGTGTTCAGCACGATGGACAGAGATTTAAAGTTTCTCCTTCCTAAACTTTATGTGCTTCCAGGAACCTTATTCACTACAAATTGCAGTGCTACCAACATGCCTCTTTCTCTAATATGGAATAAAAATCACATCAAGTATAAAATAATTTCCAGCTTCCTTCAAAAATGTTACTTCAGAGCCTGCCTGTTTTGAAACTTGGTCTCTGAATACTGGTCCCTTAAGCCATGAACAGGATTTCAGGTTAAATGTGGATTTCCACAATCCAGGCTAGTGCTGTGCATAAATGGCATGCTTGTGAAGAAAACACTCCCTGAAGCAAGAGAAACTGAATGTTCGTCTATATTGTGGCATAATTTAGTCATCTCTTACCTGGGTGGGATCTTAAGAAAAAAAAAGTTTTACAAAGAAACGTGAGACCTCCCACATTTACATGGTTTACAATGTAAATTGTGCAGTTTAAACTGTTACAGTGTATGAACCACATTTTGGTAGATGTACACACATCTAATTAACACCTCCACATGGATTCAGAAAATTACAGAGGCTCTGGGGTTCAGGGGCTACCCCTCCAGCCTTTCTTGCCAGGCACGAGCAGTTGCTGTTCCTCACTTAGGACATGTTCAGGGTCTCAGGCAGAACGAGCATGTCCTCCCACTGCCATCCCTGCTCACGGGGACTGTTTCCAGCCTCTGACAATTCCCACATGCTCTTCCCTAGAAGTTATGGGAGGTACTGTGGGGACCCTCTGTCAGCCTCTTTAGTAAATCAGAAGCTCTCTGGGGGCAGAGAATTTCATGCAATGTTTTATAACAAGAATGATAAATAATAACAGTGGTAATACCTTCAATACTGATTAACAAGAACAATGACAATGAGGTTGAGGATGATAATAAGCCCAAGGAGATGGTAGAAAAGATAAAGACTTCTAAGAGTTGCTGACCACGTGACCATATCAGCACTCATGGGGTGGACTGGAGCCACACCAAGGTCTGTACGGTGAGGCATGTTCCCTGAGGACAAGAACAAGTAGGAGGATGGAAAAGAAAACTACCGGGAAGAGGTCCTAGATACACACGGGGCTCCCGCGTGCTGACTGGGACTGGAGGACTCTGGGGTGGAGGGAAGGAGACCTAGCTCCTTCTGTGGGCCTCACAGCCTCCTCTCCTCTGAGCCTGGACATGTACGCCACTCACTCAACATACCATCCACCTTCCGGTACTCCTAGAAGCCTAGACAGGGAAATTCCAAGCCTGTACCTTGTAGCTTGCATTTCCAAACCTTAATCTCTCCAGGCTTTTATGGGGATCTGGAGCTGATGACAGTCAAGCAGCCCCTATTCCCACCATACAGTGTACCCCAGAATTCACTGAGGTGAAACACACTTCTCTTCAGCCAGGACACTGGTTACGGGATTCTCCGACTGCTAAACAGAGGAGACCAAGGGGTGGCTTGGAGAGGGCTTCATGGCCATCTTTATGCCCAATGCACAGCACACTAAGAAAGCACAGCGTGCCTGCTCCGCACAGAGTCAACGCACCCTCCCGCACCCCGCCGACTACATGCCACAGCGCAGCCCCTTCTCCATTCCTCGTCCCTATTCCTGTTCATCTCTCAATTGTGAGCAATTCTGAACCTCTTCTGGGGTATAGGGACCAGAGGGTCAAGGAACAGTTATCCTTCAGGAACGACATCTGAGGCGCAGGCCCTCTCTCTCCGTCGCTCCAGATTGTGCTGGGTCTGGGACGTCCAGAAGAGCTCACATGACCAGGCACCACTTCCCCAGGCTTGGAAATGATTTCATCTTAAACATGCCTGCCTGAGCTGTCTCATAACAAGTGCTCAACCAGTGTCGGCAGTTGTTCTTCCTACTGGATCCACACAACCTCCGTGGGCATCTTCATCATTCATGTGACCACCACCATCCTGGAGGGCAGGGGCCCCCAAGGCCAGAAGAATACTGAACCCAGATGGCTCAGGAGTCAAGGGCCCAGAGTCTGGACTCAGCCTGCTTGGATTCCAGCCAGGATCCCCACATGCTGGGCGATGCACAAACGGAGATGGCCCTTGTCCTCACAGGGTTGTTAAGGGGTGGAAATGGTTTCGTGAGTGTAAAGTGCTGAAACCTGGAAGATTATGAGTCATGGCTGTTCTTATTTACATATGGGGTGACAAGGGCAGTTTGCAGGTGATAAGTGAGCAGAAGGGCAAGAGTTCAAGGTGAACCCATCTCCACAGATCCCTAAGACCATTTTGTTACCCCTGTTGCCTTCTGTGGGGGTGGGTCTCTCCATTTGAACCTGTCTTAAGTTGCCTGACTAGATGTATCACCTAGAGAAGCTGTGTCAGAAAATAACACCAAACTGTTAAGAAAGCAAAGCAAATAAAAAATTGCCTTACATTTTACAAAAAATGTGCTGAGAATTCCATGCTACAATCTCTTGGGCACAATTAAAACAGCCAGAACACAATCGAAAGGGAGACAAGAAGATCCCAACAATAGCCCCAGACTTCGGGGCTCTTGACTCACACCAACCATAATCCCCACAGGTTAGGAATCCTTGGGAAATGTGGAAATGAGAAATATCACCCAGCAGTCACTCCCCTCTGGTCTGGGGTGGATACCAGCAGTCTGCATATTTTCAAGAAGTTGCTTTAGGCCAAAACTGCCCCCAGGATACTACCTCTCATGTTACTCTCATGATTATGGTATGTTACAAGGCAAAAGAGATCTGGCAGAAGTGATTAAGGTCACTATCGGTTGAACTTGAAAGATTATGCAGTTAGATCTAATCTAATTACAAGAACCCTTAAAAGCAGCTTTCTCTGGACTTCCCTGGTGGTGCAGTGGTTAAGAATCCGCCTGCCAATGCAGGGGACATGGGTTCGAGCCCTGGTCCGGGAAGAACCCACATGCCGCGGACCAACCAAGCCTGTGCGCCACAACTACTGAGCCTGTGCTCTAGAGCCTGCGAGCCACAACTACTGAAGCCTGTGCGCCTAGAGCCCGTGCTCCGCAACAAGAGAAGCCACCGCAATGAGAAGCCCGTGCACTGCAACTAGAGAAAGCCCACGTGCAGCAACAAAGATCCAACACAGCCATAAATAAAATTAATTTAAAAAAAAGCAGCTTTCTCTGGATGGAAGTAGAAGGGGAAGAAAGGGAGATTCCAAGTGAGAGATGGACATGTCCTTAGAGGGAATGTTAAACCAAGACATACCCAGGTGAAAAGTCTGGGCAAGTAAAAGCAACTTTCTCAGCTTGGAATGGTCAAGGAAGACCCTTGTAAGGGTATATTTTTTATTATAACATGATGGAAGGAGTAAAGGAAGTTAGGAACACAAAGGTTTTTTGGTTTTTGTTCTTTTTGCAACAATTAGTGTATTTTACTGTATTTAAATTATACCTCAATAAAGTGCTACTAGCATAAAACCAAAAACCTGTACTTATTTATAATTTTTATTTAAAAAAATTTTACTGGAGCATAGTTGATTTACAATGTTGTGTTAGTTTCAGGTGTACAGCAAAGTGAATCAGTTATACAGATACATACATCCACTCTTTTTTAGACTCTTTTTCCATATAAGCCATTACAGAGTATTGAGTTCCCTGTGCTATATAGTAGGGCCTTATTAGTTACCTATTTTATATATAGTAGTGTGTATATGTCAATCCCAGTCTCCCAATTTATCCCTCCTTCCCCTTACCCGCTGGTAACCAGAAGTTTGTTTTCTCTATCTGTGACTCTATTTCTGTTTTGTAGATAAATTCATTTGTACCATTTTTAGATTCCACATATAGGCAATATCATATGGTATTTGTCTTTCTCTGTCTGACTTACTTCACTCAGTGTGACAATCTCTAGGTCCATCCATGTTGCTGCAAATGATATTATTTCATTCTTTTTATGGCTGAGTAAATATTCCATTGAATAGATGTACCACAAGGGATTTTTTTTTTTTTTTTAAGATTTGGTGAAGAAAACTTCCAAAGAGACGGACTTTAATTTCTTTATGAAGTGAGGTCCAGCACATCTATTGAGTGAGTTGGTGAAGTGGAGAATATTTGAAATAACGTTGTTAGGGATGAAAGAGTTGGATATGCAAACAATGATGCAAGTCAGGGATCCTAGAACTACAGACCATGGGCAAATCTTACTTGCTGCACCGTAACAGTTCTAGGTTAAGAGGTGTCTTCAGGTTCTTCAATTTTGAAAAATACCAAAAGAAGAACATTCATGATGTGTAAAAATTATATATGAAATTCTAATCCTTTTCCAATGTCCTTGTCCACTGGAATACAACCACACTCATTTGTTTATGTTTGGTTGATGGCTGCTTTTGTACAGCTATGGAAAAACCGAGAACTTGTCACAAAGACACCTGCAAAGCATAAAATATTTAATATCTGACCACTTATAGAAAAAGTTTGACTACAGAAAAGATCTGGGTGTTAGCTCCAAAAAGCAAGGAACTCTATTTTTCACACTGATGTATTCTAACAGTACAAAGAAGACACTTAGGGCTTCCCTGGTGGCAGAGTGGTTAAGAATCCGCCTGCCAATGCAGGGGACACGGGTTTGAGCCCTGGTCCAGGAAGATCCCACGTGCCACAGAGCAACTAAGCCCGCATGCCACAACTACTGAGCCTGTGCTCTAGAGCCCACAAGCCACAACTACTGAGCCCACATGCCACAACTACTGAAGCCCACGTGCCTAGAGCCCGTGCTCCACAACAAAGAGAAGCCTGCACACCACAATGAACAGTAGCCCCCGCTCACTGCAACTAGAGAAAGCCTGCGCACAGCAACGAAGACCCAATGCAGCCAAATAAAATAAATAAATTAAACAAACAAACAAAAAACAAAGAAGACACTTAGCATGTTTATGTGGAATTAGTGAATGATTTCTATGCAGTTTGGGGGATGACCATTAGTAGCAGTTACGTTACTAGTTTCAAGCTTATGGTATCATAATACAATATGTGGTGTTATTTTATCCAGTAGAGCTCACTTACTAGAAAGGTCTCAGAGACAGAAAGTAACGATTTCTCCAGGAAGAGCTGATGAAAGGTGAATGGGGTACAGATATATGAGGGTGGTTAAGTGATGGCGTAGGAAGACATGAAGTCCAGAGTTTGCTAACAGACAAAGACCAGCCCATGTCTCACCTGCTGGCTTTGGATCACCGAGATCAAAGCCCTCCAATGGCCCAGGGCTTGGGGATTTGCACACAGAGATGTCTGGACCTCCTGGGCCTAGCAAGAGCAGAGGGCAGAGGGCAGTGTGGTGGTGAGGATCACATGCTGCTGGGGGCTTAATGTTCACGTAGGCAGGGCTGCTACGCTGCAGGAATGTGGGCGCGGCTCAGGAGTCCTGCCTTCCTGGCAGGGAGCTACGCCCCATCAGCTAGCTGGCTGCTCTCCAGAAAGCAGGTGGGTTTAGGGCAGTGGGTGAGTGCCTATCACCCCCCCTAGAGTCCCCCAGGAATCCCCCAATTACACCTCTGCCTGACTTCTGGTTTGCTTTTCCCTTCTGGCGTCGTCTTCCACCTTCAAGGAACACGTTTCAAGGTACAGAACTGCGTAAGACTGTGACTCAAACCACCCCATAAGTACTGATTTGGGGGCTCTGTCACTCATTCAGGGTAGTCTATACTCTATTCTCCCATTTCCTGACATTATTATTTATCATTGTTGCTGTTGTTGTTATAAGACATTAAATAACATTTCTCTATCCAGTCACGGTCTGATTTACCGGCTAGGATGACTATTTCCAACATATACACACACACACAGGTTTCCTGCTCTACCACAGTACCTCCTGATGGCATTTTCCCCGACGAGTGCCTGGAAATTTTCAAGTCCCCTTCCAGGTGCTCAGACCTGCCATTTCTACAGGGGAAGCTTGAAAAGGGCATCCTGTCCTGCCTGAGCCCCTAGAAAATATTCTAAGTTATCTGGGGTCCAGCAAGGGCCCATGGCTGCCCGAAGTTACTCGGAGGCCATCTTTGGGTCACAAGAGTCACTTCAAATTTCCCGAGACCTCTCAGGGCCAACAAACCACCAAGGCAAGTTCAGAAGTCTTGAAAGAAGTCCTCACCTGTGTAGAAATTTCTAAGTACACCCTGGAACCAGGGAACCATTAATGCCACACCAGGTCACAGCCTCACAGCCAGGAAACTCTGAGGATGCTGAGGGAACAATCCGATGGCCCATGAACGCTCTAAACAAAAAGTACAAGCCCAAATGTCTGACCTGAATGTGGCCAGCAGAAAGTGCAGCAAGGCGGTCAGCAATGAGAGAGTGCTGCGGCCTTAATATTTGGTGTAGGTGGAGCTTTGGAGGGAAGTAAAGATGGATCCTGAGTCCAGCTTCCCTGGAGGAAACATACACACAAACATATTTAAATGAACGAAAAATAAGAGTTGTCTCTGAATGACAAATTGTTTTCCAAATGAATTTTCATGCCCTATAATTTCTGTTAATTTCTATTTCAGCATTTTTTTAAAAGAAAGAAGAAAAATGAGTATTGCTCCTATGAGTTGGATTACACAAAAAAATCAATATGACCATCTATTCTAGAACATCCTTCATATAAGCAAAACTTATAATAAATATATAACGTACCATTTGGAAACCATATCGCAATTAAATAAAATCCATACAAGTAGTTTTCTACATTTAATTTGATAGTTTCCATGTATCACTTGGCCTAGTTGACAGAAACCATGAGTTCTATGAAAGTGAGTTCCTGCTGCCCCTAAATGCGTCTCTTTCTAAGGCTGCTGCCAAATAAGGTATGACTACTGTCTAACAAGGTGTGCAGGACTCCTTACACAGTATGAACTTAGATTCTTTAGGCCAACTGTTGCTCTTTTGTAATTTCAAACAAAATATTACACAATTCATAGATACCATTTCTTGAAGAGAAGTCTTATAAATTTCACATTTTAATTTTCATTCTAAAAATATTGAAACAAGCTCAGTGAAACTGTACCATATGAAAAACATCTGAAGAGGAAAAATGGACACTGCATATCTCTAGCAAAAATTAAACACCAAACTATGGTATTTACTCACTCTCTTTCACTCTGTCTTTCCAAGTGTATCAGACCACCTCCCTCCTCTACTTAAATCTCTTTTTCCGGGCTTCCCTGGTGGCGCAGTGGTTGAGAGTCCGCCTGCCGATGCAGGGGACACGGGTTCGTGCCCCGGTCCGGGAAGATCCCACGTGCCGCGGAGCGGCTGGGCCCGTGAGCCATACATCAGACCACCTCCCTCCTCTACTTAAACCTCTTTTTCCGGTGGGACACGGGAAAAGTAAAAACACCAGGCAGGGCATTTTGGCCCATAAGAGCCACCGGAAAAAAAAAAAGCTTGTCAAGCCAGGAACTGCTTTTGTTAACATGGAACATCAGTGAACTTCATCTATCTCCTGCCTGGCACTCTTAAGATTTTCTAAGTGGCCCTGAGGACCCAAGAGCCACTAGTGTCTGCCTGGAAAGAATGGAGAGGGTGCCTATGCCAGTTAACCTTGCTGCAGAATTTTCTAGGTCAGTTCAGGAGCCTGGGAAATGCCACTACCCAAATGCAGTCCCATGGAAAGCATTCTAGGCCTGCTTGGAAATGTTCTAAGTCCCCTCAGATACCCAGGAAAGGCTGGTGCTGGACTGGAAGGCACTAAGAGGGGCACACACTGAGAAATGACAAATTCTTTAAGTTCTCAGGGGACCCAGGGAAAGACTTGTACCTGTCCCCATTGGTGGCTAGGAGCGGCAAGGATGACTGGATCCTTGAACATTTGTAGAGGAAAGACAAAAGGAACTTGAAGAGAACATTCACTTAGTTGGAAACCTTAGCTCAAGACCAACTAAGTCAAAAGATCATATAAGCAAAGAAAGGAAGCTGTTATATACTAGAATGATTAACTAGGTTTGACTGTTAATAAAAACATTACCAACATCCTTACCAAGAACAGGTTAAAATAGTGTAAAGTACCAAATAATATTTTCAATATGTAATAAAGACTGGAAAAGCATTGAGGGCGCTAACCAAACCTGATGCCATACATTTCAAAAGGAAAATAATGTGGAAACTAGAAAGCCATCTAATGAATGGGATGGGATCCACCCTCCTGTTGCCCCTACTGTTGCTATTGATCAGGGCCCTCTCCTCCTACTCTGCCCTCCTCCATCTCTCTGATTCCACTGTTGTCTATTTTCATTGATCGCACTGCTTCTTGCTTAGCTCACTCTCTCCCACTCTTACTGTTTTGCCAACTCCACAGGATCCACCCACTCTCCATCCTCTACTTTGCAGTCTTTTTCCTCACTGTCCCTTGCTAGCTGTCTCCCTGGCTCTCCCTCTTTGCCCCTTTTTCCTCAACCCCCCGCACACTCGACATCCACAGGGGTGGAACTAAGATGCTCTGCCCAGAAAAGCACACTTTCCCGTGAGACATCGGGAACGTGGACACACGTTGGTCGGTATCGCCAGCGGATAGGATTTGGGACAGAAGGACACGGGGTGTCACTTCACAGGACTGATCCCCTGCCCCCAGCCCGGGGCTCTAGGGCCTTTCTGAGGCGGTGACCGCCAAGGGCAGAGAGCGGCACGGCCAGGCCGCAGGAGGCCCAGGATGGGCAGGTGGTCTCAGGAGAACAACTGGGGTCTGTGGAGTCCCAGGCCCGCGGGAGGGCGCGGCGTCCCGGGCTGCCCCGAGGGGCCGATGCGGGGCGCGAAGGGCGAGAGTCCACGTCGCGAGTGGGGACCTGACACGGCGCGGGTCGGGCCGGGAGAAGGTGAAGAGACCGAAGGCAGAAAGGCCTGACGGGGACGGCCTCGGAGCGATTTTGACCGGAAACGGACGCGGACTCGGACCCGGCAGCCGAGCGCCCGGCATCCCGAGTCTCAGGGCGACGCGGGCCGGAGGGGCGAGAACGGGGACCCCCAGAACCTGCGTGTGAAGGATGCGGTCGGGAGGGGGCTGTGGAGCGCGGCTCTGATTCTCAGAGCCGAGGGACTCACTCACCCGACGGGACCTTCGCTCCCGAAATCCGCTTCCGCGTCGGCAGGAAATTACGCAAGCGGGGCGGGGCCTTAGTCAGGGAGAGGCGGGGCGGAGTAGCGTGGGCGTGGGCGAGGCCTGAGCCTTCCCGCCCAACTCCCGGCCGTTTCCGGGTCAGCCCCACCCCGGCCGGACACACCTCCAGCCTCAGCGTTTGTGTGCGTTTGATTCGGCTGGTGTCCGGGGAGCCGGGCTGCTTCCTCGGGGCTTCAAGTTAAGTGTTTCGGACAACTCTAGGTACGAGCTTAGAGCTGTGAGCCCTTTCGTGGTAAATGATGGGATGTTTCCCAGTTAACATGTTGAAAACGGTTTAGGTCGAAATCCCCTTTCGCGCCTGGAGACTCGTGTCCTGCGAGTGCTCGGGGCGCGACTCGGCCTCGGGCGGGGACCTCGCTGGGTCCAAGTGGGCCGTGGTAGGATCCCGAACAACGTCTGTGGTTCCTGCGCTTGGGATGGGTTATTCAGTTTAGCAGGGGCTGGAATTGTCTGTGCTGGCGATGGAAACCAGAGCGACCATGATTTCCATTTCTGCTCCGGGTTCACGAGAGACGCCGCCCTGGGCTCAGTATCGGGGACTTCATGGGGCTAGGACCTGGGCTGCGAGGCTGAGGGGCTGAGGCATTGCTTTACAAGAATAAAATGTACTGCGTGTGTAGATGTAAATTCTTTTCTCCTTACATTTCACTTGTTCAGTTACACTCATCTTGAGGTGATTTATGAATGCAAGACCTTTGGGACAAGCGTGGATGCTTATCATTAATTTCTAAATATATTGTAATTTCACATTTTTCTTTTTCTATATCACAGAGCTATGTGAAAGTTTTTAATTTAAAACATGTGAGATATTTTAATCTCTTTGTTTTCTGTTTCTCAATGTTTTATGTCGTTAGGATGAGGCTTACAAAAGAGTCAAGTGATATATATCTGCATGTGTAACTCATCCAGCCTCCCAATCACCTTCTCCACCAAGTCTTCTGCATTTAGGTTTATACATAATATGTGCTTGGGAGTCTCCATATCGACTGTAGTGATTCCTCTTGGGTCCATATGGGATACATATCTCCCTAGGAGAAGCTGAGTCCATGAGATGGGTACCTTATGAGTAAACCAGTCTTTACACCGCATATCTGAGTCTCTGTTTCCTTGGCTGGGGATTAGATCTAATGAAAGCTGAGAAGTTAAAAGAAGTGACATTGCACTGAAGAATAATTTCTTCAGTTTATGTTTTCATTGTCATTATTACTATTTAAAGAAGAGTTTCCAGGGATTCCTTAGAAAAACTACCTCACTAAAGAACTAGTCCCTTTTTTCAGGAGGAAATATAGTCCTATGTAAGCAGTGTTAATTTTAATGGAGATTATTCCTAAACTACTCTCCTCGAGTTTATACACTATTTCAACATGTGAATTTTTATTTGTACATGGGCTGTTTTTGTGGGTGAATCTTTGAACATCACCTAAAAGATTGTATGAGTGATACATTATTTTTGCCCACCACCTCCAATGGTCCTCAAACTTTGCTGCACATTATCTGGAGAGTGTTAAGCCTTATGCCAACCTCACCAAAATATGTTTCTATGGGGGTAGGACTCAGGCATCAGAAAAGCAGCCTTGGAGCATGCATGGCACAGACTTCTTCCTCTCCCCCTGATAATCATCAGTCTAACCAACTTATCAATAAGGGTTGTTCCTTCTATGGAGAACGTTCTCTGTCTCCCTCCTCTATTACCCAGCACCTGTTTCCAGGCTAATTCCTACTCTTCATCAATCTGGTAATTTTTAGATAATTCTTCCTCAGACAGGGTTTTCTATGCCGTCCTCACCAAAATATAAAGTATCATCTAGTAACTTATACTTTAAGGTATATTTCATATACTAACGTAGTTTATAATTTAATAGTAATTTATTTAGGCTTTAAATATAATTTTCCAAAACAATTATGTCTATTGGAATTTCTACTACATTTGTTAATCAACACACCAATCCAGGTGACTCCAAATTCCTCACTACTCAGTGGCTGCATCTGACAAACACATGACTAGGATATTGATACTGGTTTAAATACAGCCAACTCCCAGAAACTTTCATATATATCTGGAAATCCTGCCAACAAAAGTATCCTTCCAGCTCCATAAGCACTTCAAACCTTATTCATCACACACACACTCAGACACACACGCACACACACACACCACACACACACACACCACACACACACACAGTTTTACTAGTCTCCACAGAAGGGATTGCCCTCTACTACACTATATCACACACACACTCAGACACACACGCACACACACACACACACCACACACACACACACACACACACCACACACACACAGTTTTACTAGTCTCCACAGAAGGGATTGCCCTCTACTACACTGATAAATTAGATCGTTTGAGAAACTGTAAGTCATACCTCAGATGACTGCCTGGAAGTCTACAGTTATCCCTGCGTTCATACCCATCCATTACTACTGCTCTCCTGTAAACTGAAGTGTCCTCTCTACCCTGGGACATTCCAATTTCTCCAATTAAGTCCTTGTCTTTCTTGCTGTCTTAGGAACTTTATGCTATTGCTTCTATATTAAATCTACTTTACCAGACATATGTCCTATTCTCCTTGATCTCTCTACTCAATATTAAACTATTAAGAGTCTTCCACTTTGGAACAAAATCTTCATCTGAACCTATCTTGTCTCTAGTTTCTGCTCTGTTGTTCCTTCCCAATCAAACTGAAAGCTGAAAGTGTTGTTACCATTTCCTTACATTTCCTCATGCTTTGACTTACTAAAATCACCAACGATAACCCAATAAATTTATTGCTGGCAACCATGCATGTTATTCCCATCTAACAGATGTGTCTCGAGCTTTCTGAAACCATGTTCATGTCATTTGTTAGATAGGTAAATGTCTTGGTCATCCCAGGCTGCTATAACAAAATACCACAGACTTGATAGCTTAAACAACACACATTTATTTCTCATAGTTCTGGAGGCTGAAAAGTACAAGGTCAAGGTGTCAGCAGATTTGGTTCCTGGTGAATGACCTGTTCTTGGTTTGCAGAAGGCTGCCTTCTCCCTGTGTCTTGACATGGTAGAAAGAAAGAGCTGTGGTCCATTACGGAAAATCCCAAACAAACTTTTTGGCCAACCCAATATTGGAAAGTATTGGTGAACTTGAAATTTTCACCAAAATTAAATGTGTTTCATGGAAAAATGATATATCACAAAAAAGTAGATTTAACACACCTCCTTGTACCTAAAGTTCAGAAAATAAGGAAAACAGAAATTGTATTAAACATTACTTTCTGCTTAAGAGATTTAAACATATTCGCTTAATTAATCCTCATAAAAACCCTGCTGATTTTGGTTTATTTACTATTATCGACTGAACATCTGTGTCCCCCCCTACCCTCCCCCAAGCAAATTCATATGTTGAAGCCCTAATCCCCCATATAATGGTATTTGGAGGTGGGGCCTATAGGAGGTAATTAGGTTTAGATGAGGTCATGAGAGTGGGTCTCCCACGAAGGGATTGGTGTCATTGTAAGAAAAAAGGAACAATGAAGTTTTCACTCACAGATGCACACTGACCCAAGATGTCTTAATTCATGCTGAAGAGAAACCTTTTAAATGTAATGAATGTGGGAAACACTTTAGCCAAAACTCTCATCTTCATTTCCACAAAATAACTCACACAGGAGAGAATCCATATGTCTGTAATCAGTGTGGAAGGGCCTTCAGTCATTCTTCATCTTTAAATAGATATAGGAGAATTCATACTGTAGAGAAGCCATATGAATATCATCTATGTGGGAAAGCCTCTGTTCAGAGCACTTGCCTTAGGCGACATGAGAGAACTCACTCTAGAGAGAAGCCATTTGGATGCCATCTCTGTGGGAAAGTCTTTATTCAAAGCTGTTGTCTTAGAGAATATAAGAGAACTCATACTGGAGAAAAATCATTTGGATGTCATTTGTATGAGAAAGCCTTTGTTACAAGCTCTTGCTTTAGAAGACATGAGAGAACTCACTCTGTAAATGTTATGAACGTTGAAGAGTCTCCAGCCACAGCTCTAAACTGAAACAAATCAGAACACTACATGGGAGAAATTCTAAGACTATATTCATTATGGAAATACCTTCATTTATAATTTATCCTTAAACAACATGAGTGAAATCCACTTGGAGGAGCCCTATATTTATAATCAAGGTGGAAGAGACTTAAGCTGATTTCTAGTTGTGGGGTGCACAAAACTCACTATGAATAATATTCTAATTTCCCTAATATGGGAAATTAGACAGGAAACTCTTTACCTGGAGGAGTGCATGCTAGGGTAATAACAGAAAATTAGTGCTGGAGAGCATATTCAGTGTAATATGCCTGGAAGAAACTTTTACTTGAAGAGATACTATTGTAGATGTAAGATTCCACATTATGTACAAAACACTTTCACTGTAATGAATTAAAGGATGTCTTCAATGATTTTTAATTCCTTAGTTGACATTCAATTTCAAACACTGTATATACCAGTGCTAAAAATCAAATGAAAGATTGGAGTTTGCATCAGAAATCCCTGACTGGGAAAAACACCTATTAATATTTTTGCCATACAATTTGGACATTAATTTATAATATTGCCCAATGGCTTATTATTACAAAAATGTAGGATAAATATCCAGGATTGTGACATCATCTGGGAATTCCGAATGCAGAATTTTGTAACAATAAGCAATAATTTTTTTAATGAATCAAAGTTGTTGCTGAAAAAACTACCATGTTGGTCAGTTTCAACTTTTCATGCAGCAATAATCATAATCATGATGAATAAATTCAACCAGAAAGTAACTTTGAATATTAACTGGAAAATGTAGAACACAGGATGATGTGTTATTACTATACTGTTAATATATACATACATCACAATGATGAATTAAAGGTCAATAAATAGATAATTTGTGAATGAAGTCTGCTGGTACATAACATTTCTTTTAAAAATACCATTATTGAGACAAAGAAAGGCATAACATTATGATAAAGGGGTCAATTCAGAAAGAGGATAGAATGGCTGTACATATTTATGCACCCAACACAGGAGCACCTCAGTAAAATAAAGCAAATATTAAGAGACCTAAAGAGTGAAATACACATCAATATAATTACAGTAGCCGACTTTAATGCCCCACTTTCATCAATGGGTAAAACATGTAGACAGAGTCAAAAAGAAAATCGTGGCCTTAAATGAAACAGTAGGCCAGGTGGATTTGATAGATTTGTACAGAACATTTCATCCAAATGCAACAGAATACACATTCTTCTAAAGGGCATGTGGAACTTTCTCAAGAATAAACCATATTTTGGTACACAAGTTTCAATAAATTTAAGAAGACTGGAAAAGATGCTTGTTATAATTTCAATCACAATGGTATGAAACTAGAAATAAACTACCAGAAGAAAGCTGGAAAAGTCACAAATGTGTGGAAACTGAACAATATGATACTGAACAGCTACTGGGTCAATGAAGAAACCAAAGGAGAAATCAAAAATTACTGGAAGACAAAAATGAAAATATGACATATTAAAATCTATGCAATGCAGCAAAAGCTATAGTAAGAGGGAAGTTTATAGCAATACAAACTAGAAAGGAATTAGGAAAAGAACAAATGAAACCCAAGGTTAGTAGAAGAAAAGAGATAAACATCAGTGGGAAAATAAATGAAATAGAGACTAAAAAGACAATAGAAAAGATCAATGAAACCAAGAGCTGGTTCTTTGAATAATATAAATAGTATAATAATGTAAATAGTATTGACAAACCTGTAGCTAGATTCACCAAGAAAAAACGAGGTCTCAGTTGATACCACAGAAAAGACCATGAGATTGCTTTGAACAATTATACTCCATCAAATCGGACACCCTAGAAGAAATGGACAAATTTCTAGCAACATACAACCTACCATCACTGACTCAAAGAAACAAAATCTGAACAGATTGATTACTAGTAAGGAGATTGAATCAGTAATCAAAAAACTCCCAACAAACAAAAGTCCAGGACCAGAAGGTCCTAATGAAGTCTACAACACATTTAAAGGAGAATTAATACCAATCCTCAAACTCTACAAAAAATAGAAGAGGAGGGAACACTTCTAAACTCATTTTACCAGCTAGCGCTACCCTGATAGCAAAAACCAGACAAGTACTGATTAATATAGATGCAAAAATCTTCAACAAAATATTAGCAAGTCAATTTCATCAATACATTAAAAAGACATACACCATGATCAAGTGGGATTTATTCCAGGGATGCAAGGATGTTTCAACATCCACAAAATCAATGTGATAGGCCACATTAACAAACTGAAGAACAAAACCCATATGATTAGTAGATGCAGAAAAGCATTTAAAAAGATTGAACACCAATTTATGATAAAAACTCGATATGGGTACAGAAAGAACACACCTCAACATAATAAAGGCCATATATAACAATCCCACAGTTAATATCATACTCAATGGTGAAAAGCTGAAAGCTTTTAAGATCAGGAACAGACAAGAGTGCCCACTCTCACCACTTTTATTCAGTGTAGTATTGGAAGTCCTAGCCAGAGCAATTAAGCAAGAAAAAAGGCATCCAACATGGAAAAGAAGTCAAATGTGACTATTTGCAGATGACATATTATATATAGAAAACCCTGAGGACTCAAAAAAACTGTTAGAATAAATATATTCAGTAAAGTTGCAGGATACAAAAATCCATATACAAATATCTGTTCCATTTCTACACATGAACAAACAATAAAAAATAATCTCATTTACAACTGAATCAAAAAGAATGTCTAGAAATAAATTTAACCAAGGTGGTAAAGGACCTAGACAGTGAAAAACTAAGACATTGATGAAAGAAATTGAAAACAAATAAATGGAAATTATTCTGTGCTCAGGGATTGAGAGAATATTTTTCAAAAATGTCCATACAACCCAAAGTAATATGCAAATTCAATTGATTCCTATCAAAACCCCAATGGCTTTCTTTATAAAAACAGAAACAGAACAAACAATCCTAAAATTTGTATGGCACCACAGAAGATCCTGAATAGCCATAGTAATCTTAAGCTGGAGGCTTGGAACTTGGAGCTAGAAGTTTGTACCTTTTCTCCATTTTCCCACCCCATCCCCCGGCAACCACCATTCTATCTCTGCTTCTGTGAATTTGTCGTTTTCCGTTTAGAACACTATATGAAGGTTAAATTGTGCAACTAGTAGCAGGCCACGAAGAGGAAAAGGCCATAAAATGCAGACTTAGTTGAGCCACAAGCACTTTCCAGTAGGAAGTCTGTGTCTGGAGGCGGCTGTGCATGCCTGTCTCACAGGCCTTCATCACAACGGACGGTCTGCAGGTGACTTGGAGGAGTGCTGACAACTGCCCAGGACAACAGGACTACTTCCACCCTTCCATCCCTCACGATGCCCTGCAGTGCCCAAGGACATCTTACCTTGCACAGGACTCACTCCTCAGGCACCTGGAACAGGGGTTGAGGAGCTGATTCTTCCCTCAGCCTCCTCCCATCTTCCTCTCCTGTTTCTCCCTGGTCTCCTGGTTCTGCCCAGCAGTATTTCAGGCCCAGAAAGGCTGCCCTGGTGTGGGTGTCCACGTGGACATGGGCCCAAGTGGACCCAATGCCACCCAGTCCTTTTCAGCTCATGGTAAATTTAGAGCCATGTGTTTACACACTATCTCGTCAGCAACATATATTATTTTATGTTTCCAATTTATTTTAGGGGACACTATGGGTCAAAATACAAAGAGAGTTAAGTCCTACCTATTATGATCGTTTCATTAAGGGAAAAAGTCAAACATTTTTGGAGCCAATTCAAATAAGCAACACGGTAAAAATGTTCTGCGTTTCCTGACCAACTGTTTCCTTGCTTTAATTCAGCCATAAGAAAGAAGGAAGCCTCACCATTTGTGACCACATGGATGGTTCTTTAGTGCATTATTCTAAGTGAAATAAGTCAGACAGAGAAAGTTCTCACTTATATGAGGAATCTTTTAAAAATTTAGCTCATAGGGACTTCCCTGGTGGTGCAGTGGTTGGGAATCTGCCTGCCAGTGCAGGGGAGGTGGGTTCAAGCCCTGTTCCAGGAGGATCCCACATGCCACGGAGCAACTAAGCCCGTGCGCCACAACTAATGAGCCTGTGCTCTACAGCCCTCGAGCCACAACTACTGAGCCCGAGTGCCACAACTACTGAAGCCTGTGCACCTAGAGCCTGTATTCTGCAACGAGAAGCCACCGCAATAAGAAGCCCGTGCACCGCAAGGAAGAGTAGCCCCCGCTCGCCGCAACTAGAGAAAGCCTGCGTGCAGCAACGAAGACCCAACATGGCCAAAAATAAATAAATAAATTTAGCTCACAGATAACCAAGAATAGCTGCAGTTGCCAGAGGTGGGGAGTGTGAGGTGCACAAAATGGGTGAAGGGGTTCAAAAGCTACAGTCTGTTACAAAGTAAATAAGTCACGGGGATGTCATGCACAGCATGGTGACTATAGTTATTAAAACTGTGCTGCATCTTTGAAAGTTGCTAAGAGAGTAAGTCTTACAAGTTCTCATCACAAGAAATAAATCTGTGTAACTGTGTGTGGTGATGGATGTTAACTAGATTTATAGTGATCAGTTCACAAAATATACAAACACTGAACCATTATGTTGTACACCTGAAACTAATATCGTGTTCTATGTTAGTTATACCTCAACGAAAAACAAAAAGAAAAGTTGTGGCAGCATCCTCTGAAGTCTGCTCCTTAGTTTTAACTCTAGGGAGATGTGAGGCCTGCATATGCTAAGGGCCCCGCAGGGGGCCTGACACCCCCAGTCACCTAAGGTAGCTAGCTAGTGGGAAGCAGCCGCATAGCACAGGGAGATCAGCTCGGGGCTTTGTGACCACCTAGACGGGTGGGATAGGGAGGGTGGGAGGGAGGGAGATGCAAGAGGGAGGGGATATGGGGACATATGTATATATATAACTGATTCATTTTGTTGTAAAGCAGAAACTAACACACCATTGTAAAGCAATTATACTCCAATAAAGATGTTAAAAAAAAAAGATCTAGTAAGGAAGAAAAAAAAAGTGCCATTATTGCTCTCAAAACTTAAAATCAAATTAAAGTTCACTGTATCTTAATATTAAAATGATGTGGTCAGTCCTGAAGGTTCTGGTTACCTGGAGATTAAACAACCCCAGAATCGTGGGTCAGGCAAAGGGTCATATTAAAAATCTTCTCCCACTGGCCTTTGCCACAAAATGCAGAGCTCCCTCAGAGAATGAGGTGGAAGATCACCGCAGATGTGAAGAGGGCCCAACTTTCAGAAAGCCTTGAATCATACGAGAGGGGTATGCGTATTCTAATTCTCGCTGTCACAAAGCACTACCCCTTTCTGATCCATTTTAAAAGATTTCTCCCGAAATTTCCACTCTTTGTATTAAATTACGTCATCTCATAAAGACCTCGGAGAAAGACGGCTGACAGTAGTCTCATTTCAAAGTGTGATACGTTATGGTTTTGGTATAAATAATGTATGGACTTAAAATAACGTGAGCGTTAGAAGACATACACTCTGCAACCGTCTGATATTGTTCAAGTACGTTACAGTTGTGGGGGAACTAACCACTGAAAATTAACAGAAGCCCGGGGGTGGACGCCCCACTTCCCTTTCTCTCACGGCCAGACCCGCACTGCCCGCACTCTCGTCCCCCCAGAAGGGCCCGACAGTTCGCGTATTCCCGTCACGAGTGTCCACGTGTTTCCCTCTCTCCGAATCTGTGTAGGGGTTCCTCCCTCAAAACCAGCCTGAATCCATAGCAAACACCACAGCATTCTATGATCATCCATCCAAACTCTCAACGACGGTTGTTCTTGGGTTTTGTTTTTGAAGAGTCAGTCCTGCTTAAATACTACCTGGGAAAGTAGAGAATAAACCACGCGGGACCGTCCAGGAAATCAAGGGGCTCTGCTGCAGTTTAAGGAAGTCGTCGGGGAGACGCGACCACAGCCCCTTTAGCCCTTGGCGTGGACAGGGAGCGTTCTCCTCAGGGCGACGCGGTCCCATGTCGTCCGGAAGTTGGCGGCGCGCTCTGGTGAGTCATCGGAGAAGGAAAAGCTTTCCTCACCGAGGACGCCGTGACGTCAGCAGGCGGAATGCGCACGCGCGCCAGGAGGGTCCCCGCAGGAGGATTCGCGCCGCCTGCAGTCTGAGGGGCCGCGGGGCAGTAGAAGACGCGCGGAGCTCGCTGTTCGGTGCTTCCTGGCGCCCTCTCCTAGTCTCTGTCTGAGTAACTGAAATCCAGTGTTGGATTATTCAAGGCCACGATTTTGAAAGTTAACACCAAATGGAGCCTACCACACCGTGCTTTGATTGGAATGGACGGAGATAACAAGAAGCAAAGTATGTCAATCGCATTCCCATACACTAACACTTAATGATTGGAATTGGAAAGAAAAACAATGCAATTTTCAATGCATCCCACCAAATAATCCTCAAGTATAACTCCAACAAAATATGTACAAGTCTGTGTGTAGAAAAAAAAACGTTGAAAAAAAACACAAAATGTAAATCAGGGGAGAGGTATCCCTTGATCATGATTGAAGACACAATATTGTTATGATGTTAATTATTCCCAACTTGATCTATAAATTCGGTGCAATCCCAGTACAAATCAAGCTATTTTGAAGCTATCAGCTAACTCTATTAAAACTTGGAGTAGACTAGGTAATATTGAAGAACAAAGTTGATGAACCATACTTCCTAATCCAAACATTATTATAAATCTTCAGTAAACAAGAGTGCCTGACATTGGAGAAATAATAGACAGATAGATAAAAAGAACAGAACAGAGAGTGTACAAACAGACCCAGGAAAATACAGTCAAATGATCATAGTAAAAGAAGAAAAGGCAACTCAATGGGAAATACAGTCTCTCAACAAAAGATGATGGCACAAATGGATGACCATATGCAATGAAATGAACAAAGACACAAAACTTATATGTATGTTCACTCAAAATAGTTCATATACTTAAATGTAAAATTTAAAACAAAAAGTGACATAAGAAAACAGAAAATATACATGAATTTTAATATACATTAATTAGCTTAATGTACAAAATCAAAACAATCTATGAGAAAAAAATTGATAATATGGACCTTATTAAGTTAAAATTTTTCATTCTACAAAAGAAACAATTCAAGCAATTAAAACACAAGTCCCAGACTGGGAGAAAATATTTGCAAAACATAAATGTTTAGGACTTGTACCCAAAATATACAAGGAACTTGTAAAACTCAACATAGAGAAAACAAACTACCCAATTAAAAAATGGTTGAGTATCTGAACAGAAAGGTCATCATGGAAGATATACAGATAGGAAACAAACATACAAAATCATGCTCAATATTACTTGTCATTAGGAAACAGCCAATTAAAAGAGCAACAAGATACCCTCCACACTTACTACAATAGCTAACACTGAAAAAACTGATAATGTGAGTCACAAAGGAGGACGGGGAGCACCAGGAAATTTGATTCATTGCTCGTGGGAATGCATAATGTACAGCCACTTTGGAAGACATTTTGGTAGGTTCCTAGAAACGTAAGCATGGTCTCAGCATACGATGCATCATTTGTGTCCCTGTATATTTGCCCAACTGGTTTGAAAATTTGTGTCCACAGAATAAACAGCATGCAATATATTCAGCAGCTTCATGCACAATGACCAAAATCTATGAGGAGCCAAAATGCCCTTCAGTAGGCAAACTTATAACCAAACTACGGCACAGTGGGTAGAGATACTTGAGGACAGACATGGAAAGCAAGCAGAGGGGGTTGGAGACATGGGAAGCCTGGATAGATGGGCTATGGCAAGACATATTTCCCTCCACACCACACTGGTCACGCAGTTGGCTTAAGCTCCGCCTAGTGCCCAACTTCCCCTTACCACTTACCCCCTTTACCATGTGAAAGAAAATCTTTTTTTGGTTTGACTTTGAGATGCTTGCTGATCTCTGCAATCAGATGGTTCTCCCTGTTGCAATAGCTTTTCTTTCTTTCTTCCCTTTTTTGGGCCGTGCAGCACAGCTTGCGAGATCTTAGTTCCCCGACCAGGGATTGAACCTGAGGAGCCATGGCAGTGAAAGTGAGGTGTCCTAACCACTGGATAACCAGGGAATTCCTGCAATAACCTTTCTTTCTATTTAAAGTCTCTCCCTATAGAACTCTGGATTTGATTTTACTTGACAATAATCAGAATGGTATAAATATAAATAATTATAATACTGATAATAAATAATAGGTATATGATATCAGTCTATATATATTCGTGATTGTTTTAAGTTGCTGATCTCTTAATTCCAAATGCATTTTTTAAATCCTTATATATACTCTCCTCCCCTCACAATTACAGTTTTTGATATCATATCATACCTCCTAAAACAAAGGAAACAAAAGCAAAAGTAAACAAATGGGATCTAAGTAAACTTAAAAGCTTTTGCAAGCAAAGGAAACCATCGACAAAATGAAAGACAACCTACTGAGTGAGAAAAATCATTTGCAAATAATATGTCTGTTAAGGGGTTAATATTCAACATATATGAACAGCTCATGGAACTCAACATCAAAAAAAATACCCAACTTGATTAAAAAGTGGGCAGAAGACCTGAATAGACATTTTTCCAAAGAAGACATACAGATAGCCATCAGGCACAAGAAAAGCTGCTCAACATCGCTAATCATCAGGGAAATGCAAATCAAACCCACAATGAGATGTCACCTCACACCTATCAAAATGGTTTTCATCTAAAGGAACACAAATAACAAATGTTGGCGAGGATGTGGAGAAAAGGGAACCCTAGTACAACTGTTGGTAGGAATGTAAATTTGTGCAGCCACTGTGGAAAACAGTATGGCAGTTTCTCAAAAAACTAAAAATACGACTACCATATGACCCAGCAATTCCATTCTAGTGTATATGTCCAAAAAACCCCAAACCACTAATTTGAAAAGATACATGCACACTAATGTTCATAGCAGCGCTATTTACAATAGCCAAGATATGGAAGCAACCTCAGTGTCCATCAACAAATGAAGGGATAAATAAGATGTGGTACATATATGCAATGGAATAAAACTCAGCCATAAAAAAGAATGAAATAGTGAAGTTTGCAGCTACATGGATGGACCTAGAGATTATCATACTAAGTGAAGTAAGTCAGGTAGAAAAAGACAAATATTATATGATATCACTTATATGTGGAATCTAAAAAATAATACAGATCAATTTATTTACAAAACAGAAACACCCTCAGACATAGAAAACAAACTTATGGTTACCAAAGGGGAAAGGGGAGGGGGAGTGATAAATTAGGAGTATGGGATAAAATTAGGAGTAGAGGACCCACACCACTACAGAATATGTAAAATAGATAAACAACAAGGATTTACTGTATAGCACAGGGAACTATATTCAATATCTTGTAATGACCTATAATGGAAAAGAATGTGAAGCTGTACACCTGAAACTAACACAATATTGTAAATCAAGTATAGTTAAATTAAGAAAAAAGAAATTTTAAAGAAGAGAAAAGAGAAGACACTCCATACACAGTCATCAGAGATTTATCCCCAAAGATTGGATAGGGAGTTGTAATGTTTGTGCGGATCCTGGGAGGATTGCTATGGGAAATCAAACCTAAAGTGCCTTTGTCTGGGTGTATTTGGAACAGGACATCACAAATGGCTTATAGTCCTAGGAGGTCTGAGAAAGTCGTGCAATTATCCCCTGGAGCCAGATTCCTCTTGTTCACTCTCAGCACTGGTTGGACAGCTTCAGTGGAGAGAATGTCCCACATATATGGCTCAGGGTGGACTAGAGGATTCTGTGTGCCCAGTGGGTGTCCAGTCACCTAACCTCCCTCTGCTTCTACAGGGTCGGGGTCCAAGAGAGAGGAGGAAGAGAATTGAGGGGACCAGTTTGCACAAGATGGAGCACTGAGAGCTGTGGCAGGCATTTACCCAGGGTCTGGGTGGTTTGGGTGGGACTCACACGTTCTTCTGAACTAGGAGAGAGGGTGAAAGGGGAGGGGTCGCCAGTACAAGCATCAAGAAGGCAAAGCTGAGGAAGGACAAAGAAGCCATGGGACCCCAGTTTTCCGATTTCCAGACCCACATCTCATAAACATCAGTCCTTCATGAGGATGTGGCCCTAATTACCGGGAACATGCAGTATGCTCTAAGAGAAAGAAGGGGAGGGCTTTCCTTGCCTATGGTCACAAGGAAGACGACTATGACTATTATTGCTCATCAATAATATATGAACACCTCCATTTGAGAGATAAAAATGTGGAAAACACGGAGGTGTGTATGCTTATTAGCCCACGGTGATCAGAAGTTCAGTTCACTCCATGATTCCAAATCATGATTGCAAATCCAAGTCAAACCTCTGCATACACTCATCCTGAATCATTCTAATGCCCTCCTCCACGTGGGGTCTCCAGCAATATCACTCCCTCAACTCTGACTTTTAGATGGAAAACTATTTTATTATCCCTTTACACAAACACAGCTAAATTACATGAACGCATCGTAATTACACAGCTAATAAACCTACTCAGGACTGTTCTTCCCTGGGACACTGTTCCCCTTGATTGGACTTACAAGACAAAAAGTTAAATGTCTCAAAATGATGGAGAAAAAAAAGATAAGACCATTTAGGAGGGTTATTTGAAAATAAGATTCTTCATTTATTCACTCATATATAATTGGATTTCATTTTAGTTCAGTTGTATAAATTGTAGTTTTTCATAAAACCTTGGTCCAAATGCCAGTTTGGATTGGGGAGAAGAAAGTTATATCACTTAGGAAAAGTAACCATTTTCTTTTCCCTAATCTTCAACAGACACAATACAACATGTATAGCTGCTGCAACATGGCACACATCCCATGTACTGGAAAAATGCTAAGATATAATTACACTTCTGAGCACTTGGTCAAGGCTTTACATGCTATTATCTCCCTAAGTTTCTAAAACATTATAAATTGTTTGCCATCATCTGCAACATGACAGGAATTTTTAGGAAATCTTTGTGCATGATTTTAATTCCTAATCCCTGGCTACTTAGACACGATGACAAAATATCAAAATCACTAAAAATGATGGGACACTTGAAATCAAACAAGGGATCCTGGCTCAATTAATGTCCTGGGATGAAGGCTGTGTGACATCCACGGGCCTGCGACAGTAGGGGCAGGTGAAGGACCTGGTCAACCACTCATTGATGCAGTTCAGGTGATAGAAGTGAGCGCAGGGCAGAGATCTGATGGAGTCCCCACGCACAAACTCCAACCAACAAATCACACACTCCTCCTGGATCTTTTCTTCAAATCTATCTGTTCCGTACACTCCTTGAGGCAGGTGCTCTTTATGGCTGATTCTTTGAGCTAACCTCACTTGTTCCTCTTCCATCAGCTGTGCTGCTTGGTGAAGCGAGCTGGGTGTTGGAAGACGGATGGGATTTGGAACTTGTTCCGGATGTGGTTCCTGATCCCAGCGTCTCCTCCCGCCTGGGCCCACCCAGCGGGATGGAGACTCAGGAACAGAGCTGTCGTCCAAGATGCTGGATTTGAGGCAGTTCCCCATCTTTCAGGCCTGGGTGTGAGATCTGTGCACCCTTCTCATGGTCCTCTCTGCAGGAGTTTCAACACACCTCCTTGTTCCTAGGTCTAGAGAAAAAGAAAAAGTTTTATTAAACGAGATCTCTGCTTGCAGAGTTCCTTAGAGAGGCTTCATTGAGCCTCACGATAACCCTGCTGATTTTGAATCCTTTACTGAGGGAACCAGTGTTGTGAACAGGGGTTTACAGAGCTTTAGTAATGTGACAAAATTGCACGGCTTGGAAATGGGTCATCTGGCCTTACAATTTTGGTCTGTTTCCAAACTCAAATGTCTCAGCAGGATTGTCATGAGGGGTACATGCCATACCTAGGTTTCACCAGGAATCATCACCTCTCAGGGAAGGACTCAGAGGCCCCACCCTGGAATCCCAGCCTCTCCCCTTTCAGCTCATCTCACAGAATCACTCCCCGCCTAGGTTCTCCTACCACCTGGGAACCTGCCATCCACCTATCCACTTTGTATTCAGCCCCACCTTCCTCGCTATACCTGCCTGTTTAATCCACATTTACTCACTTCAGTAGAAAGACCAGGGATTCTCATGTCTGTCTGAACTTTTACTACCTCTGCTGATCAAGACACTGATCCAGGGATTATGGAATCCTGACCTACCAACTCCAGTTGCATAGTCACGTGCTACTAAAATGAAATATGTCTTAGGACATTGCCTCCCCTACCAAAACGAAGATGTAAATCAGACTCCTCTATTTGGCATTGTTAATTAATGGTTCTACCAGACATTTAGGGGTTTATCTTTTTTCTTTACATGGGCCTCTCACTGCTGTGGCCTCTCGCGTTGCGGAGCACAGGCTCCGGACGCGCAGGCTCAGCGGCCATGGCTCACGGGCCCAGCCGCTCCGCGGCATGTGGGATCTTCCCGGACCGGGGCACAAACCCGTGTCCCCTGCATCGGCAGGCGGACTCTCAACCACTGCGCCACCAGGGAAGCCCAAGGGGTTGATCTTTTACATGCCCTCAGAGAACCACACAAATACAATTAGGTATTGCTCTCATCCCTACACGGAGACCCATTAGCATTCTTCATCCACACATACACCCTCACACCATACACAGTTTCTTTCGGTCTTGGTTTAAATGTTAACTCCCCAAAGATCCCTTTTCTAAATCTCAGCCGCAGTTAGCCTTCCTCTTTCCCTCCCCTTTGTGTTAAATATAATTCTACTATTCATTTAGGCAACTTGTTTATTTATTTACTGTGCTCTCCACTGGTATAACTGCAAAAAAATATTACCTGAATTCTAAGGTTAGGTACAATTCCCTGTGACCACGACGTAGAAATGATTAATCTAGAAAATGTCCATGTCCATAACAACCGAACCAACCCTCAAGGGGCCTACCCCAAATTCTTGTAGACAGATTATGTGATCATTTTTCAATTAAAATTCATTTTTAAAATAAATGACATTTGTCGCTTCTTGTGAAAATTATCTTCATTATTTACCAGAAATCAAATGGATGGAAAATCCAATGAAGCCAGGTCTTTCCTGAGGTTGCTGTCACCACACTCCAGAGCTCAGAACTTCTTTCTCTACACAAAACACTGCTCTGATGTGAGTTCTCTTTTTATGCAGTTGATAACCTCATCAATCATATAACCTCATAAACTATAATCCCATCAACCATCTAACCTCTCTCACCATGTAACCCAAAGGACACACCCTAAATAACTTGAGTGTCTGTCAAGATAAATCCAATCAAGCATTCCCAGTAACAAAATATATCCCCCTGCTTAGGTAAATCATGTAGATACAACTTTTAAAAACTGACCAAGTCCTTTACTTCTGCACGTCTTCTAAAGGTCTCAGAAGCAAACTTCCTGCTCTTTCCCAGAGGTTTCACTGTTTTTGAGGTTTTTCATTGTTATTATTACTACAGCACAGAATCTGCAGCAAGAGGATCCATACTGTTCTCTATTTCCTTTTTTCAAACTATTTGTTCCAGCTTTATTGAGGTGTGATTGACAAACACTGTATATACTAAAAGTGTACAATGTGATGTTCTGATATACATACACATTGTGAAATGATTCCCTCAATCAAGCTAATTAACCTATCCATCACCTCACAGATTTACTGTTTTGTGTGTGTTGAGATCTACTCATTTAGCAAATTTCATGTATACAGTATTTTAAACTATAATCACTATGCTCTACATTAGACCTCCAAAAGTTATTCATCTTACAACTAAAAAAGCCCCACATTTCCTCCACCTCAAGCCCATGAAAACCATCATTTTACTCTGTGTCTTTGTAAGTTCCACTTTCTTAAATTCCACACGTAAGTGATATTACGCAGTATTTGTCTTTCTGTGTCTGGTTTATTTCACTCAGCATAACATCAGCTCTATTCATCCACATTGTTGAAATGGCAATATTTCCTTCTTTTGAAAGGCTGAATAATATTGTGAATGTATGTATACATGTACACAACATCTTAATGTATACATCTCTAAATGAATGTTAACTCATTAGAAGACTAAACCACACTGAAACTCAACAAATTCATTTTACTGGATCTATTAAATCCGGTGGTAACTGGACAAATGAAATACCTAGCTGACCTTAAATTGTGTTAAAAAAATCATCCCTTCCAAATAGAAATCTCCTTAAAATGTATTTATGTTTGACACAAATTACGTTTTGGTAAATCAGTGAGGTTGGTGAGTGGGAAATTTGCTATATTTGGTAAATTGAGTTTTGACAAATTCATTTTCTGTGAACTTGTACACAATATAACATACAGTAATTCTGATGGAAGATGTCTGCACCAATACACTTTTTAAAATAGAACCAAGATATTAAAGGACTATTTTATTTATTCTTATCAAAATCATAATCTGTAACAATCAGAAACAAATAAACATAAAGATAGCAACGTATGTGATTTATTTGTTTATGCTCTTCCCAATTCTGCTTGTAGCTCCCTAACCTGTTTTAAAGCAAGGCACCTTGCTCACGGTCATACTGTATTCCATCTAAATGTTGATTGTATTGATATTCTTCCATGGATAATGTCCTACTGTTACTCTAAAATGACCATGGACTCGGTGACTTAAAGTAACACAAAATTAGTCTCTTACAACTCTGTACCCGGAAGTCCTAAATCACTTATGCTACATCAAAACCAAGGTGTAAGTAGGCCCATGCTACATCTGGAGGTTCTATGACAGAAAGAGATCACTGGGGGGCAGCAGAACTCACTTTCATTGAGCTAATAGTTTCCGTCGAACAGGAGAAATAATGTAAGGAAACTATCAAATTTAATGTAGATATTCGTTAATTGAGGTTTAAATTAAATTAAATTAATGGTTTGCCAATGGTGTATTTTTTGTTTATTGTAAATATTGCTTATTTCAAGAATGATGTTTTAGACTACCTAGTCATGTTGATTTCTTGTGTAATCCAACTAAGTCATAGTAACAATATTAATTTTTCTTATTTAAAAAATGAAATGCACTGTTATTTATATGTAGTCATTATTCTGAAATGCTGGTTTTGAAATAAGTAAAAGCAAGATAGGGCATAAATATTCATCTGGAAAACAATCTGTCATTCGAGACAACTCTTATTTTTGTTCATTTAAATGTCTGTAATGTATATTGTGACAGTTGGTTTTTCTTTTTTGTAATAAAAGTGCCTGAGTTAAGCTTTGATTGTTGAGGCATCCACTTCAAATAGGCAACCATTTCAAAGCTGGACCTATGGTGACTTAGAATATTTTCCAGGGGCTCAGACAGGCAAGATGCCCTCCCTGAGTTTCTCCTGAGGGAAAAAAAAAAAAAAAAGGCCAGTCCAGGCATCTGGCAGTGTATTTGGAAAGTTTTTGGAAGTTCCCTGGGGGAAGTGACTGAGGAGCTAACCTGGGAGCCAGAGAGCAGCGGTGTGTGCTTGGGGAACCCTCTGTCATCTTCAGGAAATGAGACAGTTCTTCACGGATCAAGAAACTTTATTCAACGTTTTATAACAACAACAATAATGATAAGGAATTATTGTAATAATATTCAGGACACGGGCAATCTTGGGAACTCCCATGCCAACCCCAGGAAGAGATCCCTATAGGGCAGACATAGAGAGACCCTGTTTTAGAACCAACCAGCCACAGGAACCTCATGGAATTTCAGGGGTTGAGCCAATTTTCTGATGGCCTGGGTCCCTGCAAAGAAGGCAGGGCCCAGATCCACCTGCTGCTCAAAGGCCCCCTCTACTAGGCACTTTAAGTCCTCATGATGGCCTGGTTGCCTTTCTTGTTCTTTACCTAGCTTCTTCAGGTCCAGAAATTTCAGTTCACATATCTCAGCCAGTGCTCCTCAACCAGCAGGGGCGACAGTAGCAGCCTGAGCTGTTACTGAGTTTATTGAGTAATTTAGAAAATTTGATGGTAGGTCACATGACAGGTTGTCCCCTCCTTGCCATCCAGTCCAGCACCAGCTTTTCTTGGACACCGAAGGGGATGTAGAACATTCCCAGAGGTTCAGGGGGGCCTAGGATGCCTCCCTTGAGCCTCAATTGTTTTTAAAGCCAGATTTCCAGCCTCTGTGCTGACTTTTAGAATTCTGAGGAGGCTCATGTGGGCAAGGATGCCCTCTGCAGCTTTTCCAGGAAGGTAACAGCACCTCCTGTGCCTTTGAATTGTCTTAGAAAATTATGTGAAGGCTCTGGCTAGTCTAAGACAGCCTTCTGGGTCCTTAAGGCCAGCAAAACAGTTTGGGGGCCCTCAATAAGACTTGTAAAATTTTCCAGATGTCCAGGCGGGGTTTGCCTCTGGAAGGAGACTTCTAATATTTCAAAAGGCTCATCTGACAAACAGGCCTCAAGGGCTACTGCAGGGGGACTTCTCTGCCTGCACAGTGGCTGGGAGTCCGCCTGCCAATGCAGGGGACATGTGTTCAATCCCTGGTCCAGGAAGATCCCACATGCCGTGGAACAACTAAGCCCGTGCGCTGAGCCTGCGTTTTGGAGCCCGTGATCCACAACTACTGAGCCCGCGTGCCACAACTACTGAAGCCCGTGCACCTGGAGCCCCTGCTCTGCAACAAGAGAAGCCACCGCAGTGAGAGGCCCGTGTACCGTGACGAAGAGTAGCCCCCACTCAGCGCAACTAGAGAGAGCCCATGCACAGCAATGAAGACCCAATGCAACCAAAAATAATTAATTTAAAAATACTATTTAAAAAAAACTGATGAAGGTGTTTCACTTAAAAACAAAAAAAGGCTACTGCAGGAACCTGGGAGAACTGTGACTGTGTAGGTATGTAAGTATGTTGAGGGACCTTCCCTTATCTTCAGTCAACCTGACACCTAGGTGAAAAGAGAAACTCTGCTCAGTGCTGTATAACTACCACCACAAAAATAATGCATAATAAAAAACATAATAATAAAAATCATAATGAGTAACAACATTGATAATGATGATTATCCTAATTATAATAAAAGTAGTAACTATAAAAATGATAATAATTAGAAACCTAGGGAGATTGTAGACTAGAATACAGACTCTCCTACCTAAGTGACCAGATACTGTTATTGGACATCATGGAATATTTTGGAGTTTGAACCCTAGGTCTGCACAATAAAATGTGTTTTGAAAGTCATGGATGAGAACAGGAGGGAAGTAAAAACCAAAGAAGGGGAATATGGGCCAATGAGGGACCTCCTGTACCAACCCTGGGAAGAGGGATCTCCCCAGCAGAGGTGGAGGACACAGGTCTGGAGCCTACCAGTCATAGGATTCCCACCAGAGGGACTTCCCTGGTGGTCCATGGGCTAAAACTCCACACTCCCAATGCAGGGGGTCCGGGTTCGATCCCTGGTCAGGGAACTAGATCCCACATGCTGCAACTAAGTGTCTGCATGCCGCAACTAAAGATCCTGCATGCTGCAACTAAAAGATCCCGCATGTCGCAACAAGGATCCTGCGTGCCGCAACTAAGACCCAGCACAGCCAAATATATAAATAAATACATACTTTAAAGAAAAATATTCCCACCAGATATCAGGATTCAGATCAATGGGCTGACAAAACTTGACCCCAGATTTACATCCAGGATACAGTAACCCCACCAGTAACATACATTAAGCTCCCAGTGCTATCTCAGTTCTCAGTGCCTAGCTTTCTTTCTGCCATCTGATCAACCCAGGCCCCTTGAGGTCCAGACATCTGTGTTCATATATATCATTCTGGGACTCTTGGAGGATGTTACTATTGGAGCTCCCAGCTGGCAAGGTGTGACACAAGCAGGCACTAGAGGTTCCTTGTAGCCACATAGAACTTATAAAGTTCTCCAATTGATTGTTCTGGTGTGTTTCACTCTCCCTGCCTTCCATTTCAGCCCCTGGCTTTTCTGGGCACCCAAGAGGACTTAGAATATTTACAGAGGCTCTGGCAGGTGTGGCTCATCCTCTGTGCTCTTCAGTTTTCAGCAATGGTACTTTGGACCTCCTGAAGTGACATAGAAAATTCTGACAATGCTCTGTCAGGTTGAGATACCTTCTACAACATTTTCAGGAAGATAAGAATGGTTTCTGCATCCCTGAGTTGACTTACAAATCTTTGTGGTTTCTCTAGCAGGTCAAGGAATACTTCCCTGGGTCTCTTCAGATGGAAAAAGAGATTCCTGGTCCCTGAAGAGCTGTTGTAAAGTGAGCAGGGCCTCACTAAGATCAATGGAATCCTCATCTGGAACTCACCCACTCACAGGTTTGTCCCTGCTTCTGGAGCTGGAATTGAAAAATAAGGGTTTTGCTTATTGAAAAGATACTACGTGGTATGGCAAGGAGCATGGGAGACTGTGAATGTGTGTCTGTTTGAGAACCCTTGGCAATCATCTTCTGAAAATCAGACATCTTTCTTAAGTAGAGAATCACTAGTCAATGCTGTGTAGCTATAACCACACACGAAAATCCATAATAAGAAAATTAATAATAATAAATAACTATAGTGATTATTATCCTTATGACATTAATATGAGGAAGTATAATAATAATACACCTAAGGAGATAAAAGAATACAGACATCTCTAACTGAATAACAAGATAATGACATTGGGTCCATTGGGTAGTTTGAAGTCTTAGTTCTAGGTTTGTGCTAGGAAACTTGCTCTGCAAGGCAAAGATGAACATCAGGAGGGAAAAGAAAACCAACCTGAGGAGAGCATGGGAGAACTTGGGAACTTGTGAGACACTTAGGAGAAGAGAACTACCAGAGAGAGGAAAAGAGGCTTTGGTCCAGGGTTTGCCCATCCCTGGACACTGGAGTTACACCAACCCCTACAAAGACAGGAACCAGATCCATGCCCAGCAAGGAGAAGCCTCACCTACAACATACCTTATATGTCCAGCACAGTCTCAGCCCTTGCCATCTGGGTGTCCTTCTACCTTCTGTTCTGATCAGCTCCTTTGAAGTCTGACATCTTGGTTTTCATATCTCAGAGGGGCTGTTGGTAGATCCCATTTTCAATGTGCCCAGGCCAGCAGAGGGTAACACATGCCTACATGAACCTTGCAGGGCTTCCTGGAGGACTTAGAAAATTTTACGTTTGTTCCTGCTGGTGTGTTGAGAAAATTTTACGTTTGTTCCTGCTGGTGTGTTGCTGTCTTCCTGCTTTCCATTCTAGCACCACCTTTTCCGGGACATCCTTGGGGATTTAGCTTAGAGTCAGCGGCTCAGAGCAGCCTAAGACAACCTTTTTGCATCTTCATTTCCAGCAGTGGAGATAGCGGTACTCCTGCCTCATCACTGTGTCATGAATTTTGAAACAACAACAACAGAAACAGAGTGTCGTGGGTCTTAATTTCTGGCAATTAAAAGTCTAGAGAAGCACAGAAAAACTTCTCCTTTCTGGAATCCTCTGATGACCACAAGAGTCAAAGAATTTTAAGATCCAATATAGATAGCAACCTGATATTTGAATCACCTGAGGGTTAATAAATGTTCTTTGATCTGCAAATAAAGGGGTCGTGAAGGTTTTGTTAAAATAGTATTGATGCTAGGCTCATCCTCAGAACAACTGAAATAATTTCTGGAGTGATGGTATTTCTTACAATTACTTAAGGTTTCCCAATGGGAAAGCAGTGTTGAGAATTATTTAAGTAAATATTGCTTTTTAAGCTGTAATATACATGCAAATCTCTTGGAGATCAGGGGTTCAACATTAGGAAATTATGATTCAGGAAGTTTGGGAGGGACCAATGAAACTTTATTTTATTTTATAAATTTATT
Organism: Neophocaena asiaeorientalis asiaeorientalis; assembly: GCF_003031525.2. Lineage (NCBI taxonomy): Eukaryota > Metazoa > Chordata > Mammalia > Artiodactyla > Phocoenidae > Neophocaena > Neophocaena asiaeorientalis. The sequence continues at coordinate 1,126,878 of NW_020174712.1, forward strand.
TATTTATTTTTGGCTGCGTTGGGTCTTCGTTGCTGCATGAGGGCTTTCTCTAGTTGTGGCGAGCGGGGGCTACTCTTTGTTGCGGTGCCGGCTTCTCATTGCAGTGGCTTCTCTTGTTGCGGAGCATGGGCTCTAGGTGCGCGGGCTTAAGTAGTTGTGGCACGCAGGCTCAGCAGTTGTGGCTGGTGGGCTCTAGAGCGCAGGCTCAGTAGTTCTGGCACATGGGCTTGGTTGCTCTGCGGCATGTGGGATCTTCCCGGACCTGGGCTCGAACCCGTGTCCCCTGCATTGGCAGGCGGATTCTTAACCACTGCGCCACCAGGGAAGCCCCCCAAATTTTATTTTTAACCTAAAAATGGAAATGCTGGGACACAACATCATTTCTAAGCACAAATAGATTTGGTTCCAGCAATATCACCCATTACCTCCCCCTCCCCCAAATTATACTATTTGTTGACCTTATCAAATTGAGAGAAGAATAGAGAAATCAGCAGTGTCTGAGCAAGACTGTGTTTGAGAAACAACATGCATCAATTCACTAAAACAAGCTTTACTGAGCATCTCCTGGGTGCTCTCAGGTTTGTTAGGCTCCAATGTGTACAAGGCACTGTGCTGGGGACCTCAATACATTATGTAATTTAATCCTCAACATCCTGGCAGTTAGTAATATTCATTGCATGCAAGGAAGGAAGAAGTGGAAATGGGGGGTCGAAGGCAAGCAAGGACATCTAGGGGAAATTTCAGAGTTGGTGGAAGAATGATACTGTGCTACAAATTCTGCTGTGTTCTGAGACCTCGTCATTGGTCCAGGGGTCTAGAGTCTAGAGTCAGTGAAAGAACCAGGTTGCTGCTGCAGGTACTAAACCTGTGAGGGGAGAGTGCTAATTGGAGGTCCTCCCCACGTGTGCAGCCTGCTGAGCAGGACCCGCAGTCAGACAGGTGCTGTGGGGAGCCTGTCTCTGGGGTAGTGCCTGGTTCTGCGGAGGCAAGTTGGTACCCTGTGCACAGCAGTGGGCGCTGCAGGGACCTTGAGTAAGGTGAGGTTACTAAAGACTCGGCTCTCAGGGCCTGTTGATCCCCACACCCCCAGCTGCCCTTAGTCCTCATTCTGACAGGAAGGCATCTTATGAGAAACAGTGGCCTAACATCTACAACAGGAAAGACTCAGAACCCGGTACATGCTTTTTGGAATTATGACACTTAAGATGACTCAAAAGCCATCTACCATTCTTTCCTTCATCTGGAAAGCTCATTCTTCCTCTATGAATAGTAGAAGGAAAGGGCTCCTGACTGAGTATGAAGGAGCCAACTTCAAATATTGACTGTGAACTTCCCTCACAAAGAACTAGACATTCTGATCCTTTCTCAGAGACCCCTGGAGAGATGTGGTGGTGGAGAACCACAGCAATATGGGGTATGTGGGTATTTCTGTGTTGCCCTGTTCATGAAGGTCTGTCTTTGGAAATGACTTGGGATTCCCTATGATGGGAGCTCTGGGACCTCTAAAGTGTGTATCTGAGGCTGGATGTGAAGGTTATCAGCCAACACTCATTGTGTTTATGTTCTTCATTCCCCACTTTCCACTCCTGGATGGCTGTGCTTTCTTCACTTCCAACATGGCATTGTTAGAATATTAAAATAAACATACAATTCATCATGAAAAAAATGAGACAAGAGTTGCTGCATAAGCATCCTGATGATCTCAGTAGAATCTCAGTAGGACAAAAGTCTTGCAAACATTTTCAACACTGGGAAACACCCTATTCACTAACTCCCCTAATGTGCTCATGTCCCCATGAAGGGGAACTGGAATCTCCCTTATTGTATCTGTCTAAACCAAACATATGAACTGCTTCATTTCACCAGGGTTCTGTACTTTAACTCACAGCAAACATCTCAAGCTGAGGGTCCCTAACATGTGAGTACCCTCAGGTCACTTGATGGTCACATGTACTAGGACCAGGGGTACCTTGAGGAGGAAAGTTCCCCCGCCACCCCAGGAATGTGGAAATAGGTTCCCTTATGTGCACTGAATTATGTTTTAGAGAGGCCATATCTTTTTCAGGCCATCCGACTGACTCTCACCAAGATGTGTTAGGTATGGCTGAATCTCTCCCTACAAAGGAGTAGTTCTTTAATGAGGGGGCTTTGCAAAGGAATACCTGGAAAAAAAATTTAATCCTAGTAACAGTAAAGAAAACCAATTAAATTATACTTCAAAGCACTGTCACTTCCTTTTACCCTTCAGCTTTCATTGGACTTCATTCCCACATAAGGAAATAGAGTCTCAGAGATGTGGTGGGGAGACACTGTCGTCACTCAGACACCCACTGCATGTAAACATGGACACAGGAGCTTTGACATGGCAGGCGGGTTGGGGGAATGGACAATTTGTAGAGGCAGAAGTATACTGCTTGACTCCTATGACAAGAGGCGTGTCTGAAGTGTCTAACCCCTGGGTCTGTGGGTCCCTGCAGTTGTCACAGGCACTGCACCCCCTTGTCCCGCCCTCAGGGAGAATGCCTCATCCTGAAACGCCTGGAGGCCAGGCAGCAGAGTTTGGGTCATTTCCTTTCCTGCTTAAAAGCACTCAAAGGTCCCTGCCAACCTTTCCGCATTTGGTCTCTTTACCGTCTCCTGCCTCATGCTGTGCCAGGTCCCCACTCAGGACGTGGACTCTCACCCTTCACCCCCCATCACCCATCCTGGCCCTCTATGCAGCCCCAGGATGCCATGCCCTCCCTGGCCCTAGGATTCTGCAGACCTCAGTCCTTGGGAGAGGACTAACCTCATCCTCCTTGTCTTCATGGAGCTGGGCCCTGTACCTCCACAGGTCTCCCCTTCGCGGTCACTGCCTCTGGGTAGCCCCTGTCGACTGAAAAAAAATGCACAAGGTGAGAGTTGTGAGCTGTGTTATTTGGGGCAAAATTAGGACAATAGCCCGGGAGACAGCACTTCAGATAGCTCTGAGAAACTGCTCCACAGAAGTAGGGGAAGGTCAGTGTTATAAAGGATTGCAGTGAAGGCGGTACGTGCAGTCAAGCACACCTTCTGGCAGCGGCTGGCTGCTCATCGCGAGAAGCGGAACAGCTATCGAAGACCTGTTCTGCCAGTTTTCCCCAGAACACAGGGTGCCTCCTTCCTCATCTCCATCCTGATCTCCTTTCAGGGGGTGTTGAAGGTCAGCAGCTGTAGAGGTCTATGACTTAGTCCTTATAGAGGCAGATGACATGTGCCGATTTTTAGTTGGCACTCCTGAGCCCTGGCTAGGAAAGGTGACTGACCCTGTCCTGTGACACCCGTGTCCTCTGTCCCAGATCCCATCTCACTGGCGGTGCCTGCCAGGGTATGTTTACATTCCTGATGTGAACTCTTCCTGCATAGGTGGCATCTTTATTCCATCCTTGTGAATGTGGAGGTGAAGGGCAGGGGAGGGGGAAGGGGAAGAGAGACAAAGGGAGAACCAGGGAGACAGTGAGTTAGGGAGGGAGAAAATGAGAGGGTAACATAGAAGATGGAGGAACAGGTTGGTCCGATGGACTTTCTAGATATGAGAAGAGTCAGACGGTGACCTGGGCAAGAAGCAGTGTGTTAAATGAAAACAGACAAAAAGGGTATCAGCAGAGAGATGGAGTAAGACAGAATAGGAAGAGAGTAAAAGAATGACAGATCTCAAATTCATTACAGTGTTTTAAAAATTCTTTCTCTTAAATTTATTGTGTCACTGTCAGGTTATGGCAATCATTTTCCACTCTTTATTGTATGCTGAAAATATTCTTTTGAGCTTACTAAATATTATTCTATTTCAATATGCACTTGGTAAGCATATCGACAAAACTTTTTTTGTATTAACAGTCAAAATCTTGTTTAACCAATTTGTCTAATAATAATTTTCATCAATTCCCTTATGTGATCTTTTAACTTAGTGGTCTGTAAACTAAAGTTTCCCACTAAAAGTCTGTAAGCGCCCTTTATCCTTTCTTTGTAAGTGTTCAAAGACTGACTGAATTGTGCCTGAACTTTGTTCCAACAACGCCCATCTGTTCAGGATGAATACACCGCATAGAGGTGTTTACATAGCTGGCTTTCCTTCTTGATTTCCAGTGATGGTAGTTTGTTCTTAATTGTATATTTTCTGATAGTTTAATGTAATGTTCTAGAAAAGAGATGTTAAATACTTGAGACAATTATGATTAAAACCACAGAAGTTACTCTTGTTTGAGAGTATGAAATATGGTCTATAATCTTTAGATGTAGGAGTGATAAAGTAAACCTTGCCCTATTCCGTTCAGGCTACATTATTCCTCTGAGGCTAGTGGTTTCTACATTCTACTGGCTTCTCCCACTGACTTGCTTGCCTGTCCAACACATGCACAGAGTTCCTGGTCAGTTGGGTAGGGGAGGACCAAGACTTTTAAAACTAAGCATAGAACATAAATACCTCTCCCATTTGGAAGGGACACGTGGCTATGTGAACTGAGCTTGGAGAATGAAAAGAATGCTATAGGGGATGAAGGAGCTAGGAATGGGTGGGACACTGGGAAGCTTAGAATTAGGATAAATGAAAATCTTTGCCCACCCTTTCCTGGAAATCCTATGGTCATCAGGTACTAGAAGTGTCTTCGATGTCTCCAACTTCAAGGGTAGGTCAGTCCCTCCCACACACCCACTGCTGCCAAGAAATATGTGGGTTTCATCAGGATAGGAGGACTTTCTGAAGGACGGGAAAACCAAACTGCAGGCTCCACATAGTTTACTGACCCTGAATTCCCAGTGTTTTAGTGGACAGCAGACGACTGTCATATCCACAAGTGAATTCCTCCTTATCTGTATGGTTGTGTCACAGGAAGGGGGTATGCTGAAAGGCATATTTTCAAACACCCAGGAGTGACTTAGATCTTGCCTTAGAAAGCTCGTTTGAAATGAGGAGTCAGGAATGCTTCTTAGGAATCATCCTCTCTGTTGGTTGTTACCTTCTCTTCCTAAAACATTTTTTTTTTTTTCTCCAGGACCTGCTAATCTCTCTCATGTATCTTACCAACACATTTGCTCACAGTCACTCATGGCCTTCCCTGAGCCCTCTTCCATCTTAGGATAGATTCCATCTTACCATGACTTGTGAACTGGCTCCATTAGGGGAATAATCATAGGAAGGACTTCACACTCAGATGTGACCTGAATGGGGAATGAGCACTATAGTTTAAATGAGATAGCACAGCAGGGGTCACATCTGGATGCACTGTAAATTCTCTATGGATAAGGTATTAAAGGAACTGCAAACTTTTTATTAATCTGCAGGAATAGCTGGAAAACAAGGTTGATAATGGAAAACTTGATCTACCTAAATTTATAACACATCCCACCCTTAACGTGAATCAGTGTGAATTTGGCCACAAAATATTGTTTAGAATAAAATGGAGAATTCAGAAGCTGGTAACAGTGAAAATTAAGACTGCATTTTAGCCACATGATGGGGTGGGTTTTATTCCCTGCTTTTTAAAAATTCAATCAACCTAAATGTCTAAAATAGCTCACACTACATCTATCCTAAGGAGACCTTGATGTTCCTTGATTTGTAAAGAATTTTTTTGTGGCTGTTTCTGAGCATAATGACTTATCTGCAGATGTCAGAGTGTTCCCTGATTCGGGCAAGTTGGAGTTTGGTTGCTGGTTCAAGTTATGGTGCATTCATATTTTGACAGATTTTGGCAAGCTACCCCCTACCTAAAGCTGCAATATCCTCACCCACAACCAGAATGTGGGCTTTTCACTCAGCTTTAAATAGGACTTGATACTACATTTTTTTTTATGTATGTGGAAAAATGAGTATTGTTTGTCTCTTTCCACATCACTGATTACTGAATAAAATTTATCAATGCATTTTATTTCATAGACATGTACATGTAAGTTAAATTTCTTACTTGGCCAATTTTTCATGTAATTTTACATACTGTTTTATATTCTGTAGTTTTTTTGTGCACACACAGACTTATACATGTACACACGTCTGCACTTTGATCCATTTTAGTTATAATTTTTATATGATAAAATATAAATCTTTCCTTCATGTTGTCTTTTATTTTGGAAGACCTCTTCTATTCCATCGTTATAAAATATTTTGTGCACTTAGTCTTGGTATTATATTGTATATTTACAAATGTTACATCCTCTTCATGAACTCAGTTTTTGAATTAGTCCATTCTGTCTGATAAAAGTGTAGCTAGCTCTGCTTTTATGATTTCCATTTATGTGGAATATGTTTTCCCATCCCTTCACTTTGAGTCCATATGTATCCCCCAGAAAAACATGGGATAAATGAATTATAAGCATCTGTGTTCTCAGTTTTGCCACCTGTGGAACACGGATATTAGTCATGTTCAAATGAGTACCAAGAACCAGCCCTTCTGTTACCCTGGCAGCAAAGAAGCTGCAACTTTTTCTCTCTTAGCCTTCTGTATTTGTATATGGGAGGGGCTGGGACTCATGGGTATCACTCCCAGTTGGTGATTTGTGGATTCATGGCTGTTGTGACGGGAATATGGGCAAGATCAGATTATCTTGGCTTCTTTCTGATCTCCCAGCTTTTCTGGGTGTTTTATGAATCACTAGGAGGGGCAGTACTTTGTCATTACATCAATAAGTGTAAACATATTAGGCATTCCAGAAATGGGATATTCCAAATGTCTTCAATCTCTTTCATGTACTAATTTCCACTTATTTCTTTTCTTAGCAGTTACCCGACACTGAATCTTCTCATGAATGCTAAGGGTGGTGCTAAGTTAAACGAGAGTGCACAGTGATTACAGGTCTAGAATTTCTCTCTTGTGCAGTTTATTTATTTAAAGGATAATTTATAACTCAAGGCATTTCCACACTGATTACAGACATAGAATTTCTCTGACATGTGATTTATCCATTTAGTTTAACAGTTACAGCTGAGGATGAAGATTCTCCCACATTCATTCCATTTGCAGTTTCAGTTCTCCCACCTGAGTCCACTGCTAAATGTTTTGTTACATAGGTAACATACATATGGATTCTCTCCACTTTGTATTAACTTTGAGTGGAGTAATAAGAACGAATAAAGGCTCTTATACACTGAATATAAACATAGTATTTCTTCACTGTGGGAGTCCACAATAGTGTTTATACTTTGAAGCTATGGGTGGTGAATCTTCCACATTTACTACCTTTACAGCATGAGTTCTCTCGTGTTGTCTAAGGTTAAAATATTTACTGAAGGCTTTCCCACATAGATAACATTTATGCGGTTTCTCTCCAGTGTGAATTCTCTTATGCAATCTAAAGTTATAATTTCTATTGAAGGCTTTACCACATATATTGCATTCATATGGCTTCTCACCAGTGTGAGTTCTTTCATGTCGTCTAAGGACAGAAGAGTGATTGAAGGCTTTCCCACATAAGTGACATTCATATGGTTTTTCTCCAGTGTGAGTTCTCTCATGTCGCTTAAGGACAGAGGAATCAGTGAAGGCTTTCCAACACAGATGACATTCATATGGTTTCTCTCCAGTGTGAGTTCTCTCATGTCGTCTAAGGACAGAAGACTCAGTGAAGGCTTTTCCACATAGATGACATTCATATGGTTTCTCTCCAGTGTGAGTTCTCTCATGTTTTCTAAGGTGAGAACAATGAGTGAAGGCCTTCCCACATAGATGACATTCATATGGTTTCTCTCCATTGTGAGTTCTCTCATGTTGTCTAAGGTAAGAAGTTTTACTGAATGTCTTCCCACATAGATGGCATCCATATGGTTTCTCTCCAAAGTGAGTTCTCTCATGTTTTCTAAGGTCAGAACAATGAGTGAAGGCTTTCCCACACAGATGACATTCATTTGGTTTCTCTCTAGTGTGAATCATCTCATGTCGCCTAAGGTTATAACTTTTACTGAAGGCTTTCCCACACAGATGACATCCATATAATTTCTCTCCAGTGTGAATTCTTTCATGTTTTCTAAGGTCAGAACAATGAGTAAAGCATTTCCCACACAGATGACATCCATGTGGTTTCACTCCGGTATGAATCATCTCATGTCGTCTAAGGTTAGAACTTTTACTGAAGGCTTTCCTACATACATGACATTCAAATGTTTTCTCTCCAGTTTGAGTATTATTGTGCTGCCTAAGGGCAGAACTTTGAATAAAGGCATTCGTACGTTGATGACATTCGTATGATTTACTTCTAGCATGAATTTGCTTATGTATGTCAAAGGATGACAAGTAACTGATGGCTTTTCCAAAATCTTGGCTGATAAAGGGTTTCTTTCCCACTTGAGGTATCACATATTGAGTCAATGTTAAGATTTCAGTAAATTTTTCTCTGAAATCATTGCATTCCAAAAGATCCTCTTGACTGTGAGATCTCTGCTTTTTGAAAGGAAATGAGACTGTTACAGGTTTGCCCACATTTATTCATTCCTTCATTCATTCCTCTACATATAAATTCTAGAGTAATCATTCAGTGACAGACTCCAGTTAAAATTGTCCCTATGTTATTTACATAAACATGGGATATTACTCTCTTGCAAGCATAGATTTTATCTTTTGTAGTAACCCAACTGCAGAGACATCTGTTTATACAGATGTTAAAGACATTATTATGTTTCAGTGATTAGGAATATAAGCCATGATTATATAATTGTCTGTTTATATAAGACCTCAAGTTATGGTTTTGACTACAGGTTAATGTTTCTTCCCTAAAACCAAACTAACTAAAATTTTCTCCTGTGGGAGCCCATGATCCCAACTTTAATTAAATCAGGTAAGTGTGCCAAATTCCCAACTTATTCAATTCCTAGGTCTTCATTTGGAAGAACACGTTTACACCCGTGAAGCTTACCATTGCACTGATTACAGATGTGTCTTTCTTGTAGATATGTTGCATGGATATCATTTCCTGTTTTCTCAGATCATCTTCTCTACCTGAAATGACTGGAAAATTAAAATCTCTATAGTGGTATTAGGAATTAAAATGGTGAAGAGACCCAATGCCCATTTGTGTATGTTTCAAATACTGACACACAGATGGCAAAGAATGTCAAATTAAGGAATAGTCTGAAAAGAAAAAAACGAAAGCACATCAAATTATGGAATATTCTAAAGACAAGAAACACATTATAGGACTATAACAATTGTCATTCTCAGGACTGAAACATGAGAAAAATAAAATGAAGATGGTGGGGACTTCCCTCGTGGTCCAGTGGTTAAGAATCTGCCTTCCAATGCAGGGGATGCAGGTTTGATCCCTGGTTGGGGAACTAAGATCTCACATGCCACAGGGCAACTAAGCCTGTGTGCTGCAACTACTGAGCCCACGCACTCTAGAGCCCACACCACAACTAGAGAGCCTGGGAGCCACAACTACTGAGCCCACGTGCCACAACTAGAGAATCCCACACACCACAATGAAGAGCTCATGTGCCACAACGAAGACCCAGGGCAGCCAATAAATAAACAAACACTTAAGAGGAAGAAAAAAAAAGAAGATGGCAAGTTGAGGAGGAAAAGAGAAGATCCTATTCATAAAACAGGACCATGAAAAGGGACTTTCTGTGAATGTTTATTAGCTCCAGTGAGTATATAAATTTCACCTTGCCTAAAGCCAAAGACAAAGGCAGAAAAACATGTGAATAGAAAATTGATACCTGCAAGGTATGACATCATGTGAAAAATTTTTCTATGATATTGTCTAAATTTTTAAAATATCACTAAACTTAGATATCTTCATGTGATATTTCTTAGGGCCTATTCACTCACTGACCAGGCTCCTCCTCCTATTGAAGCACAGCTTCTTGGATCTCACCTGGACTCTGGCCTTGCAGAAAACCTAACTCTTCTCTTGAAAGTTGCTCTCCTTGCTCCAAATGGGAAATCACATCTGATTTGTAGAGCTGATTGCCTGTTTGTAGGAGAAAGATATATGGATTTTGAGTTCTGTGCTCATTAACAGTGCATCAGTACAGGGCAGACTAATGAGGAAGAATACAATAACCTCTGAGGGTCAGCACAGAGAAGAGTACGTTGAAAACAACATGTGTACTCTTTGACCAGCAAAATGATAGCTCTTAAACTTGTTCCCAAGGACATTAAGAACCTATCACAGCTAATGCCCATGCCCAAGTTCAAAGACAGATTGTGGAATCTGCAATATTTTCATTCTATGGTGTTTTAATATTATAACCAAAAAGAATTCAAAAAATACAGCCTCCAAAAACAATCCAATAAATACAACTTCCAATAAATACACCACAAAAATCTAAGTTCTGTGTGGAAAACAATATATCTGTTATTTTTAACACTGTGATCTGATCAAACCAGTCCTTGCTGTGAAATACATTTTAAAAAATCAATACATTTACTCACCCATACAAAAATAATTCCCACCACTGTTTGAGCATCAGAGATTGAGTAGCAAGAAAGACACAAAATTATGTTAGGAAGATTATACTGTAGTGGGACTGACAAACTAAATGTAAGTCAGAAGTAAAGAAAACTGTGATAAGGTAGTTGTGAGAGTTATGAAAGGATCAAGACAGAGTTTAGAGTAAGAAATGGGAAAGCTTTTCTGCATACTTGTTGAATGAATGAATACATACATAATAAAGAGTAAGAGACTCACCAACTGAGACCAGATGACTGATGTTCTCTAGCATCACATCTCTGAATAGTTTCCTCTGGGATGTGTCCAGTAGGGCCCACTCTTCCTGGGTGAAGTCTACAGCTACATCCTTGAAGGTCACTGATTCCTAAAATATTATGGACATTGTTTCAGATAGGGCCATCTCTGCCAGGGGAGGATGGTACAGGTGTCAAGCACTAAGGAGGTGGGGGTCGAGTGTACAGAAATCTCAAACGGTATTTTGGGTCCAATCACATCATTCTCAGTGTTGACATGAACATCTGACTTTCAGATATACCTACAGATACATACACACTCCAGATACATAAAACTTCATTATAAAGAGATAACACATGATGTGTGGTGTAATATACCCTGGAGATTTCCCAACAAATTTGTGATTACGGCTTCCAGATCATGATTATAACATTTCCACTTGAAAACTTATATCGAAAACAGTCTTCTCAACCAATTTCAAGTAAATCTTTTAAAGGCTTCTCACAAGGGATGAAGTATCCACGATATGCCACTTTTAAAGCACAACCATGGTGGGATTTCCCTGGTGGTGCAGTGGTTAAGAATCTGCTTGCCAATGCAGGGGACACAGGTTTGATTCCAGGTCTGGGAAGATCCCACATGCTGCGGAGCGACCTAGCCTGTGCGCCACAACTACTGAGCCTGTGCTCTAGAGCCCGTGTGCCACAACTACTGAGCCTGCATGCCACAACTACTGAAGCCTGTGCACCTAGAACCCATGCTCTACAACAAGAGTAGCCACTGCAATGAGAAGCCCGCGCACCACAATGAAGAGTGGCCCCTGCTTGCTGCAACTAGAGAAAGCCCATGTGCAACAACTAAGATCCAACACAGCCAAAAATATATTAAAAAAAAAAAAAAAAAGCATGGCTATGGTTAGATTATTCCCCTTTATGATCTCAGTTTCTTCATCAGTGAAATGGTTTAATAATCTTCATGAGTTCTGAAAGATCTAATGAGCTAATGTGTAAAGTACTAACTATCTAGCAAATATTTCTTAAATATAACTTTTAAGTTTATTATTTATGAAATGGCAGAGAATACTGAAGCAACATCCAGGATTCTGCACAACTGACTAGAATTCATACAGGTCTTGGGATCAGCAGGTGTAGGCTTTTATCTCTACAAAACTTAGGTGTTCATTATAAAGGATAACTGATTCAGCAGCTCAAGCCAGAGGCTCTGAGACCCCCCCCCAGCACCTGTAACACTGGATTGACTGACCTCACCTGTGGAAACATCTGACTCTATTGGTTTGTAATGTTTTCCTCCTCACTCATCTTCATCACCAGTATTCACTTCAATCCTAAGTTCATTACAGTTAATAAAGTGGTTAATGACTAATTTTTGTTTTTTTTGCCAACTAGGCCATGGTCTTGATGAGAAAAAGAAAACCTCTCTCATCTCTTCTATGAATACACAGCATTAGTAGAGACTGGAATATCTTAGTGTGATGCTGGGAAGGAGTTACCACTTGATGAGTCCTTGATCCAACATGACCATTCCAGAATTCTGGGGAAACTTAACTGAAGCTCAGATCCTTGAAAAATCTCTCGAGTGTGCTTAGAACATGTGTGCCTGTAGGAGAAATATGTCCATATACTGAAAATAGAGATGCAATTCCAGTAGAAAGAGTAATTTCCTACTTACCTGTGATTCCATTGTAACTAGCTCAGCTGCCAGCTGACTTCTGGGTTTTCACTTACACACAGTCCAAGCAACAGGCGGCAAGGCTGAGGAAGAAGAAAAAAGTCATTAGACTCTAGCTGTTCACAACCTCCATATTCACTTATCATGAAGCCCCAATGCTTCACCTGGAAGTAGCCCCCTGGACAACCACAAGAAACATGCAATGTGCTCTAAGAGAAATAGGGCTAGAGCTCTCCTCTACCAGGATCAAATGCAAGAAGGCTATGACTATTGTTGCTAGTAAAGAAGATATAAATACCTTCAATTAAGAGAGCAGAATGTGAAAAACCATTGAGTTTTGTATGCTAATTAAACCCTGGTGTTCAGAACTGTCCAATCCCCTCCGAATTCCGAACCATAGGGATCCCTGATTCATGTCACATGTGTCCCCACCTCTAGTAACCACTGTGGAACTTCTTAGGTTGAATCATTCTTACTCTGTGCACTAGCAGTTTCTCCAGCTCCGTTCCAGCCCTCTGGTGCCTCAATCCATCCCTACTTTTCCCTTCTTGCCTTTACAATCAAACTAAAAGATGAAGGTGCAGTTGCCAAATCCTCACATCCCAGTCACCACTTGACTTACCGTACCGATAATATCTGCATAAATAAATCCAACGTATGTGCCTCAGGCTTTTACCTAGAGCTTAATAAAAAGTATAACATGACCTCTTTTTGGGAATATACTTTTTCCTAGGTTTCTCTAACATCTCAGTCTACAGTCTTCAAAGGAATCTTGTCATTCTAACTCCTTATCACTTGCCAAGAACTTCTCAAACAATATTGTTGAAAGACCTCAAGACTCCATCCTACTCCTTCATCCTTCTCTACTTACGTACACTGCCCAGGTATGCCCACATATTTATTCAATTGCTTCAATTTCTTCCATTACTTTCTCTAAATTGAAAGTGACAAAACTCATATCTGAATTTCATTTCTGAGTTTGCTTCTTTTTTTTTTTGAAACTAACGTACACTAGAAAGGAAATAGATCTCAGGACATTATCTCCCACTTTCCCCAAGTATTACTCTTTATCTAGTCTCTAAACTTTTCAATGTCTCCACCAGACATCCAAGGGTTGACTTTTTTTTTTTTTTTTTTGCGGTACGTGGGCCTCTTACTGTTGTGGAGCACAGGCTCCGGACGCACAGGCTCAGCGGCCATGGCTCACGGGCCGAGCCGCTCCTCGGCATGTGGGATCTTCCCGGACCGGGGCACGAACCCGTGTCCCCTGCATCGGCAGGCAGACTCTCAACCACTGCGCCACCAGGGAAGCCCTGCACCACTGGGGAAGCCTGGGTTGACATTTTATATGCTCTCTCAGAACATCACAAATACAATTTAGCATTGCTACTACTTCTACACTGTTCACTATTAACCTTCATTTCTACTCAGATCCACAAACACAATTTCCTACCCCATACTTACTTCCTTCAATCTGTTTGAATGTCAATTCCTCAGAGATCCTGTCACTGAATTCTTACCAAAATGAACATTTCTCTTCACAAAAAATCATTTACAAAATAAAGGAGGACTATCCCTCCTGGTGAAAATGATCTCCTGTACTCACCAGAACCCAAACAGATGGAAAATCCAGTGAAACCAAATATTTATCGAGGATGCTGACACAAAATTCCAGAGTTCAGGGCTTCTTTCTCTTTCTAGAAAATGCATCATTTTGATGGTGAACTCTCTTTTAATGCAGTTGGCAACCTCATCAGTGTTGTAATCCAAAGGACAAATCTGATTAACTTGGGTCCCAATCAAGATAAATGTATCAAGAAATGCCTCTTTAGATAAACCCTGTAGATGAAATTAAGGACAACAAATTATATCCTTTAATTCTGCTTCTTCTAAAAGTCTCAAAAGCAAACTTCATGCCTTTTCTCAGAGACTTCAGGGTTTTATGGATTTTGGTTGTTCTGGGCAGTACTGAGAATCTGCAGCCAAGAGACCCCTTCCTGCTCTTTATTTTTATTTGTAGGAGGATTTGTAATCTACCATCATTTTCTCAGGCTGTGGACATAAGTGTGACTCTACAGAAGTGTGTTTGTGCTGAATAAATATCTACCGAAGGAAAATATCTTTCGTTTTTACTACCAAGTGAGAAAAAGCTCATCCAGTGTTAGGTCTCTTCAAGTCAGATCTAGCTCATGTCCTAAAAACTGCAAAACCCTACAATCCTCATAATATTAAGGATTTCCAGAATAAATGATCAGTTTCAGGACTGATTTTATTGTAGACAGAATTTAATTATTTTTATTGTGGTAAAATACACATAACATTTACCATCTTAGCCATTTTTAAGTGTATAGTTCAGTGGTGTTAAATACATTCATAATATCGTGCAACCATCACTGCCATCCATCTCCAACACTCTCTTCATCTTGTAAAACGGAAACTCTGTACCCATTAAACAACTACTCCCTATTCCCCCCTCCTCCTAATGCCTGGAAACCACCATTCTACTTTCTGTCTCTAAATAGGATTTGTTTTGGGGGGTGGGGCTGTGCTGTGGGACTTGCAGGATCTCAGTTCCCCGACCAGGGATTGAACCCGGACCATGGCAGTGAGAGCCTGAATTCTAACCACTAGACCACCAAGGAATTCTCATCTAAGTAGCATATTTTAAAAAACTGATATTAAAAAGGAAATTAAACACTTAAAAATCTTAAGACATTACTTTATAGAAGGATATTATTTCTGAAGGAAAATCAAGCAATATATTTTCATTTTAGATATAGGCATAAGAAATACTTGATCCCATAAGAAATTCTTTGTAATTTTCTTTTTTAAAATTATACTCTTCTGACAGTAAAAAAAAGGATTTAGTATGTATTACTTTTTATCAACTATTTGATTTTCATGTATTTCTGAGATGGTCTATGTCTTTTCAGCCCATTTACTGCAACATATTTGAGGTAAGTGATGATCTCCCTTTGCCACAAATGAATGTTTCATGTCAACTCAGAGCCAAGACCATAGCAGGGAGTGAAATCATACTGATGAATAAAGCAGAGAGATCACTTGTCCTTATGGAGTTAAAATACTAGCTTAGAACAGATTAAAGAAATAAGGGGAAAAAAAGAAATAATGACAAGGATACTCTGTGAACATATACTAAAGTGTTTCATTTGTGGAGGTGGGGAAGCTCTCTAGAAATGCACACATTATTTATGACACCTTAAAAATTCAGTTGGGCAAAAAGTTTGAGGCAGTTTTGCAGAAATGGAAATAGGTTCAGAAGTTTGTTTTTTCTTTCTGATTTAGGAACAAGTATAAAATCATGGACACATCATAGAATGTGTTGTACCCCAGAAAATGAGAACACATTGGAAGGCAGGTGAGTGACGGGAAGACCTGGAGAGGGTGTCAGGCAAGTAGATTTCAGGGCCCAAAGGCCACTGTAATTGGATTGGTCCTTCTTCTAAAGCTAATGGGAATCCACTGGAGAACTGAAAGCAAGAAAGTGACAGGAAGACTTGTGTTTGTAAATGAGCCTTTTGTTGAAGAATGGAGTTAAGTAATTCAGAAAGGTTTAATGAGTTTTAAGAACTGGATGATGTTTGTCTGGCACAGGGTGTGGGTAGTGAAATTATGGTGGGGGAGGTGGAAGGATATGAAAGAAAAAGAAAAGGAAACATAAACAAAACAATTTTTTGTTGTTTCTCAGATATTGTTGGGCACCAATTACAAGTCAGACTTAGTGCTACGGGCTGGGCATACAGTAAAGCAAAACAATGACATGATTATTGCCTCCACTTAATGCATTAATTTAATAAACATAAATATTAAGTTACAATATGGTGTTTCTATATAAACCTAAAGACAGGTTACCAGAGAACTAAACTTATTATCAGAAGGAAATAGAAGTAGGAAGTATCCTAGAAATCAGTGCACTGGGTGCTTGAATCAGAGCCAAGAAAAGAGAGGAGAGAGGAAATTAAAAAATAGCATCAAAGAGCTGAAACTGTGGTGATTCTCAGAAGATATGATTTTAAACAAAAAAATGAATTGGGGAATCCATTTTAACTATCATACCTAATATTTCTGAAAGAGAACAAATCCAGTCTTAATATACTGAAATCAATATTTCCTGTTTCGTAACAATAATTTAAAAACTAAGTAAACACACAAAAGCCAGTCTCTATGTACAACAGCAAAATATGACTCTCACTTGAAATAAATTTGCAAACCCATGTAAAGAAATTTTAAAACCTTTTGAGGACATAAATACGACATGAATAAAGCCTGCCAAACCAAATTCTTAGACTAGAGGACATGGTGACAAAAAAACTCTCAATAACTGCAGAAATTTGGTGCAACTCAGATTTAAAAGTCATATGCAGAATCTAAAAAAGAATGTATATATGTACATGTATAACTGAACCACTCTGCTGTACATCTGAAACACAACATTGTAAAACAAGTATACACCACCCCCAAAGTCATATGTGATATTTCACATAAAAAATGAGAATTATCCTAAAAGTCAATTTTGTCTCAATTTTGATTTGGGATGAGGATACAGCCAAAATAATTGTGAAAAGGGAAAAAAAAAAATAGAGACAGGTCAAATTACATCTGAACCTATATTATGTGAAACTTTAAAATAATTCAAATTAAATAGTTGAAACAAACAATATATTATGACTAAATGAACATAATATTTTATACTATGAAATAGGTGACACCTTGCAAAGGAAAGAAAAAAAAAGCAAAGGACATGAAGGAAGGATTTTGGTTTCACTTCATCAGTGTTATCAGACCAGAGTGTGCACATATATGTGTGTGTATAATTAAACTATAAACTATAAAATATAAGCAGAAAGTAAGTAGAAAAATTCATTTTACATATACATGTCTATAAAAAGCAACAATCATTCAGTCTCTTAAGTAATTAGTAAAATGGAAATTAAAAACAGAGTTGTCATTTTATCCAAATCTATAACTATATATATATAAAAAAAAAAATATATATATATATATAAAATGAGGAGCTTCCCTGGTGGTGCAGTGGTTAAGAATCCGCCTGCCAATGCAGGGGACACGGGTTGGAGCCCTGGTCCGGGAAGATCCCACATGCCGCGGAGCAACTAAGCCTGTGCACAACTACTGAGCCTGCGTCTAGAGCCCATAAGCCACAACTACTGAGCCTCCGTGCCGCAACTACTGAAGCCCGTGCTCCTAGAGCCTGTGCTCCGCAACAAGAGAAGCCACCGCAATGAGAAGCCCGCGCAGTGCAACAAAGAGTAACCCCCGCTCGCCGCAACTAGAGAAAGTCCGCACACAGCAATGAAGACCCAACGCAGCCAAAAATAAATTTAAAAAAAATAATAAATACATTTAAAATGAATCCTGGTTAACTCCTGGTTAACCTCAGGAGTTGATGATGGATGAGGATTTCTTGTTGTGTATTATGTGTGTACAGGGAATCGTGCCAGAATCTATTACAAAATGAAACGTACCATCTCTTGGCCCAGCAATGAAACCCCAAATACCCAAAGAGGAGGAACCCTCAAATATCTGTAGAAAAGTCAATTCTTTACAAATCCATGAACACCAAAGTCTCCCTGGAACGGATGTGATGTGAACAGTGTTAAAATCCTCTTACTATTAAACATTTGGGTTGATTCTATTTTTAAACAATTACGGAATAAAATATACTACATTATGTGGATGAAATGCCACCTTAATTTGTCATGGCTAAGTTTCTAATCTCTCCCTTCTATTGCAAATCATTAATATTTTGAGGCCAAATACACAGATTCACTTTGTTAAGCTTCAGATATATTACAAAATCAGGTAGAACAAATTTCCTCTTCTCCATGATTTTTTAGGTATTCCTGACATTAATTCAGTACTAATGTGTGCAGTTTCTTTAATCTTGGTCTATAGTACATCCAGATCTGGTCACTATGCAATCCCTACTGGCAAATCTTACTGACACTATGGTGCCCAGTCCTTGCCTCTAATCAATGTCTGGGCATGCAGCATTTCTCATAACGATCCCCCAAATGGAGCCACTTCACAAGTTCCATGTCACTGGTTGACAGTGAGATAGAATTGGTCTGGAGATAGGAGAGGCCATCAGTGAGTGAGGAAATGTGTTAGGCAGGATATCTGAGAGTCAAATTTTAGCACATCCTAAAAACAGCATTTCAGGAAGGAGAGGACAGAACAATCAACAGATAATATGACCTTTTCCAGATAAAGATTTATTCCTGACTCCTCATCTTCTTCCTCCTCCGAGTGTCTCTCTCAGGCAAGATGTCACTCCTGAGTGTTGAGAATGTGCCATTCAGGTCTTCAAATAACTTATCCCCTTCCTGGCCACAACCACATATATAGGGAGAAATTCAACATTTGGAAAAAATAGTCCTCTGCTGTCTGCTGAACTATCAGGGAGCAGGGACGATAAACTCCTACATGGAGACCAACAGCTAAGTTTCTCTGCCCTTTACTCCATACACCCTTCTACCCTGTAAAGCCCACACATCACATGGCAGATATGGGAATGTGAGTTAGTGTGACCCTACCTTTCAAGTCACCATCCTCACAGTGTCTTCTAGTACCTGCTGAGCACAGGATCCCCAAGTAAGGATGGGCAGAGGTCTCCTTTTCTCCTGTTCCTGAGCCTCCCAGACTCTCTTCCATTCCTTAACATCCAAACTGCATTGCCCTTTCTCCTCCAGCCCCTTTCCCAGAGCCAAGTGTCATCTCCTCATTGGAGAAATAACTGCTCTGTGCTTAGTTTAAAAACTCTTGGTCTTTCCCTACCAGCTGCCTTTGTACTATGTGTGTGTGTTTGGGGGCAGGAAGAGATGTGAACAGGGGAGAGTAACCATTACTGGCCTCACAGGCATGGGGTGGTCTGGACTGCATAGTGGCAAGGCTTACCATTCTCACCCCTGCCCCTCAAGATTCCAGATCATATTTAATTCTCCCGAGCAAGAGCAAGTTCTCTGTCATGTTTCTAATCATACTGATTAAAATCATTTAATTTCTCTTTTCCATAATAAATATCAAAATATACATTTCCATGAATATATCAAAAAATATAACATTAAGAACACTTAATTATCGGCATTGGAAAACACAAAAGTTCAGCTGTGGGAACAGCTCTGAATAATGTATTCATCATGAACAAATGAGGTCTGTGAGAACAAAGTTCTAGAACCATCCAGCCTATCATTCAATATTTGCAAAACAAACAAAAAAACAAAGGGAATTTGAAAAGAGCATATATTTAGTTGGAAACTAGCTCACAGACCAATAAATTAAAAAGTGGTCTCCTTGTTCTGTCTCATCCTCCCCCGCCCACTCGACATCCACACGGGTGGAACAAAGATGCTCTGCCCAGAAAAGCACACTTTCCCGTGAGACATCGGGAACGTGGACACACGTTGGTCGGTATCGCCAGCGGATAGGATTTGGGACAGAAGGACACGGGGTGTCACTTCACAGGACTGATCCCCTGCCCCCAGCCCGGGGCTCTAGGGCCTTTCTGAGGCGGTGACCGCCAAGGGCAGAGAGCGGCACGGCCAGGCCGCAGGAGGCCCAGGATGGGCAGGTGGTCTCAGGAGAACAACTGGGGTCTGTGGAGTCCCAGGCCCGCGGGAGGGCGCGGCGTCCCGGGCTGCCCCGAGGGGCCGATGCGGGGCGCGAAGGGCGAGAGTCCACGTCGCGAGTGGGGACCTGACACGGCGCGGGTCGGGCCGGGAGAAGGTGAAGAGACCGAAGGCAGAAAGGCCTGACGGGGACGGCCTCGGAGCGATTTTGACCGGAAACGGACGCGGACTCGGACCCGGCAGCCGAGCGCCCGGCATCCCGAGTCTCAGGGCGACGCGGGCCGGAGGGGCGAGAACGGGGACCCCCAGAACCTGCGTGTGAAGGATGCGGTCGGGAGGGGGCTGTGGAGCGCGGCTCTGATTCTCAGAGCCGAGGGACTCACTCACCCGACGGGACCTTCGCTCCCGAAATCCGCTTCCGCGTCGGCAGGAAATTACGCAAGCGGGGCGGGGCCTTAGTCAGGGAGAGGCGGGGCGGAGCAGCGTGGGCGTGGGCGAGGCCTGAGCCTTCCCGCCCAGCTCCCGGGCGTTTCCGGGTCAGCCCCACCCCGGCCGGACACACCTCCAGCCTCAGCGTTTGTGTGCGTTTGATTCGGCTGGTGTCCGGGGAGCCGGGCTGCTTCCTCGGGGCTTCAAGTTAAGTGTTTCGGACAACTCTAGGTACGAGCTTAGAGCTGTGAGCCCTTTCGTGGTAAATGATGGGATGTTTCCCAGTTAACATGTTGAAAACGGTTTAGGTCGAAATCCCCTTTCGCGCCTGGAGACTCGTGTCCTGCGAGTGCTCGGGGCGCGACTCGGCCTCGGGCGGGGACCTCGCTGGGTCCAAGTGGGCCGTGGTAGGATCCCGAACAACGTCTGTGGTTCCTGCGCTTGGGTTGGGTTATTCAGTTTAGCAAGGGCTGGAATTGTCTGTGCTGGCGATGGAAACCAGAGAGACCATGATTTCCATTTCTGCTCCCGGTTTAGGAGAGACGCCGCCCTGGGCTCAGTATCGGGGACTTCATGGGGCCAAGCGTGGATGGCATCACATAATTTGTTGTTAATTTCTAAATATTTTCCCATTTTCCTTATCTATATTCCCACAGCTATCCGAAAGAATGTTAGTGTTAAAGAAAAAACTTCAGTAATACTTGTTAAAGCTGATGAAATAAATTTATATTTTAAGGCGGGACAAGAAAAAAATTAAACATAAAATTTTCTGTCTTTGGACCTCCTCCCTCCATAACGTGCTGTGTGCATATGCATTACGTGTTAACCAGAGCTCCTCAAAGATGGGGGTGCCTGCTCAATCATAAAGATCAATTTTTTTTTCTTTCTTCTTAAGCTAGCAATGTAACTTCTTAAAACAATAATGTTCTTTCCCAGCCCTTTAGGGGGTAATGATGACTTGCAGCTCACTTTGTATGGGCTTACCTGGATTATGTATCCTTGGTGAACTTTCTGTAAAATATCAGTGTCATTTTGATGCATGATCGTTTGTCTCAAAAATGTACTTGATTATGTCCTAGAGTTCTAACAGTCAGAGCTTTCTGAGAATCTGCTTCCCGACTTATAATCCTCAGTTTGGTTCAAATAAAAATCCCCTTTTTTCTTCTTAATTCAATTAACTATCAAGTTTTCTTCTTAACTTGACAGTTAATTGAATGTTCCTCGACAAAGCATCATAAGGAAGATTTTATTCTGGGGGTGGGCTATCTCCCCAATTGGTATAGGAACCACTGCAGTGGGATTTTGTATTGGGTGAGAGAGATTGGGCTGAACTCCAAATACAGGATGAAGTGGGAATTTATAGCCAATGAGCAGGGGCGGGGTCAGTGGATAGAAAATTACTAAGAGGAAGCATCATGGGTAAGGGGAATTCTGGCTAAACTGATGAGCAGGTTTCTTTCAGAAGACACTCCATGGTGATCAGACATCACCTGTGGAATAGTAGAGAATGAGAAACCTGAGCAGATATCGAGGGTGGTGGATTCTCGTTGAACTGAGTTAGCAGCATTCTTGCTAAAACTGGATTTTACAAGGAAGTGCATAGATGGGCATAAGAGAAGCTTTAGGAGCATGAAGTTTGGTCAAGCAAAGAATGTTTGTCTTCAACCCAATCAAAAAATGACAGAAGACCTAAATAGATATTTCTCCAAAGAAGACATACAGATGGCCAAGAGGCACATGAAAAGCTGCTCAACATCACTAATCATTAGAGAAATGCAAATCAAAACTACAATGAGGTATCACCTCACACCAGTTAGAATGGGCATCATCAGAAAATCTACAAACAACAAATGCTGGAGAGGGTGTGGAGAAAAGGGAACCCTCTTGTTCTGTTGGTGGGAATGTAAATTGATACAGCCACTATGGAGAACAGCACGGATGTTCCTTAAAAAACTAAAAATAGAATTACCATATGACTCTGCAATCCCACTACTGGGCATATATCCAGAGAAAACAATAATTCAAAAAGACACATGCACCCCAGTGTTCATTGCAGCACTATTTACAATAGCCAGGTCATGGAAGCAACCTAAATGCCCATCAACAAATGGATAAAGAAGATGTGGTACATATATACAATGGAATATTAGCCATAAAAAGGAACGAAATTGGGTCATTTGTAGAGACGTGGATGGACCTAGTGACTGTCATACAGAGTGAAGTAAGTCAGAAAGAAAAAAATATATCGTATATTAACACATATATGTGGAATCTAGAAGAATGGTACAGAACTGGTTTGCAAAGCAGAAATTGAGACATAGATGTAGAGAACAAATGTATGGATACCAAGGGGCGAAAGCGACTGGGGTGGTGGGTGGGATGAATTGGGAGATTGGGATTGACATATATACACTAATACATATAAAATAAATAATAGAAAAAGAATGTTTTAATATCTATTTATTTTGGAAAATTTGAAGTTCATGCTGGCTAGAATTTGGCAAGATCAGATCCCAACTATTCACGCTACAGAGATTTTTCCAAAAGAAGACACACTTCTGATTTTCCCAGAACTGTGAAAGGAAAATCAAAATGGAGTCAGTATTGCTGAGAGAGTTCTCTAAAATGGAGCCAGGAGACCGTTAAGGAAGTGTGACCTAATGCATCTCTCAGCCTGCATGGAATCTGACCTTTTGACCTGATGAAGTCATCCAGAACATCTGCCAGAAACTCATAACAGCCTATCTACGTATTGCACCCTTACCCTAAAACAACTTGTGATTCCCAAGGACAAATAATTTCTGACTCTCATCAGCATTAATTACAATTCTCACCAGGCAAGTTTTAACAACTTTGTGGCTTTTTGTCTTTATAAGCCCCTGACTCTTGCTGTTCTCCTGAACACTCCTCTGGGGTTACCAAGTCTGTGTCTCCTGAATTGCAATTCTTAAGACCCCCCCAAAATAAACTCTTTTGTTGTTTGCAGCCTCCTGCATTATTTTTTGGTTGATAGAACAAATACCATCTTCTCCAAGTTTAACATTTATTTCATATTAACATGTGAACCAAAATCAATTTAAATTTTGGAAGATATCTTTTTCTTAGGCAGTAGAACTGGAACTACCCTGGGTTTCATATAGAGGAGGGGGAGCAGCTCTGCTCACTGCTCCTCCATGTCTCTAGGGCTGAGTTCATGTCCCCCGAGCTCAGCTTACCGCTCTAATTACATTGAAGAGCTCTTTCTGTAAATGCCTCTGTACCTAAAACTAGAGCTCAAGAATTCCCAGGTTTAAGCAGTCATGAGCAGTTTCTCTTTTTCTCAGCATTCCCTCTTCTGCTGCTCCAGGTAGTCTTTTCCTATAATATGCACAGATGCATGTCCCCAAACCTAGGAGGTGGGAATCTCAGGCTATATAATACGGGAAAGGGGAGATACAGGGAGCTTGGAGGACTGGTAGTTAATCCCTGGACCCTAAGTGAGACACCTCTACGCATCCTCTGATCACTTTCTGAGTGTCACTTAGTTGGACAGAGGCCTTGGGACAGTTCTGTGGATCCCAGGTAGCCTCATGCCCTTAAGTCTCTTAGGGTATTTCCCATAGCGGTTGGTGCTTACTTCACTTTGCAAGCCATACATTGAATTTAGAAAAAAAAAGTCTTTTCTTCAGAAGGTGACTGCCTAAGTAAGCAGATTCCTATAGAATGAGATAAAGTCCAGGAGGGCAAAGTTGGGAATGAAAAGGTTCCAGTAAAAAAGCCATGTGTGGACAAGACAGTAAAGCAGACCAGCATGTGTCCCATAAAGGAAATGCTGGTGCTTCTCTTCAAGGGAAGTATGAGTAACACTGAAATGACCCCACTGGCCATACCTGATGAGATTTGAGCCATGTTAAGAACTGGTCCTTATCTTGTCAGCCATGCTTTCACAAGTTTCACTCATAAGGATCCCTGGTGCACTTGTCAAACATGCAGAGTCCTGGTGTCCATCACTGACTAGAGAGGAAGGGCCACTGATTAATTCTCATTTCCACATTCTGCAGGGGATTAATAACCTTTGAGAACTGTGGCTGGTGTTTCTCAAGCCTCACAAATGCACGTGTGGTGTGCATGCAGTTTTTCCCACACCAATGACCGATACTCTGACACCAACTGGATGTCCTACCTTATTCTTTGGGCTGGAAAAAAAATCTCTGGGTTTTGACAAACGCATAGTGGTGTGTGTCAGTAAAGAATTGCATGGAATACTTCTACCCCAACCCCACCCCATGAACTGATTACCATCTGTGTAGTTTTGCCTTTTCCAGAATGTTGTGTAAATTGGTCGCACTGTGTAGGCTCTTCAGAGTGGGTTCTTTCACTTGGCAATGCATACGTAAAATTCATCCATGCCTTTGCGTGGGTTGATGGTCCATTCTTTGCTATTGCTGCATGGTACTCAACTGCATGGATAAGGATGAAAAATAATTTTCCCTATACCTTTCTAGGTTCTTGGCTTAGGCCCTCCTGTAATAAGTGAGAAAAAACAGAAGTTTAATAGCGTGTATACTTCTTGTATACTTGGGAGATGCCCAGGAAAACTGAGTCACTCTCTGAAATGGCCCAAGCCATCACCTTAAGTGCCATCTTCAGCTAAAAACAGAAGAAAGATGTTGGGGGAAGGGGGTACCCAGTTAAGGAAGGTTATTGGGCAAAGCACAAGGTGAGGCCCCAAAGTGGGGTCCTGACACTGTCCCTAACTAAGGCCCTGACACTACTCCTAACTCAGGCCCTGACACTGTCCCTAACTAAGGCCCTGCTGCCATTAATATCTAAAGTCCTGACACTATCCTGAGCTTATATCCTGACCCATCTCTTACTAAGGTCCTGAAACTGTCCCTAAGTTAGCCTTGACGCTGTCCCTAAGTGACGCCCTGAGGCTGTCCCTAACAGAGGCCCTGATAATGTGTTTAACAAAGACCCTGATGCTGATCGTACAGAGGCCCTTATGCTGCTCCTAAGCCTTGCCCTGACACTGTCCCTAGCTAAGGCCCTGACGCTGGTCCTAAATAAGAACCTGATGCTCTCAATAACTAAGGTCTTCAAATTATCCCTTGCTCATTTCCTGACATTATCCCTAGCCCGTAACCTGACTCGGTCCCTAGCTAATGTCCTGCCTCTTATCCTACCTGAAGCCCTAATGCTGTCCCTAACTAAGGCCCTGACTTGTCCTAACTAAGGCCCTGACACTGTCTCTAAGGCCCAGAAGCTGTCCCTAATATAGGCCCTGCTGCCGGTAATAACTAAAGTCCTGACACTATCCTAAGCTAATATCCTGACCCATCTCTAACCAAGGTCCTGACACTGTCCCTAAGTCAGCCCTAACGCTGTCCCTAAATAAAGCCCTGAGGCTGTCCCTAACACAGGCCTTGAAGCTATTCCTGAGGCCTTGATGCTGTGACTCACTCAGGCCCTGATCATGTCTTGAACTAAGACCCTGATGCAGCTCCTACATCATGCTCTAACACTGTCCCTAGCAAAGGCCCTGATGTTAGGCTTCACTCAGGCCCTGTCACTCTCCCTAAGTCGGTCCCAGGAGCTGTCCCTACCTGAAGCCCTCATGCTGGTCCTAAATAAGGCCCTGACACTCTCAATAACTAATGTCTAGACACTATACCTAAGTCATTTCCTGACACTATCCCTAGATATTAACTTGACCCTGTACATAGCTAATGTCGTGCCTCTTATGCTAACTAAAACCCTGATACTGTACATAACTAATGCCCTGACACTGTCTCTAACTAATGCTCTGACACTACTCCTAACTCAGGCCCTGACACGATACCTAACAAAGGCTCTGATGCTAGTCCTAAGTAAGTTCTGGACACTGGCCCTAACTAAGGCCTTGACACTACTCCTAAATCAGGCCCTGATACTGTCCCTAACTAAGGCCCTGACACTACACCTAACTCAGGCCCTGACACTGTCCCTAACTAAGGCCCTGACAGTACTCCTAACTCATGCCCTGACACTGTACCTAACAAATGCTCTGATGCTACTCCTAACTAAGGCCCTGACACTGGTCCTAAACTAAGGCCTTGACACAATTCCTAACTCGGGCCCTGATACTATCCCTAACTAAGGCCCTGACACTATACATAACTCGGGCCCTGATACGGTCCCTAAGGCCCTGACACCACTCCTAATTCAGGCCCTGAAACTGGTCCTAAACTAAGGCCTTGACACTACTCCTATCTCAGGCCCTGATACTGTCCCTAACTAAGGCCCTGACACTACACCTAATCCAGGCCCTGACACTGTCCCTAAGGCACTGACACTACTCCTAATGCATGCCCTGACACTGTACCTAACAAAAGCTCTGATGCTACTCCTAACTAAGGCCCTGAAACTGTCCCTAACTACGACCTTGACACTACTCATAACTCGAGACCTGATACTGTCCCTAAATAAGGGCCTGACACTACACCTAACTCAGGTCCTCACACTGTCCCTGACAGAGGTCCTGACACCACTCCTAAATCAGGCCCTGACACTGTACCTAACAAACGCTCTGATGATAGTCCTGACTCAGGCCCTGACACTGGCCCTAAACTAAGGCCTTGACACTACTAACTCAGGCCCTGATACTGTCATAACCAAAGCCCTGACACTACACCTAACTCAGGCCCTGACACTGTAACTAACAAACGTGCTGATGTTACTCCTAACTAAGGCCCTAACACTGGCCCTAAACTAAGGTCTTGACACAATTCCTAACTCGGGCCCTGATACTGTTCCTAACTAAGGCTCAGACATTACTCATAACTCAGGCCCTGACATGATACCTAACAAAGGCTCTGATGCTATTCCTAACTAAGGTCTTAACACTACTCCTAAATCAGGCCCTGACACTGTCCCTAAGGCCATGACTCTAAACCTAACTCAGGCCCTGACACTGTCCCTAACTAAGGCCCTGACACTAACGCATGCCCTGACACTGTACCTAACCAACGCTCTGATGCTAATCCTAACTAAGGCCCTGAAACGGTCCCTAACTAAGGCCTTGACACTACTCATAACTTGAGACATGATACTGTCCCTAGAGAGGGGGAAGATGGCGGAAGAGTAAGACCCGGAGATCACCTTCCTCCCCACAGATACATCAGAAATAAATCTACACGTGGAACAACTCCTACAGAACACCTAATGAATGCTGGCAGAAGACCTCAGACCTCCGAAAAGGCAAGAAACTCCGCACGTACCTGGGTAGGGCAAAAGAGAAAAGAATAAACAGAGACAAAAGTATAGGGAGGGGACCTGCACCAGTGGGAGGGAGCTATGAAGGAGGAAAGGTTTCCATACACTAGGAAGCCCTTTGTGGGCGGAGACTGCGGGTGGCAGAGTGGGGGAGCTTCAGAGCCACGGAGGAGAGCACAGCAACGGGGGTGCGGAGGGCAAAGCGGAGAGATTCCCGCACAGAGGATTGGTGCCGACCGGCACTCACCAGCCCAAGAGGCTTGTCTGCTCACCCGGCGGGGCGGGCAGGGCTGGGAGCTGAGGCTCCGGCTTCAGTCGGAGCGCAGGGAGAGGACTGGGGTTGGCGGCGTGAACACAGCCTGTAGGGTGTTAGTGCACCGCGGCTACCGGGGAGAGAGTCCGGGGAAAAGTCAGGACCTGCCAAAGAGGCAACAGACTTTTTCTTCCCTCTTTGTTTCCTGGTGCGGGAGGAGAGGGAATTAAGAATGCCGCTTAAAGGAGCTCCAGAGACAGGCGAGAGCCGCGGCTATCAGCGCAAACCCCAGAGACGGGCATGAGACGCTAAGGCTGCTGCTGCAGCCTCTAACATTTTTTTAATGGATCTCCCCCCCAGAATATTAATGATTTAAATTATTTACCATATTAAAATTTAGGAATGACATTATTAGAATAAGCTGTAAAACACCGGATGCCCACCCCCCAATGATCTATTACTTGGAGAATTTAAAATTCTAATGAGAAAACACTCACTCTCTGCACCCTCTTGGGTGTCAGCACAAGGCGGGAATCAGCTGCATTCTTTAAATAAATCCCTCTGATTTTCCAGAACCTTTCCTTCAAGGAGAAATCTCTGGGCTCTGCGGGAACAGTGAGTGGTGGCCATCAGGTAAATCTGAGACTGAAAAGCAAGAGGAAAAGAGATAGAGGAGATGAGAATCGGTGCTGGGGAGAAGCAGGGGTGTCCACGTTCAATCGCAGGCTGAGAGTCTGGGTTAGTCTCCAACGAAGCTAAGGACCACCAGGGTCTGGCCCCACTGGCCTTGTCACCTGGTGTGGGGACTGGGGACAGCCAACCCCCCATTGCCACTCTCAGAGAAATAAAGAAATAAAGAAGGTGGGAGGGCACCCCTGACAGCCAGATTGAAAATGGTCATGCTGTGAAATAATAAGATGCCCTTTTCAGTAAAGTGAAGACTGTTCTCTTGGTTCTCAAAGACTTGCAAATACTCTGTGTCCTTCTGGAGGCATGCTGAAGCCTTCAGCCTTTGAGGGCAGTAATGGGAGTGAATCTGGGCTCAAAACCATCCAGCACTCACTCTTTGAGGGTGTCTACCCCGTGGGTGCTCTGGGGCCTGAAATCCCCTGATCACCGAGGATGGGAGGGGCCACACAGACACTCCACTGGACCACCAAGGGCTTGGCTGGTGGGCTACAGTCCTCATCATATACATGGTTTGCAAACATCTTGGGCCATTTTGGATGGGGGATTATCTTATTCCTTGCTCCTTTTATACACAACTGTTTTTCATTTTGAGGAAGTCCAATTCATCTGTCTTTTGTTGCTTGTGCTTTTGGTAGTAGATCTAAGAAATCATGAACAAATGCAAGGTCATGAAGATTTACTCTCATATTTTCTTCCACGAGTTTTATAATTTTGGTTCTTGCATCTAGGCCTTTGGTCCATTTTGTGTTGATTTTGTATATGGGGTGGGGGGAGGTAAGGGTCCAAATTTTATTCTTCTCCATGTGGGTATCCAGTTGTTCTAGAACCTGTGTGACTCTTTGGGAGAAAATACCTGCAAATGATGCAACCAACAAGAGCCGAATTCTAAAATATACAAACAGCTCATACAACTCAAAAAAGAAAAAAAAAATCAAACTCGTCCCGTAATCCTAACCCATACACTAACACTAACCCGTACCCTAACACGTACGCTAACCCTAAACTGTTGTCGTACCATCCCTGTTCCCTAACCCTAACCCTAAACCTAACCCTTACCTGAAGCCTTACCCTAACCCGTGCCCTAATCCTAACCCGTACACAGGATGCCCACTCCCCAATGATGAGGACTGGGGTTGGTGGCGTGAACACAGCCTGAAGGGGTTAGTACACCGCGGCAGAAGGTCTAAATAGACATTTCTCCAAAGACATACCGATGGCCAATAGGCACATGAAAAGATGCTCCACATCGCTAATTATTAGAGAATGCAAATCAAAACTACAGTGAGTTATCACCTCATAGTGGTCAGAATGGCCATCATTAAAATGTCTATAAATAAATGCTGGAAGGGGTGTGGAGAAAAGGGAACTCTCCTACACTGTTGGTGGGAATGTAAATTGATGCAGCCACTATGGATAACAGTATGGAGGTTCCTCAAAAACTAAAAATAGAATTACCATATGAACCAGCAATCCCACTCCTGGGCACATATCCAGACAAAACTATAATTTGAAAAGATACATGCACCCCAGCATTCACAGCAGCACTCTTCACAATAGCCAAGACATGGAAGCAACCTGAATGTCCCTCAACAGATGAATGGATATAGAAGATGTGGTACATGTATACAACGGAATATTACTCAGCCATAAACAGAATGAAATAATGCCATTTGCAGCTACATGGATGGACCTAGAGATTATCATACAAAGCGAAGTAAGTCAGACAGAGAACGACAAATACCATATGATATCGCTTATATGTGGATTATAAAATGATACCCAAATGAACTTATCTACAGAACAAAAACAGACTCACAAATATACAAAACAGACTTGTGGTTGTCAAGGGGAAGACAGGGGAGAGGGATGGATTGGGAGTTTGGGATTAGTAGATGCAAATTATTATATGTAGAATGGATAAACAAGGTCTTACTGTACAGCACAGGGAACTATATTCAATACCCTGTAATAAACCATAATGGAAAAGAATATGAAAAATATGTATGTATGTATATATATATATATGAATCATTTTGCTGTACAGCAGAAATTAACACAACATTGTAGGTCAACTATACTTCAGTATCAATTAGTCTGAAGGCACTTTTATAAATTAGGCCTTATTTCTCTTGTCCTTTCAGCCTGGGACAAATGTATAACAGAAACTAACCTGGATTACTCCGGGATGAACTCATATCACACAGAACTTTAATTGTTGAACAAACCATTAATACCAGTTACACCATGGGATGTCCTGTTCCAATATGAAGTTTGTAAACGTTGTATCAAGCCTGCAGAATCCACTAAATTTGGAAATTCAAACTGAAATGAAGACAACTATCCCATGACTTCTCTCCAACTAGTTATACAACATCAATTGGAAACCATATACAATCAAATGAATGTAGAAAAAACAACTATAGCCTTCCTTTCTTTTCCTTTTAGATGAAGACGGTATTTAAGGTGATGTCTTGGGCCGTTTCAGGGTGTTACTCAATTTCCTGGGTATCTCCCATGCACACAGGAGGTACACATGTTAGTTAACTTGTTTGTACAACTATATGAAGGTAGTTAATATCAGAAAACTGTATACGTAAAATGAATTAAATGCTAAAGTCATGTTTTGTATTTTTAATGACAATGAAAAAAAGTGTAGCGCTGATATTTGTTACAAAAAATGAACATTAAAAACATTCTTCATGAAAAAAGCCATAGAGAAAAGTCCACCTAGATCCCATACTCATCTTGTCTGCTTCAAATCCATCAAGGTTGTCCAAATGAGGGGGAGACTCAGTAATGGTTCCAGAAAAAGAAAACTGGATCAGGATGGAAAAAGACATTTTCATACAGTTGGGACAACAGGTGAAAGTTGAAGTGGGGCTGAGTATTAAATTATAATGTGGACATCAGGATTTCCTCATTTAGGGGTTATGTGCTGGTTCCTTGGGCAAAACACACTGAGCATTTTGTGTGAAGTGGCAAATGTGAGTACTTTTGGCCATTATTGAAACTTTTCTGTACATTTTAAATTACTGGAAAGTAAATTACTTTTCTAGACAACCATGTCAGTACCATGCCAGAAAATCAGATAAGACAGACATCAAATTTTGTTATCGAGGCCAAGACTTACCCAGACCACGTTCAAACAAAGTTGTGATACTTATTTCCCTTGTAGGAGTCCGCATGGTATGAAGAGGCACCGTGGGAAGAGTATATTAGTAGCTACCATCTCTTGGTTCCTGTGGATTACCTGGGATGCAGTAGAAACAGTGAGATTTTAGTATTGCAATTTTTCACATTACTGAAAAAAATATATTAAAAAATAAATTCAGGGCTTCCCTGGTGGCACAGTGGTTGAGAGTCCGCCTGCCGATGCAGGGGACACAGGTTCGTGCCTCCGTCCGGGAAGATCCCATATGCCGCGGAGCCCGTAAGCCATGGCCGCTGAGACTGCACGTCCAGAGCCTGTGCTCCACAACGGGAGAGGCCACAACAGCGAGAGGCCTGCGTACCGCAAAAATAAATAAATACAGTAAAGTTGCAAAATATGGAATCAATATACACAAATCAGTTTTGTTTCTATACACTAATAATGAACGACCAGCAAGAAAAATTAAGAAAACAATATTCCATGCTCATGCATCAGAAAAATTACTATTTTTAAAATGTTTATTCTACCCAAAGCCATCAAACAACAGTGCCAGGAAAACTAGACACCAGACTCCAAAGAACGACACTGGTCACCATCTACACTGCACACAAAACTAACTAAAAGCGCGCAGTATTCCACATTAAACCCTTTCTCTCCTGAGTGCCCTGAAGATGCACCCCACCCACCCAGCAGTCAGCTGCACAGGAAGATTTTCCACACTTGCTCATTTTTTCCTCTTGTGGAGTCTCCTCACCAGTGGTTCTTGAGAAAACCCAGCTCCTGTCAGTGTGGACAATGCCTCATAGTCCAGAAACCTAAGCCCTGACAGGAGACAAAGCTCCTGTCTGCTTGTCACAGAGCAAAGTCTGTGGGCAGGGTGCACCTGTGCCCCCAGGGTCAGACAGGTGGGTTCGGCGTCCCCTGTGGGACATCAGAGAAGTGCTGGGAGTGCCACACTCACAAATTCAGAGGCCTCATCCGGAAGGCAGTTCTGCTGTGTATACTAAGTTTGGAAATCCAAACTGAAATGGAACCAAGTATCTCACTGTATCTTCTCAAAAGATTGTTAAGGAACAATTAATTACAAACCATATGTAATGAAATGAATGTAGACACAAACTTTACAACTTAAACCAAAATTCACTCAAAATTTCCCATAGACAAACTTAAATTACCAAACTATAAAAATCCTAGAAAAAAAAAAGAAAATCTACATGACTTTGTGTCTGGTGACCTTATTCAGAAAACCGAAAGACAAACCACAAACTGCAAGAAACTATTTCCAAAACACA
>NW_020174712.1:1160252-1177841 GCF_003031525.2 Neophocaena asiaeorientalis asiaeorientalis
TCCACACTTGCTCATTTTTTCCTCTTGTGGAGTCTCCTCACCAGTGGTTCTTGAGAAAACCCAGCTCCTGTCAGTGTGGACAATGCCTCATAGTCCAGAAACCTAAGCCCTGACAGGAGACAAAGCTCCTGTCTGCTTGTCACAGAGCAAAGTCTGTGGGCAGGGTGCACCTGTGCCCCCAGGGTCAGACAGGTGGGTTCGGCGTCCCCTGTGGGACATCAGAGAAGTGCTGGGAGTGCCACACTCACAAATTCAGAGGCCTCATCCGGAAGGCAGTTCTGCTGTGTATACTAAGTTTGGAAATCCAAACTGAAATGGAACCAAGTATCTCACTGTATCTTCTCAAAAGATTGTTAAGGAACAATTAATTACAAACCATATGTAATGAAATGAATGTAGACACAAACTTTACAACTTAAACCAAAATTCACTCAAAATTCCCATAGACAAACTTAAATTACCAAACTATAAAAATCCTAGAAAAAAAAAAGAAAATCTACATGACTTTGTGTCTGGTGACCTTATTCAGAAAACCGAAAGACAAACCACAAACTGCAAGAAACTATTTCCAAAACACATATCTGATAAAGGATTTGTACTCAAATTATGCCAACAACGCCATTAAAATCTGGTAAAGATTGAAACACACATCTGGCCCAAGAAGATAAACAGGCAGTAAATAAGCATACAAGAATATACTCAAGATGCTGGTGGAATGCATGTACAACCAACTTTGCAAGACGGCTTGGCAGTTTTTTCCAAATC
The DNA here is from genome assembly GCF_003031525.2 of Neophocaena asiaeorientalis asiaeorientalis. Classification (NCBI taxonomy): domain Eukaryota; kingdom Metazoa; phylum Chordata; class Mammalia; order Artiodactyla; family Phocoenidae; genus Neophocaena; species Neophocaena asiaeorientalis. Next base: position 1,161,018 of record NW_020174712.1, read on the forward strand.
TAAAAAGTATCACCTTAGGATCCAAGAAGTGTACCACTTGTATTTAGACAACTGCTTTGAAAAACTGTGTTCAAACAAAAACCAGCATCAAGTAATGCACAGCAGCTCTATTCATAATGGCTAAAAAGTTAAAGGTATCAGGATGTCCTTCTGTAGATGAATTCATAAGCAAATTAGGACACATACATGTCAAGGGGAGCAGAATACACCACCCCAAAATATGCTCATTTGACAAAAGGATTATTTGGACTGATTAATTTAAGAAACAGCAGACCCAGGAGAATCTTTCAAAACCAAGTAGAAAATGCCCTTTTTTATGAGGTAAATTTACATTTATTAAGGATATCTCCATTTGTAAGGGTATGTCCCTCTCTGGACCAGGAATTGAATGATGACTAAATATCAAGAAAAGCTTGTTGGAAAAAAGAAAAGCTTGTTGGGACTTCCCTGCTGGTCCAGTGGTTAAGACTCCATGCTCCCAGTGTAGGGGACCAGGGTTCAAACACTGGTCAGGGAACTAGATCCCGCATGCTGCAATTAAGAGCCCGCATGCCACAACTAAAGATTCTACAGGCCGCAACTAAGACCCGGCACAGCCAAATAAATGTTTAAAAAAAAAAAAAACTTGTCAATGAAATAGGCCAAGATGTAAATCTCTGTAACAACCATACCCTTGTTTACTGTGCTTTGCCTAATAACATCCCTTAAATGGCTTCCTCCATTCCCTAACATCTTTCTTTTGTTCTCAGCAGAAGATAGCATTTAAGGTAATGGCTTGAGCCATTTCAGGGAGTGACTCAGTTTTCCTGGGTATCTTTCAAGTATACAGGAGGTATGCATGGTATATATTAAATTTCTGATTGTTTTCTCCAGTTCGTCTCTTTTTCATTACAAGGGAGATCTCGATAAAGAACATAGAAGGGTAGAGGGAAAATTATTTTTCCTCTCATATACATGCAATGCAATAGTATTCAGAGATATAAAGGAATGGACCATCAACCCACGCAAAAAAAAAAAAAATAGATGCATCTAACACTTACATTGCTAAGCGAAAGAATCCAGTCTGAAGTGCTACACACTGTATGACGTCATTTATATGACATCCTAGAAAAGGCAAAACTGACATGGTAAACAGTTTATGGAATATGTGGTTGAAATAGTCCATATGATACTTTAGTGGTGAATACCTGTCACTATGCATTTGGCTACACCCATAGATTTTTACAACCCAACAAGTAATTTACAATCTATTCAAACTTAGCTACTTAGGATACGGGAGTGTCAAAGACTGGAACTCTGTAGGCCAAAGACAAAATGTGCCATACATACATAGTGGACTCTATGTTCTTTCCCATGAGGGGTAGTAGCTAACAGTACTGAAACTACTAATTCAGTAATCGAATGGATAAAGCACTGAATTTAATAAATGACAAATGGTGGAAGCCAGGTTTCTTACCACTGGAGTGGAATATTACAGTCAAACAAAGGGAGAAGGTTACAATATCCATGTCATAACAGATCCAGTTGGAGAAATCAGTATAAACTATCTTTAGACTACACATAGCTCCACATGGAAATCTTTATAATTATGTGTATATGCACAGGCTGGGATACATGCATATATTTCCATGCACTGTCAGCTGAGCATATTTAGCTCCCACATGTAAGTTTTTAATACCAGTCTCTAATAAAAGGAACAAGGGCTCTTTGAAGAAAGGGCTGATGCTAGGACTGAGACAGTAAATATATGAAACAGGATAATCTTAAAATATCAGAAAGTAAAGAAGTACCAAAAATTTTTAAAACCACAAAAGAAAAATTATGAAAATGAAAACAGGGACAAATGGAAAAAGCTCTCAACAGCCAAAGCAAGAATGAACTAAGCAGTCTAATAATGTAGTGCCGGCTTATGACCAAAAGTTTACAATAATTACTCATGTGTCCAAACTGGTAAAAATAAGTTACATAGTTTTTGATGAATGATGTTGAATAGAAATCTCCTATGCAGAAAGCTTCTAAACAATTCATATAGACACTCAGCTGTCCATCAAGGATGTGAAGCCAACCCCTCTCTCCTCAAGTGTGGCTTCTGCATTATGACTTTCTCCTAAATAAGACACACAGGATGGACATGGGAAAAAATTAACCTCACTGTGGGAAAACTTGACAAACAGTACCTCAGCTAGGTGACTAAAGTTAAGAATATAAGTTAGAAGTGCCCTTAAGAGCCTGTCCTCTTGATATATAGTGAAGAGGAAGCACTTCACCTCTGTGATCTGCTTTTTCAAAGCCAAGTCTAACCACAACAAAAACACCAAGCAAATCCCAGTGCCCGCCAGTCTATAAAATACCTGACCAGTCCTCCTCCACATTGTCAAGGTCATGGAAACAAGGAGAATCTGAGAAACTGTCAAAGCCCAGTAGAGACTAAACAGATATGATGACCCCATGACCTTTGAGATCCTGGAACAAGGAAAGGTATAACAAAGGGAACATGTATAGGGACTTCAGTTAATAATAGAGTATCAATATTTGTTCATTATTTGTCATGATTCTGTAGAAAATTAGACAGGAAAAATTAAGCGTCAAATAAGAGAAACCTACTGTAACAAACTGGAAATCTAGAGGAAACGGGTGATTTCTTTGTAAAAACACATTACCAAAATGAACACTAAATTAAGGAAAATAGAAAAAGACCAATTAACCACTGAGGAACCTCTTCCCCATATTAGTTATCCTATCACTGTTCCAGGGTTTCCCTCTCCCAGGACAGGGAAGGAGCAGGGACAGAGCTGTTGGGCAGCTCCACTAATATCTGACCCCAACCAGTGTCTTCATCTCCCCCAGCCATGCCTACCCAGTGAGGACACCTGATGAAGGATCAGGGATTATTGATTCAGATGTATCAACTAGGAATTTTTCTTTTTCCAGCGACTGGACACACTTACTGAAGTAAAATAAATTAGTATTTATTGTAAGGATAGAAATAAATTAATACTTGCAAGTGGCAAGTTGAAGAATGGGTTTGGACCTGGCAGGTCCAGTGGCTCACACTATCTCAGTGTGACCTTGCTTCTCTCCAAAACTTTGTCCTTCTCAGTGCCTTTGGGGGACCCCATTCACAGGCACAGGCTCTCTCACTGCCCTTGGGCCAACAGCAATTCTAGGCTGACAACCACTCACCATCCATTTTCCGAGAAAGAGTTTCTCCTTTTCTTGGATTCCAAGAAAATCATGGCTTTAAATGCCTTTGATCTGGCTTGGGTGGCATTCTCATCCTTGACCCATCACCAGAAGATGGAAAATGGGACTGGCTAGATGTGGGTTGTAAACCCATCTTCGAGCTGGGTGGAACATGGGGTCATCCTTCTGCAACTGTTTGGACTGGAAGCCGGTGAGATGTAATTCCCAAAGGAAAATGAGGCACTTGGGCATGAGAACAGATGCTGGCTGGGAGAAAGCCACAGATTCTAAGTCAATGACAGCTCACTGCACAGCATAGAATCTGACACAAAAGGAAGAAAGGGGTTCACTTAGGGTCAGGGGCTGCAGCTACTCATCCAGTGCTCTTACTGTCCCTCCCAAGACTGCAAGAAATTCTTTCACTTGCTGAAAAGTCAGGATCATTGGTGGTGGTAAACTCAAGTCTCTTTCCTTGGGCATCAGGTCCTCACATCTCAGAGGTTGGCCCAGAACAGCCCATGTGCCCTCAGAAGACACATAGACCTCATTCCTGCCCCTGAGAGGTAGGAGCCCTTGAGTTATGCCATCTCCCTGGCCATATTAATTGCCCATCCCTGAAAAACAATACTGCTCCTTTTCCAGTTTCTTCTCTCTCCTTTACTAAGTGAAGAAACCAAATGCTAGGGTGGTAAGAAAACTCTTGTGCAATGAAGTAATGGGAGGCTCAAGAATTATTCCATGCCATGGAACCCATAATTGGCAGGCTTTCCAGAGGCCACACGGATGCATATGGCTCTCCAAGACAATGCAGTGTGAGTGTAAACCTCCCATTGGGAGGTCCAGTTGTTCCCATATCTTTGATTCTTAATGAATATGAATGTCAAAAGTTTCTAATGACTGAAAGGACAAAGAATTGCAGGGACATGGTCTGCTGTATGGTTGTTGTGTCAGGGACACACTCCAATGTTTAGAGGATTATTACTTCTCTTGGCAGCCTATGAGGCTGTGAGGGGGATGCCTTTTTCTCAACCACATGGATGTTGGTAGTTGAAACTTCTCAAAGGAATGTCTACACTTCCCAGGTAGCTCTTGAATTTCCCAGCATCATGGTCAGCTCTGTAACTATACATGAGGGCCTGACAATGCCCAGGCTGGACTGAGCTAGAGGACCACAGATGCCTGCCTGGATAGTCAGAGGTCAAGGGCTGTCCTGCCTGAGACTTGATCATCTATTCATGCCTACTCAGATGGGACAAAGGATGCCTCCAGTGCCAGGAGGGCCCCACCAGCCCTTAAGAAGGCAGCATCTGGGGGCTGGCAGGTCACTGCACCCAGTCCTGTATAAATCCACACATGTCCACTGAGTGCCCTCCTGTCTGGGCTGTGCTGGAACCTGGGGCTGCCCAGGCACAGTAGGGCTAGCATCACCCTTCCCGGGTAGGAGGGCAGAAGGAAACCATGCATGGCTTCTGACACCCTCCCCAATCCTTGACAGAGGGTGAGTTGGATAAGAAACAGTCCTAGACAAGAACAGACAGTTCATTCTTCTCTCAGAGCCCAGGACTAGGGGAAGGGAGGCCAGAAAAACAGTTATTGACCTCAGCTTCCTGACTCCTGTTTAATCCTGGGCAAGTCCTATCCATTCTGGAGGCTTCAGAGAGAAGGAGAGGGGAGGGCAATGAGGGCCAGTTGTGCTTAAACAAACCTAACTCTAACCTTTACCCTAAGAACCCTAACCTCTAACCATAACCCCCTAACAACCCTAGCCCCAGACCCCTAGACCCTCACCCCTGACCCCTAAACTCTAATCCCCGACCCTGACCCTTTATCCACAACCCTCTACCATGACTCTCCAACAATGACCCATAACCCTAGACTGTGACCGCTGAACCCTCACACTGACTCAACCTCAGGCCTAAAGCGTGGCCTAGTGGTCGCCGAGGGATGACTGAATGAACTCTCAAATAAACCAAGGAATTACATCTTCCTGACCATGAATTTAGCAATGGTTTCTTAGATTTGACAGTAAAGCATAAGAAATGAAAGAAAAAAATAGATAAATTGGATTTCTTCAAAATTACAAACCTTTGTGCATCAAAAGAGGCTATTGAGAAAGTAAAAAGACAGCCCACAGAATGGAAGACAATATTGGCACATTTTATATATGATAAGACTCTTTACCTAGAATATACCCAGGACTTTTACACTTCATCAACAAAAAGACAAACAATAAAAATTTTGAAACAGACAAATGACTTGCATGGACTGCTCTCCAGGCAAGACACACAAAAGGTCAACAAGGAGACTTCCGGGAAGATGGCGGAAGAATAAGACGCGGAGATCACCTTCCTCCCCACAGATACACCAGAAATACATCTACACGTGGAACAACTACAGAGCACCTACTGAACGCTGGCAGAAGACCTCAGACCTCCGAAAAGGCAAGAAACCCCCCACGTACCTAGTTAGGGCAAAAGAAAAACATAAACAGAGACAAAAGGATAGGGACGGGTCCTGCACCAGCGGGAGGGAGCTGTGAAGGAGGAAAGCTTTCCACACACTAGGAAGCCCCTTTGTGGGCAGAGACTGTGGGTGGCGGATTGGGGGAGCTTTGGAGCCGCGGAGGAGAGCACAGCAACAGGGGTGCGGAGGGCAAAGCAGAGAGATTCCAGCGCAGAGGATCAGGGCCGACCAGCACTCACCAGCCGAGAGGCTTATCTGCTCACCTGCCGGGGTGGGCAGGGGCTGGAAGCTGAGGCTCCGGCTTCAGTCGGAGCGCAGGGAGAGGACTGGGGTTGGCGGCGTGAACACAGCCTGCAGGGAGGGGGTTAGTACACCGCGGCTAGCCGGGAGGGAGTCCGGGGAAAAGTCTGGACCTGCTGAAGAGGCAAGAGACTTTTTCTTCCCTCTTTATTTCCTGGTGCGCGAGGAGAGGGGATTAAGAGCGCTGCTTAAAGGAGCTCCAGAGATGGGTGTGAGCCGCGGCTAAAAGGGCGGACCCCAGAGACGGGCATGAGACGCTAAGGCCGCTGCTGATGCCAACAGGTCAACAAGGACATGAAAAGATGTCAAACATCAGTAGTTATGATGAAAATGTAAATTAAAGCCACAATGTGATGCCCCTTCACACACACTAGAATAAATATAAATTTTAAACTAAATTTTAAAATACAAAAATAACAAAGGTTGGCCACAATGTAGAGAAATTGGAACCCTTAAAAGTTACTTGTGGAGATGTACAATGGTGCAGTCTATGTGTACAAAACTTTAGCATTTACTCAAAAATATAAAATATAATTACCGTGTGGTTCAACAGCTCCACTCCTAGATATATACCCAAAAAATGAAAAACAGGTGCTCAAACAAAAACTTGTACACCAATTATTCATAGCAGCACTGTTCCCAAGAGCCCAAGGTAGAAAAGATTTAAATGTCCATCAGCAGGTAAGTGGATAAGCAAAATAAGGTAGATCCATAAGTTGCATTATTCTGTCATATAAAGGAATAAAGTAAAATTATACAGCCGCTGTGGAAAACTGTATGGTGGCTCCTCAAAAACATGGAAAATGTATCATCCCTTGATTCTGCTCCAGGGTGTACGCCCAAAATATTATAAAGCAAGGACTGGAACAGACATTTGTACCCCATATTCATAGCAACATTATTCACAATAGCCAAAAGGGGGAAGCAACACAACACATCCTTCAACAGATGAATGGATAGGTACAGCGTAGTATATACGCAATGGAGTATGATCCAACCTTTAAAAGTAAGGTAACTCTCACACAGGCTACAAGGTGGATGAACCTTGAAGTCATTATGCTAAGTGAAACCAGCCAGACACAAAAAGGACAAACGTTCTATGATTCCACTAGTATGAGGTATGCAGATAAGTCAAATCCAAAGACAAAGTGGAATAAGGTTGCCAGGGGGTGAGGGGAGTTCATGTTAAATGGCTACGGCTTCACATGGGGAAAATAAAGTTCTGGAGATGGACGGTGAGGATATTTTTACAACAATGTGAATGTAGTTAATGCCATGGAACTGTATACTTAAAAATGGTTTAAATGGGGCTTCCCTCGTGGCACAGTGGTTAAGAATCCGCCCACCAATACAGGGGACACGGGTTCAAGCGCTGGTCCTGGAAGATCCCGTATGCCGTGGAGCAACTAAGTTCGTGCGCCACAACTACTGAGCCTGCTCTCTAGAGCCTGCAAGCCACAACTACTGAAGCCCGTGTGCCTAGAGCCCGTGCTCCGCAACAAGAGAAGCCACAGCAATGAGAAGCTGCACGCGGCAAGGAAGAGTAGCCCCCGCTCGCCGCGAGTAGAGAAGGCCTGCACACAGCAACAAAGACCCGACACAGGCAAAAAAATAATTTTTAAAAAAAGCTTTAAAAAATGGTTTAAATGGTAAATGTTATGTGTTTTTAATCACAATGGAAACAATGAATGAAATAATGATCAATGTTACAATGCGGATGAACAGTGAAAACATCCTAAGTGAAAGAAGCCACACAGAAAAGCCACCCAGATCAGGCTCATCTTGCACACTTTCAATCCAGCAAGGTTTTTAAAGTGAGGAAAAGCCCCAGTGACGGTTCCAAGAAAAGAAAACTGGATTCGAATGGAAAAATACATTTCCACAAAGCTGGGGCAGCTGGTGAGAGTTGAAGCAGGTCTGTGGATAGGATTATAATGTGGAAACCATCATTATTCCTAATTTGGGGGTTATGTGCTGGTTCCCTCAGAGAGTGGCCCTCCCACTCTCACAGGGTAAAACAAACTGGAGTATTTTGTGAATGTGGAAAACTTTATACTGCTATTTAAAGTTTTTTATACACTTGAAATTTACTAGAAAATAAAGTACTTATCAAAACAACCATGTCGGGCTTCCCTGGTGGCGCAGTGGCTGGGAGTCCACCTGCCGATGCAGGGGACACGAGTTCATGCCCCGTTCCGGGAAGATCCCACATGCCGCAGAGCGCCTGGGCCCGGGAGCCATGGCCGCTGGGCCTGCGCGCCCGGAGCCTGTGCTCCACAACGGGGGAGGCCACAACAGTAAGAGGCCTGTGTACCGCATAAAAAACAAAACAAACAAACAAAAACAACAACCATGTCATACCAAGCCAGAAATACAGACATCAAACTTTGTTATAGAGGCCAAGCCCTACCCAGATTCAGTTCACCCACAGTGGTGATGCTAACCACCCTTGTAGGAGTCCACATACAAGAGGAACCGTGGGAAGATTATATAGGGAGCCACTATGTCTTGGGTGCTGTGGATGACCTGGATGTAGTTGAAACAGTGGGATTTCTGAATTCTAGTTTTCCACATTCAACCACCAAAAACTGTTACAACTAAAAAATGAATTCACTACAGCTGCAGGATACAAAAAAAAAAAAGAAAAATCATGCACAAAAATCATTTGTGATTCTATACACTTATAATGAACCATCAGAAAAAGAATTTTTAAAAAATCCCACTTACAATTGCATCCAAAAAGATAACTAGGAGTAAATTTAACCAAGGACGTGAAGGACCTGCACACTGAAAACTGGAAGACACTGATAAAGGAAACTGAACAGACAAAAATAAATGGAAAGATACCCCGTGCTCATGGGTAAAAAGAATATTGTGAAAATATGCATTCTAAGGTGGGACTTCCCTGGCGGCCCAGGGGTTGGGACTCTGCGCTCCCACTGCAGTGGGTGCAGGTTCCATCCCTGGTTGGGGACCTAAGATCCCGCATCCTGCATGCCACATGGTGTGGCCCCCAAATTTTTTTTAATTAAAAAAATATGCATTTTAGCCAAATTAATGTACACATTCAACGCAATCCCTACCAAAAGTCCAATGACATTCTCCATAGAAACAGAACAATCTTAAGGTGTGTGGGGAACCAAAAAGGACCCAGAAGAGCCAAAGCGACCCTGAGGAAGGAGAACGGGCTGGAGGCGTCTCCCTCCCTGACTTCACACTTCATTATGAAGCTACAGTCCCCAAAAAGTGTGGAATTGGCACAAAAACAGGCATGCGGACCACAGCAGAGAGCCCAGGAATCAACCTACAGGTATGTGATCAGTTAATTCACAAGAAAGGAGCCAAGAACATACACCAGGGAAAGGATAGTCCCCTCAATAAACGGTGCTGGGAAAACCGGACGCCACACGCCAAAGAACACTACACTCTGTCTACACCACACACAAAAGGGGCCAAAAACCCAGTTTTCCACATCAAGCCCTTCCTCTCCTGGGTCCTCTGAAAACAGACACCCTCAGCAGTCAGCCACACACAGGAACCTTCTCCCCACTTTTCCTCACCTTCTCCCTCAGCGGCATCGCCTCCCGGCAGGTCCTGAGGAGACCAGGCTCCCGTCAGCGTGAACTGGACCCCTCGGTGTCCCAAAACTGAAGCCCCAGTGGGTCCTGAGGAGACCCGGCTTCTGTTAGTGTGGACTCGACCCCGGGTTGTCCCAAAGCCCGGCCATCAGCGCGGACTCAGCCCTGCGTGTTCCAGAAGCCAAAGCCCCAGCAGGTCCTGAGGAGACAGGGCTCCTCTCAGCATGAACATGAACAGCATGATCTGAACAGACAACCCGCCAAAAAAGATACACAGATAGTAAAAATCATACAGAAACAAGCTCAACATCATATACCATTAGGGAATTACAAATTAAAACCATGAGATATCACAGCACACCTATTAGGACTGCTAAGCTCCAAAAATATGACAATACCAATTGCTAGAGGGTGAGGAACAAAAGGAACTCTCCCTCATAGCTGGAGGAATGCATGTGCAGCCACTCTGTAAGACAATATGGCAGTTTTTTCCAAAGGTAAGCAAGTCTCATGTTGGGATCCAACAATCATGCTTCCAGCATTTAGGCAACTGCTTTGAAAATCTGTGTCCAAATGCAAACAAGGATGCAATTACGCACAGCAGCACTTTCATAATGGCTAAAAACTTGAAGAAATCAGGATATCCTTCAAAAGATGAATGCATACGCAAATTGGGGTACATCCATGTCAAGGCGAGAATATACCACCCCAAAATATGTCTCTCTGGCATAAGGATTATTGGTGTGCTTTAAAAAACAAAAGGGGGGGGCGCTTCTCTGGTGGCTCAGTGGTTAAGAGTCCGCCTGCCAATGCAGGGAACACGGGTTCGAGCCCTTGTCCGGGAAGATCCCACATGCCACAGAGCAACTAAGCCTGTGCATCACAACTACTGAGCCTGTGCTTTAGAGCCCGCGAGCCACAACTACTGAGCCCATGTGCCACAACTACTGAAGCTTGCACACCTAGAGCCTGTGCTCCACGACAAGAAAAGCCACCACAATGAGAAGCCCACGCACTGCAATGAAGAGTAGCCCCTGCTCGCCCCAACCAGAGAAGAGCCTGCAGGCAGCAAAGAAGACCCAATGTAGCCAAAAATAAAATAATAAATTTATGTTTTTAAAAATCTCAGAAAACTGAGATTGCCGTTTTGTGAAGGACATTTACAATAGAGAAATCTCCATTTATAAGGGTTTGTCCCTCTTTGCACCAAAAATAGAAGGATAATTCAATCTTAAGTAACTCTTTTCAATGGAGAAGTCCTGACTTAAATGTGCAAACAGTCATACCCTTGTTTACTGTGCTTTGCATGATAACCTGCCATAACCGGTCTTCCCCCCTTCCCCAGCATCTTTCCTCTGTTTTTAGCTGAAGATGGTATTTAAGGGGATGGTTTTGGTCATTTCAGGGAGTGACTCAGTTTTCTGTCGTATCCCCCCTGTATTCAGAAGGTATACATGTTATTAAACTTCTGCTTTTCTCCTGGTAATCTGTCATTTATTACAGGGGCAGGGGGGCCTCAACCAAGAATCTAGAAAAGTAGAGGGAAAATTGTTTTTCCTCCCATACGCATTCAGTGGGATACTAGTCAGCAGAAAGGAATGCACCATCAACCTATGGAAAGACATGGATGAATCCTCAGTATACACCGCTAAGGGAAAGAATCCAGTCTGCGGAGGCTGCACACAGTATGACCCCACTGATGACATTCTGGGAAAGGCAAAGCTACATAGGTGATAAGCAGATCATGGGGTGGGGGGTGTGAAGTAGTCCATGTGATACTCTAGGGTGGATACCTGTCACTATGCATTTGTCTAAGCCCACAGATGTGTATAGCCCAAGGGGCCAATCATAATCTATTCAAATTTAGTTATTTAGGATGTAGGAGTGTTGCAGGATGGAATACATAATGTGACAGAATCTAACTGTATTAGAAATATATGGAAACAACTCACTGTAGGGGATGGGGTAAAAGGTGCTGACCTAAGTTACCTTTGGAAATGAATGGAATCTGTAGACTAAAGGCAAAATGGACCGTATATAAACAGTGGGCTTTATTTTACAAAGTTCTTTCCAGGGTGTAGTAGCTAACAATTCTGAAACCTCTGCACATGTAACCTGGAAAGGAGCAATGCAGATAAATGGCAGATGGTAGAAGCCAGGCTCCTTGTTGTGGGAGTGGGAAGTTACAAGTAAGGAAGGGGAGAGCCTCTGCTCTCATAATTCTGGATCTGGGCTTCCTGGGAGGACGCTGACTGGCCGGGGGAAACGCGCAGATCTTCACACTGGAAAGACCCTGCAGACATAGGAACTTCACACCCCATCTTTCCACCCATACCTGCTGGAAACACTCAGCCCTCCGTAATCAGTCAATTGCAGCATTTAAGACATTCTCACCCCCAAGCAGATAAAGGAGCATGAGGGTCTTGCTTACCCCTAAGCTGTGCCAGAATCCAGGCCCTGGGGGTGAAGCCAGGATGGGGGTTCCTGGGCCTCTGAATCCAGGCCGTGGGTGTGGAGCCAGGTTGGGGGTTCCTGGGCCTCTGACCAGCAGGTGAGAGGAAGGAGGAAGACCAGTCCTGAGGACAGAGGTTCCCTCAAGTCTGTGAGCCCAGGAGCCCCAATGGGATTCATTCCCATTGAGGACATGGGTGGGGCCTGCAGTGGTTCTGTGTGCCCCCTGGGCCCCTTTGATGAAGCCACAGCAGCACTGGGCCCAGACGTCTCTTGGCGGTGTCTCAAACTCTGACACAGTGGTTTTACAAAGGAACAAGAGAATGGAGCTGAGCCCCTGACGGCCACTCCTTTCTGGCTCTGAGTTGCTTCCAACAGGACCGCAGTCACCTGCACGTAGTCTGCTGTGACCCATCTGCCCCCACTGTGCCTTTCCTCTCCCTCCCTGCGATGATTCCAGTGACATTCCCAGCCTGGACTCCTCTCCCAGGCCAGACGCCTCTGTCCAGCCACTGCATCCCTGTCTCCCTTGGGGGCTAACAGGCCCCTCAGAGGACTGGGATCCCACAGCTCCCCACACCCAGGAGCAGCCCCACCTTCCCAGGTTGCTGAGCCCAGGCACCGGGTGTAACCGAGCAGGACCCTATGGGGCCTTCCCAGGACAGACCCCTCCCCCATATCCTCTGCTGTAGGTCCTCTCTGGAGTACCTGGATAACAGTATCTGATGCACGCTTCCTCCACCACCCAGTGGAAGAAATTAACTACTTGATGATTATGAACAGGTAGCCCCAGAGCTTCTGGCGCCTAAGAATTTACAACGTTAACCGCCTGTTACCTCACCATCAACCAGATATTGTGCACCAGCTGATCACATACCCTGCGACGCCCCTCCTTCACCTGGCCTTTAAAACTGCTTTGCTGAAATCCTTCAGGGAGTTTGGGGTTTTAGAGCACAGGCCACCTGGCCTCCTTGTATTGGCACTTGTACAATTAAAGCTGCACTTTCCTTCACCTCACCCGGTGTCAGTAGACTGGCTTTACTGCACTCGGGCAAGTGGACCCAAGTTTTGTTCAGTAACACTGGGGTTTCCCAGGCTCCCACTCGCCTTGTGCCCCACTGACTGTCATCTGCTCCTCCAGTCTTGTTGCAGCAAAAATAGAAATGAAGTTTTCCCTCCCCTGAGAACAAGGAAAACAAAAGGAACAGCGAACAGGCTAGAGAAGAAACTTAACCTGGCCTGAAAGCGTTCATCACTCCTTGTTTTACTTTATCGCTCATTTGTAGTAACTAGATTTGTACTTTACAAAACTAACCTCACTCCCTGACACTACGTAATTTACCTTTGGCACCCATCACCCCTAACTCTGTGGGAGTTACATCCCCTGCCTCTCACTCCCTAACCTTATTATGTCCAGCACTTAAATTCTATACGCCCCTCATAACAAATCACCCCCTATGTTTTTCATTTCAGAAACAAGGTCACCGGCCGATAAACCAGAGGCAAATGGATGCAATTACCAGACTGCGGGACCCCAATTACCAGGCAGCCTGACGCCAACTATGACTGTTTTGAAATAATGCAAAGTAAAGGAGGAATGCAAGACCTTCACTACTTTGATCCTCATCCTATACCCCGGACTGCGAGAGCCCCACATATAAAATCTTCCCTGATTCTCAAGGAGGGGTGCCCAGTTCTTGAGGTGCTAGCTGGCTATGTCTTCCCTGCTGCCTGGCAGAAAAATAAAGCCATCTCTCTCTTCCTCCAAAATCCCTGTCTCCGTATTTCTGTTCGGCCTCGGCGCACAGGGAAGCCGATATTTCGACAACAGCCTGTGGCCAGTTCCCACACTAATTCCCTCTACGACCACAGCCCTGGCCCAAGCCCGATCTTGTGCCTGGTTCCTCCATCAGGCCTGACATAGCTCCCTGCCCGCATGGTGCGTCTCACATCCCACCCCAACCTGGTCTTTCTGAAGCATAAACGAGACTGACTCTCTCCCACCTGTAATCCCCCAAATGTTTCCCCACTTTCACTAGGGCATCTGCCGGGAGAGACATCTGCCAAGGCCCTGAGAGTCCCCGGCATCCCCACTAGGCTGCTGGCTCCTGGGTTCCCTGACAATGGGCACCTCAGCAGGCCAGGAGACATGGCAGGAAAGCCCAGAACTGCTCACCTCAGGACGGGGCAGGCACTGTCACACCTGATCAGAGAGAGCAGAGGAGGGGTCCCCGGCTGGGACACAAACTCTGCACGAGTGGCTTCTCCTTGAGCCATTACATTGCCTCGTGTGACTGGAGGGAAGGAAGGACCGAGGCACACGTTAGTTCCTAAGCAGGATGGTGTGGGCTCAGTCGCGTCCCCCCAAATTCACATGCTGAATCCCTAACCCCCAGGGCCCCAGGATGCGGCTGTATTTGGAGATGGGGTTTTTAAAGAAGTGATTACGGTAAAAATGAGGTCACTCAGGGTGGATCCTAATCCAATAGGATTGATGTCCTACAAGGAGAGATTAGGACACAGATAGGCACAGGGGGAGACCATGTGAGGACCTGGGGAGAAGATGGCTGTCTAAGCACCAAGGAGAGAGGCCTCAGGAGAAGCCAGCCTGCAGACACCTTGATCTCAGACAGCATCCAGGACTGGGAGATAGGTCTGTTATTCAAGCTGCCCAGTCTGTGCTATTTGTTACAGCGTTTCTGAGCAGACTCACATGCAGGGTAACTCAGGGCTCACACGGGACAGAGCCCACTCTCCATCCCCCTGTACGTGAGTTACAGGAGCCCCAGGAACTGAGGAGGGGGTCCCTGATGGGAGGCACAAGACAGAAGACGCTAGGCATTAACACGACTGCATTCATGTTAAACGTGCCTGAAGTCCAATCACACGAGATGGTTTTGTCCTGTATGTACATTGGCACCTTGAGTCTGAACTGCAGATCTTGGGCTTCACCAGCTCCACTGAGAGCATTAGCTTCACCTGCTGTGGACCATCTCCTATAGGATTTCCAGAACCACAAAGCATCGAAGCTTCATAGGACCCAGAGTCTGTGCGCTAGCGTCCAGGTGACCCTCACAGCAGAGCCGCTCAGCTGCCCGTCAGAAACCATTTCCCTTTTGCCTGTTCATGGCTACCCTGCACCTCCCAGCCTTCCCACCCCTTACAGCTGGGGTGCAGTTTCTCGTGTTACCAAGGGGAAAGGGTGGAGGTGGTGAGGGCCTTGGCCAGCCTGCATCCTAGGATGGAGGGCATGAAGCCCAGCTGGTCACCCCACCAGCAAGGAGGAGAAACAAGGGGGGCAGAGCCCAGGACCTGACACTCACCTGCCCTGGACTCTCACAAGAAGGGGACAGAGACATCTTGAGCTTCAACCCAGTTTTGGGAGACTCTGTTCCAGCAACAAACTTTGCCTTAAAAGCCAAGGTGCTTTACAAAGCCCTCCCCAGCTGTCACAGAAAGTCAGGCTTCAGCTCATCACACTTTTCACAAACCCCAGCTCACGCTGAGGCCACCTCTCAGGTGACGGTGCTTCAGAGCAGCGACTTTAAAAGATCCCTGGAGTTCAGCTCTCCCAGCCCTGCCTTCAGTGTAAGGGAGAAGTCTCCTTGACAAACCTGCTCAGTTTCCTTGACAACCAAGCTTCTCAATCTCCCAAACTCTTCTCCTTCAAACATTCCTATTCTAGGCTGGATGAGCCTAAAGGGACGGTGCTGTCATCACGTGCCAGAGAGTGACTCCTCCAAGCCCGCAGTTATTGGTTACATGATGCTGTCGATGATGAAATCCCAGAAGAGCCAGCTTTGCAACATAACCATTTCTGGACTCGGCACTGGGTCCCCTTCCACGGACAGAGTGGAGTGGTTGTTTCCACAGGCCCCGTGGTGTAAGAGCTCACCTAATGCAGCCAGGACTTCATCCTTTCCAGGTGATTCCAGGATCCTCATTCTCCCCAGACCCTCACCCACGTGGCTGCTGTCTGTGCCAGTCTATATGGGACCTTGGTAATCTCCTAAAATCAGGGTTATTTTATACACAGGTAATGGGTTGAATGCTGGCCCCAAAAGATGTGCCCCCCCCAGAACACGTGAACAGGACCATATCTGGGAAAAGGGTCTCTGTATATGTAGTTAAAGACTAGAAGTGAGGTCATCTTAGGTTAGGGTGGCCCTCAATCCAACTGAGAGAGTCCTTATGAGAGACAAAAGAGGAGAAACACAGACATAGGGGAGAAGCCACGTGAAGAGAGAGGCAGAGATGGTAGGGATGAAGCCTTAAGCCTGGGGACGCCTGAAGCCCCCAGAAGCTGGAAAAGGCAGGAAGAACCCTTTCCTGGAGCCTGCGGAGAGACTTCCGTCCTGCAACACCTTGATCCCAGATGTCTGGTCTCCAGGACTGGGGGAGGATGAATTCCTGTTGATTTAAACCACCCAACTTGTGGTCATTTGTTACAGAAGCCACAGAACGGTCACACAGACCCTACTCTGTAGGATCCTGGAAGTGTGGGTCTCATTAAAGGCTGACAGAGGCTGGACTGCAGAACCCTTAGAGTCAGCACTGGGCCCCAGAAATCCTAAAGCAGTGGCTGGACACCAGAATATTGAGGGGTCAGTCGGAAGCCCATTCCTAAGGGTGCCGGCTGCACACGGCGTCCCTAGGTTTTTATGCCTGTACCTGTTGGGGGTAAGTATTTCCATCCTGAATCAGGACTTCTGATGTCACCGTTCACATTGCTAATTAAGAACCCACTAGTTACACAGATGAAAACCCCTATCATAACACTTGCTCCAGTGGTAAACAATTCTGAAGTTGGTCAGAGGTGGGGAATCGTCTCCCATGCAGCCAGCAGCCC
>NW_020174712.1:1177881-1258674 GCF_003031525.2 Neophocaena asiaeorientalis asiaeorientalis
GCCCCCCCCCCCCCCCCCGCAAGGAGCGTCCTCATTGCCAAGCTGGGGGACCATGCCGAGACGTCTCTGAGTAAACGTGAGCTGAGCTCCAGGCCAGCTGCTGCTGAACTTTTCCCACCCTTCCCAGGTAAAACACCTGAATATGTACAAGGACTTGAAAGCCTAGAGGAAGGGCCGTGGAGCCACCCCAGCAACAGCACGCCGTCTGACTTGGTGCCTGCAGGCCAACCAGGATTGTCCTGGCCCCGGGCACTCTTCTGGAAGCTTTCCATTTCCCTGCCTGAGGTACCCCTCCTGTCCCGGCCCCCACTGCTTTTTTCCTTCCTCACCTCTGCCCAGGGAGAAATTCCAGCGGCAGGTATGGGTGACACATCCTCTTCTTTAGCAGGTGGCAGCCTGGCAACTCCTGCAGAAAGTCCAGCAGAGCCCCACTCACACCGGGCCACCCACAGAGCCGTAGCCCCTCACTCCCACCTACCAGCCCAGCCCCGACACTGCTGACGGGGCAGAGAATATGGCGTCAGCCACAGCTGCAGGTACTCTTGCTGCCTGGAGCGGTGTTTATATAGACCTCAACCCAGGCACACCTGGGGAGGGCGGGCCAGCCGGGTCAGGCTGCCCAGGTCAGCCAATCCTCGCCCCTCAGGGACTCAGAGTTGCAGAAAATGGGCCTTGCTGCACCGGCCAGCTCCAAGGAACAGGTATGGGGTCCTGAGGGTCAGGATAGACACAGGGCTGCAACTCTGCTTGTTTTCTCAACATTTTGTCTGGTCCATGAGTGGGAGACAACTTCAAGAAGACCCTCTCCTAATGAGAAGAAGCCAGGAGTAAGGGAGAGCAGGGGTGGTGGGTGGAGACAGAGGCCTGGTGCCCCAGCTGCAGTGGAAGCCTCTGGAAGACCCAGTGGAAGGAGGCCGCAGAGTGAAGCCCAGGGTCACAGACCTGTCCCGGAGCTGCTGTTTGTTAGTTCAGGTCCTGCTCTGAGGTGCTTTGTATCAGTTCTGGCCAACAGGTGGGCTGGGGGTGCTCTGCAATGAGGGCTATATGCACGGTTCCCGTGTGTCCAGCCTTGCTGGGTGCCTGCCCAGGTGACCTCCATACCCTGGTAGGGGCCTGACCACGAGAGCCCCGTGCGCTGCTGGGTGCCTGCCCAGGTGACCTCCATACCCGGGGAGGGGCCTGACCACAAGAGCCCCGTGAGCTGCTGGGTGCCTGCCCAGGTGAGCTCCATACCCGGGGAGGGGCCTGACCACGAGAGCCCCGTGGGCTGCTGGGGGGGGTGGGCGTGTGTATGCGCATCCTCCCTGTGCAGCCGGCACAGAGTTGCTTAGCAACTTCCCTGTGGGCTGTGCTGGGGTGAAATGAGAACCAGGAGATGCCACAGACCCCCTGAACCCCTGTCCATCTAGAGTGATGAGGTCAATAGGTGGGTGCTGGCCACTGTGCTGCGTGAGGGAGACCCCACAAGTACCTCTTGTGTCTTCCACCTGACACCATGGAGGCCTCCCCAGGACAGAGCAGACAGCCTACCTGGGGCAGGTGGGAGCTCCTGGTGACCCTGTAGGGGACATGAAAGGGACGGACCAGGCAGGAGGGGGTGGGAGCCCACGCAGAGCCATGGGGCTCGGGGCCGAGGGGGTCTTTCTGGGTCTGAGCTGGGAGTGGACGTTCAGGTGGTGAGTGTGATCCAGGAAAGCTGCCCTGGTGACGTGAGGCTGAACCTGCTTCAGAGTGACAAGCCTTCCGGACCCCAAAACAAGATAGTGAGACGGATCCTGTTAGAAGAAGGTAAGTGAATCCCCCCAAGAGGAGGCTCTGTGAGCTGGTCCCGGGAGGGGGTGAAGGCAACAGGTGTGGAAGCTGCGGAGAGTGGGCAGTCCCCCTGGACGGGTGGCGGGTGCAGACCCCACTCCGTGGTCCCACGTCTGTGCTTCCGGCTGGATTACTTGGCTTCCCGGAGCCTCAGCTTCCTAGTCTGCTCGTGGGGTGATGATGCTGAGTGAGATTCTCCGCCTCTTTTTCACTGTCTGCCCCTCGAGCCTATGAGAAATGGAGTATTTCTTGCCATCTCAGTAAACAAAGGACGTCCCAGTCATCAGCACTTGCAGCCCTCCAGTGTGAGCCGCGGGCCCTGAGGAGCTCAGGATATGCGAATACAGAATGCAGGCCCCGGAGAGCCGAGGTGCACATCAAAGGAAGGATTTCAGTGAGTTCGCATACAAAGAAAAGCGCTACATTCCTCACGTTGGGAGAGTTGGTTTTCCTTAGTTAACAATCACCTTTTAATGTTCCCCATTACCTGCGCCAGTCGCCTGCCCTGTCCCCTCCCCCCGGTACTTTAGCTCAGGGAGGAAGGAGCGCAGAGGGGCTCGGCTGAATAAGGGGCCTGCGAGCCTCGGGAGGAGTTTTCGGCCGCTTTCCCCGCAGTCGGGAGGAGGGGCGCTGACGCTGCAGCCGGACCCTGCGCCTCCCTTGCCCCGTTTCCCCTCCGGACGCTCAGGCCGACCCCCTCCCCACGCCCCCCAGGCCCCGCGAGCCAGGCCGAGGGCAGGAGCGAGAGGAGGGACTGAAGTTCCCCGGACCAGACGCTGGGGGCCGCTCTTTCTACATAGCAGCGGCGGGTGGCAGCGAACCCCTGCCCCTCGGAAGTTGGTCTTGCGCTGCCGCCCAGGCACCGGACCAGGCGGAGGGTCGGCGCCCACTTACCCCGCCCGCCGTCCGCACGACTGTCGCGGCTTCGGCCGCTGGGGCCTCTCAGAGCCGGCAGCCTCAGTGAGGCCGCCCTCCCCTCGGGCTCCGGGTCAGTTCCGTGACGGCGGAGGGAAAAGACCCCGAGCGGGAGTTCCAGCTCTGTGGAAACGCGGGCTCCTTTCTGGGCGCAGGGGGTGGGACCGCTCTGCCCCGAGGCCTTCCGGGAGGGAGAGGGCGTCGGGGGAGGGAGCCGCCAGGAGCGCAGGGCCCCTTCGGGCGTCCTGGAGGGGCGGCCCGGCCTGGGGGCCCCGCTCACTGTGGCCGCAGCCCAGGCCTTTTTTCTGTAATCCTACACAAAAACGTTAGAAAGATAGATACACAGTCTACAGTAAATATTCACAAATGATTGTTGCTGTTGTGCTTACTATTCTATTAAACGTGTAAAATCCATAAAACACTTTATGTTCAAAGTTAAATATGAATTTTTACCTTTCCTCATTATCTACTATTCACAATTGTGGTTAACGAATCAGAGACTGTGGCATCACTAGTTAAAAATGAGCTTGTTAAAAAAAAAAAAAGGAATTCAGGCCCACCAGAACTACTGAATCAGAATGTGCACTTTTACAATGTCCCCAGTGTACTTGTGTGCCCATGAATAGTTGAAAGGTACCTTTCTACCTTGACATGTCTTTTCTATCTGAAAACTACACACGTTTTAACCAGTTTGATATAAATAAAACACTCAAAAATGCATATACCTGTGTTGAAACCATCATTTTATCATTTCTTTTCCAGATAAGTATAGCCTCTATACTGGTTTTGTGGATCACATGCCATACTCTTTTCTTATAGTTAGAAATAAGGTAGAGAATGTTACTTTGTGAAAAAATATATATATAAGTGGATAATTCAAGACACTCTTCTAAAGGAAAACCAGTTCTCTTGCTGTTTTCTTCTTGGGTCACATTATGAACTCTTCCCGTGGCCACATGGCATGTGTACTTTTAATTTCAGGGACAGGTGACATTCCAGGATGTGGCCATAGATTTCTCTCAAGAGGAGTGGGAATGCCTGAGCCAAGATCAATGGGAATTGTACAGGGATATGATGTTAGAGAACTATAGGAACCTGCTCTCCTTGGGTGAGGATACCTTCCTTCCAGAATTCCTTATCCACCCCCAGAGTTTAGAGTCCTTCATTTGTAGAATGTCTCCTGGAATCTTCTGCTTCCTACAATAGGGTTTCAGATTACAACTTTTCAGGAAAAATTGGGAGTTTGTGGGTATATTTTATCTTATTCTTTTAAAACTGCAGCCTCCCTTTCAATATACTTTGTAACTGCTTGCGATGTGTCTATATAAACTGTGTACTATATGCTTCTGTTATAGTCCTTACAATATTTTATTGTCTTATTTTCTGTAACAATTTTCCATGGATTCTTTGGGCTTAAGGTATATTAAAAGGGAGACTGTGATTCTGGGACTTCCCTGGTGACGCAGTGGTTAAGAATTCACCTGCCAATGCAGGGGACACGGGTTCGATCCCTGGTCCGGGAAGATCCCACGTGCCATGGAGCAACTAAACCAGTGGACCACAACTACTGAGCCTGCGCGCCACAACTACTGAAGCCGGTGCGCCTTGAGCCTGTGCACCATTTATTTTTTGGAGAATAAAACCACCTCAGAGTCATTAAAATTTAGACCAGCTAGTCAAAATGCTTTATCACCTGTTGTTCTAAAACACTGATCAACGGAACAAGTTATACTCGGGATAACAGTGTAATTGTATTCTTGAGTTCATATCGACAATACGGTTTATGACCTTCATGCTGGATCAGGACATTTCAATGGTATACGGCTATTAATGGTCTGTTTGTTCAACGATTAAAGTCCCACGTGATCTGAGTTCAGACTGGAGTCATCCTGGTTGGTTTCTGTCTATTACAGATTTCTCCCAGTATGAAAGGACAAGAGAAATACGGCTTACTTTACAAAATGTCTTCAAACTAAATGATGATATAATCTACATTCAATTAATTGATACATACCCTACTGTAGAACAGGGTTTGTTACGGTGGCAGAGCCCAGTAATTATGTAAAACTGAAACCTTTATCTACAGTGGCTCAAGTCCTCTTCCTAAGAATATATTTATAATCAACATTCTTTCATAAATTACCCAATTTAATTAACCATAGCATTCCTCATATTAACTAAATGGAAAATCCTAGGCTATATACAAATCCAGAAAGGGCCAAAAATCATCAGCCCCTATGGATTATTACAACCCATTGCTGAGGCATTCAAATTATTTATTAAAGGACCACTATGACCGTCAACATCGTCAATTTATATATTATTGCCCCAATGCTAGCCTTGACCCTGGCTCTCACAACGTGAATTCCTCTTCCCATATCTTTTCCACTAATTCATATAAATGTAGGCATACTATTTATATGAGCCATAACAAGCCTAGGCATTTATTCCATCCTCTGATCTGGATGAGCTTCACATTCAAAATACTCACTCACTGGAGTTCTAGGGACAGTAGCACACACAATCTCGTATGAAGTAACGTCAGCAGTTATTCTATTCTCAGTCCTACTGATAAATGGATCATTTACACTTTCAACAGTAATTATTACACAAGAACACCTATGACTAATTTTCTCCTGACCCCTACCCAGAATTTGATTATCTCTGCAGTAGCAGAAATCCAATGAAGCCCCACTTGATTTAACAGAAGTAGAATCAAAACCTGTATTTGGCTTCAATGTAGAAAATGTAGCAGGCTCATGCACCCCATCCTTCCTAGAGAATATGTCAATTTCCTTATAATAAACATTTCCACAACAATCTATTTTTAGGAGCATTGGACAATCCTTACGTGCCAGAATTATATACAGCCCAAGTCATCATTAAAACACATCTAACAATCTCCTTTCTATGAATAAAGGCATCTTACCCACAATTTTGATATGATCAACATGTACATCTCTTATAAAAAATTTTTTTACTACTAACATTAGCCCTGTGTATATGAGAGCTTTCACTACCTGTCATCATACCAGGCAACCCACCACAACCTTAAGAAATATGTCTGACAAAAGAGTGACTTTGATAGAGTAATCATAGAGGTTTCAATGCTCTTATTCCTGGAATTGAATTCTTCCTAAGAATTTTACATTCCCCATGCTACCACATTACACCACATGCTATATAATAAGGTTCTCTAAGCAAGCTTCAGGCCCATACCCCCAAAATGTTGTCATATATCCTTCCTGTACTAATAAACTCTCATTGTTTTTACTATCATTCTACTGACGATTATCTCAGGAAATATAATTGTATAACAAGCTCACACTGGCTAATGGTATCCCCATTCTAATAAAAAACATGAACCCATAAGCTACAGAAGAATCCAACAAATATCTTCTAAAACAATCCACATCAATGCTACTTATAATGGTTATTATCATTAATCTAATATACTCTGGTCAAAGAAAACGATGAATTACAAAAAGCTTTAATCCAGCAGCATCCACCCTCATGACAATCGCCCTTGTCACAAAAGTAGGGCTTTCCCCATTTCACTTCTGAGTGTCTGAAGTCACATAAGTCATCCCATGAACAGCAGGCCTGATGCTATTAACATGACAAAAGTGCACCCCTATCAGTTTTATACCACATGTCACCATCCATCAACCTAAATATACTATTAATCATAGTGATATTATAAATCATAGCTGGAGGCTGAGGCAGACTTAGCCATACTCATCTGGAAAAAATTACACCCTCCTCATCAATTGCCCATATAGGATGAATAACAGCTATTATAATGTATATTCAGATTATAACAATCCTAAACATGCTAATTTATATCATCACAACACTCTCTTCTTATTATTTATGCCCAGATCATGTACTACAAGAGTATCATTATCACACACATGAGATAAAACACCTCCCATCACAATCCTTCTCCTCACCATTATAGTATCATTAGGACATCACCCATCACTATCAGGGTTTTTACCCAAATGAATAATTATCCAAGAGATAACAAAAATGATAACATCATTCTACAACACTAATAGCCATCATAATGCCATCATAGCAGTCCTCAGCATATATTTCTACTTGCAGCTAACATACTCCACATCACTAACTATGTTCCCTTCAATAAACAACACAAAAATAAAACAATTTGAACATACAAAGAAATAATCTTCCTATCATTACCAATCATAATACCCATTCTATCAGTGCTGGACTAGGAATTTAGGTTAGTTTAGACCAAGAGCTTTCAAAACCCTAAACAAGTACAATTTACTTAATTCCTAAAACTAAAATAAGGATCGCTAGACTTTATCCTACATCAATTGAATGCAAAGCAAACATTGTAATTAAGCCAAATCCTTATGAGATTGATGAGTTTTAACCCCAGGAAATTTTAGTTAACATTCAAATCCTCTAGTCAACTGGCTTCAATCTACTTCTCCTGCCTTTGAGAAAGAAAAGACAAAAGGCAGGAATATCACCGGCAGAATTGAAGCCACTTCTCTGAAGTTACAATTCAGTTTGTTGATTCACCAAAGGGTTTGCCAGAAAGAGGGCTCAATCTCTGTCTTTAGATTTACAGTCTAATGCTAGCTCAGTCATTGTACCTCTGTTCACACACTGCTGATTATTTTCAACAAATCACAAAGATATCGGCATTTTATATTTACTATTAGGTGCTTGAGCGGGAGTAGCAGGCAGCACCTTAAGTATATTAGTCCTGGCTGAGCTATGCTAACCTGCTGCGCTATTTGGAAATGTCCAAATCTGTAAGGGAGTCATAACAGTCCCTGCACTTGTAATAATTTTCTTAATCGATGCACCCATTATGACTGCAGGGTTTGAAAACTGACTTGGGCCACTAATAACTGGGACACCTGAGGTGGCATTTCCCCAAATAAATCATATAAACTTTTGACTACTTCCCCCATCATTCTTACTCCTACTCATATCACCAATAGAAGCTGGTTCTGGTACAAGTGGACCCGTATATTCAGCTCTTGCCTGCAATCTGGCCCACGCAGGAGCCTCTGTCGACCTAACCATTTCCTCCTTACATTTAGCAGGTGTCTCTTCAATTCTTGGTGCTATTACTCTTATGACTATAGTCTTTCATACAAAACCAGCAGTCATATCTCAATACCAAACACCACTATTAGTTTAATCTTCCCCAACTATAGCCATATTACTGTAATTACCACTCTCAGTCCGAGCAACCAGAATTGCCATACTGTTAAGAGACAGAAATCTCAACACGACTTTCTTTGACTCTGCAAGAGACCGAATCCTATACCAGCACCTGTTTTGATTCTTTGGTCACCCTGAAGTCTGCATTCATGGCCTACCAGGGCTTGTTATAACCTCACATATTATTACATACTATTTAGGACAAAAAGTGCCTTTCAGCTATTTGGGAATAGTATGAGTCATGTCCGCTGGCTTTTTAGGATTGCTCTTGTGGGCCCATCATATGTTTACCATGGGGATAGCTGTCACCGCAGGAGCATACTTTGCATCAGCTACCGTAATTACTTCTATCCCTACAGGAGTAAAGGTATCTAGCTGATTAGCAACTCTTTTTTTAAGTTTTTTTTTTTTTTCTTTTTTGGCTCCATTGGGTCTTAGTTGCTGCACGCAGGCTTTCTCTCGTTGCGGCGAGCGGGGGCTATTCTCCATTGCGGTGCACGGCCTTTTCATTGCAGTGGCTTCTCTTGTTGCGGAGCACGGGCTCTAGGCGCGCAGGCTTCAGTAGTTGTGGCACACGGGCTTTGTTGCTCCGCGGCACGTGGGATCTTCCCAGATGAGGGCTTGAACCCGTGTCCCCTGCATTGGCAGGTGAATTCTTAACCACTGTGTCACCAGGGAAGTCCCTGATTAGCAACTCTTCACGAAGGTAATATTATATGACCTCCCTTCACTGAGGTAATATTATATGACCTCCCGCTCTATTATGAGTTTTAGGCTTTATTTTTCTTTTTACAGTAGGTGGTTTGACAGGAATCATCTTAGCCAACTCATCCCCGGACATTGTCCTCCAGGATACATATTATGTAGTAGCACACTTCCATGACCTAATGTCCATGGGAGCAGTCTTCACTATTATAGGAGGCTTCCTACACGGATTCCCCCTATTCTCAGGGTATACACTTAGCATGAGCAAAAATTCACTTCACAGGTATATTTGTCGTAGTAAATATGACTTCCTGCAGCACTTTCCTGGCCTCTCAGGGATGTCACTGCGTTAGTCTGAGTACCCTGAGGCACACAGAACATGAAATATGTTGTCTTTAGGCTCATTCAGCTCAGTAGCAGCAGTAATGCTAATAATCTTCATACTTTGAAAAGCATTTGCATCCAAACGAGAAGTCTCAGCAGTGGAAACTGCTATTCCTAACCTAGAATGGTTACACGGATGCCCTCCGCCATATCCTACATTTGAAGATCCTACCTATGTACATGTAAAATAAGGAAGGACTCAAGTCCTTTTCAACCAGTTTCAAGGCAACACCATAACAATTATGTCTTTCTCAACGTATGAGATAAAAGTAAAAAGTGATGTAACTTTGTCAAAGTTAAATCATACGCTAAAATCCTGTATATCATTAAGGCATATCAATTTCACCTAGGCTCTCAAGATGCAACATCACCGATTATGGAAGAATTTTTACATTTTCATAATCACACGTTAATAGTTATTTTTAAAATAAGTTCTCTAGTCCTCTATATTATTTCACTAATATTGACAACTAAACTAACTCATATACATACAATAGATGCACAGGTCGAGAAAATTTGAACAATTTACCAGCCATTATTGTAATCTTAATTGCCCTATCATCATTGTGAATCCTTTATATGATACATGAAATCAATAACTCTTCCCAAACCATAAAAACTATGGGTCAGTCGTGATACTGAAGCTACGAATACACAGATTATGAAGATTTAAATGTTGACTCCTCTGTAATCCCCACATGAGAGCTAAAACCAGGAGAATAATGATTAATAGAAGTCAACAACCTAGCAGTATAGAGATAGTCATTGAATATTAGTTTCATCTGAAATTGTTGTACACTCCTGAGCTGTTCCTTCTTAGGCCTAAAAAGAGCTGCTATCCCAGGATGCCTAAATTAAAGAATCTTAATACCGACAGGATGGCCCTTCTGACGGATGCAAAGTGATACTTTTTGTAGTGTTGATTTGCATCGCCCGCCAACAACTGCATTGTTGGCGAAGGTCAGCCGCTTTTCATGTGCTTTAAGGATGAGTCCAATCTACCTCTTGAAATCCCTTTCCTGCAATTCTGCCTTGCTTACAAGTCCAAAATGTCTTAAATGTTGGGAAACACCAACCTCTTCATCATCATTGCCACTGAGATATACTGAGAATTCGCAAGTTAATTATCATAACAACTCGGGAGAAATAGAATTATACCCATTTCACAGATTAGAAAACTGAGATTCTAGAAGTTCAGTATCTCACCCAAAGTCACACAGATAGTAAGTGGTGAAGCTAGGGGTCAAACCCAGGCATTTTGTTTGACTCTGGAGCCTGCCAATATGCTATGCTGTCCTAGTTTCTACATTGTGCTGTTAACCAAAAGGGATGGACATAGAGTTCATAAATACTCTGGAATGCTAAACAACCAGAAAGAATCCTATATTTGAAAAAACACTAGTTGGTAAATTTTCATAATACCTTAAAGAAAAGAGAAAAATTTCTTGAGTACGTACCGCCAGACATTATGGTAAGCTGCTATATATACAATTATTTCTTTTAATGGTAAGCTGCTATA
Organism: Neophocaena asiaeorientalis asiaeorientalis; assembly: GCF_003031525.2. Classification (NCBI taxonomy): domain Eukaryota; kingdom Metazoa; phylum Chordata; class Mammalia; order Artiodactyla; family Phocoenidae; genus Neophocaena; species Neophocaena asiaeorientalis. Next base: position 1,188,428 of record NW_020174712.1, read on the forward strand.
TATACAATTATTTCTTTTAATCCTCAAGTTGACTGAAGACATAATTCATTCTGCTATTCTCTCCATTTTTTTTTTTTTTTTTTTTTTTGCGGTACGCGGGCCTCTCGCCGTCGTGGCCTCTCCCATTGCGGGGCACAGGCTCCGGACGCGCAGGCCCAGCGGCCATGGCTCACGGGCCCAGCCGCTCCGCGGCACGCGGGATCCTCCCAGACCGGGGCACGAACCCGCGTCCCCTGCATCGGCAGGCGGACTCTCAACCACTGCGCCACCAGGGAAGCCCTATTCTCTCCATTTTTAAAATATAGGAACTGACTCAGAGATTTAAGAATCTTGGCCAAGATCACACAGCTAGTAAATGGCGGAGCCAGCAAGCATTTGAACTTAGCTTTCCTTTCTTTGAATTTATTCTCCAGGTTAGACTCCATAGCCTATCTTTAATCACCTAGCCTCTCTCTCCCTCCATCACACTTGCCTGAACCGACTCAGATTCCCACCAGCTCCAAGTCTGCACCCAGCCGTTGAACTCTGCCAGATTCACACAACTGGGCAAACTGGCTTCACTTCACACTTCACCATCCCACACCCCAGATGGGCTGTCATTACAACCCAGCAAGCCAGTGCTTGTTTGCAAATAATATTATTGTCCTTGTCTCCAAGAGAACCATTTTTTCTCTCAAACCTTCTGCCCTTCCTAGTGGCTTCCTCACATCCTCCATCTACTTTACCTTCTACCTCGTTGAGAAAATAGGATCTTCGCACCATCTGATTTACAAACTTACCTGCACTTGGGCCATTGTTCCTGTTTTGCTTCCTTTGGCAACTGAGCAAACAGCTTCCTTTCCTAGCAAGGGCAATCCTTCATGTGTTTTCTGGATCTCATCCCTTCTCAAGGATCCCATCCCTTCTCAAGGAATTTGCTCCTTAGTTTTCCCTTATTTCATCTTCAATTTTCCCTTCACTCATTTCCTAAAAAAACCAAAATCTTCCATCTTTTAACATCTCAGAATATTCTAGCCAAGGCCAAGTTAGGGTGAATGATGGGATCACTTTTTATTGGAATCAGCTAGTGTCAGGGTTAGTCCACGAGGCTTAGACCAGACTTACCTGCGTCTGTTACAGCCTGACCACACGAAAGGACCCCCTTTGCTCCTGGAGCACTGTCCTTGTTTGTCTTCCAAGAGAACAGGAATGGCGTGTGCATCACCTCTTCTAGAAACCAGGTGCTCTGGCTGGATATGATGTGTTCTTGCCTAGGTAGGGTGTCCTGGTGTGGGAAACACCATGGTGATGCAGTGATCTCTTATAAGAGGTTTATATTCTAAACCACTTGGAATAATTCCGGGGGCTCCAGCCTCACAAAGCTGACCCCACTAGAGGCCAATTGTCACATGGATGTTCATGAGACAGGTGAGAGACAGGATAAAGACTGCTGTCCAGGTAACAATGGGAGACTGTGAGTACTGACCATGCGCTTGGGCTTTGGCTGTACACTCTCAGTATGCCAGCACATAACGACTGTCGTCCTTCAACCTTTCATTTATTGCTGGGAAATAAACTAAATGTACTGTCTGGACAGTCACTTCCCTGGAGAGGGTTTATTCCAGTAAATTATGTAGATCTTGAGGCTCTAAGCCTCTTCAAGAGTTCCAGGAATCTCTGCCAATCTCTCTGCCTTTCGACTTACCATTACAGATGGTGAAGTTCCTAGACCCAGAAATCTGTTACCCTAGCTTCATCTGACACATTGCCAGTCTGACTGCCCATGGATAGACTGATATGAAGGAGACAGAGGAAGAGTTTCAGAAAAGTGAGATTGATCACAGAGTCAAATATGCCAGGCTATCGATCTTAGCAAGAGAGAGAGTGATCTATCTTATAGATGCTCCAGTCAGAGGGATTTGACAAACCTAATTCTTACAGACTACTAGCTGTCTTCCCAACACCCTCCCAGGAATAGCCCAATCCTCCATGCCCTTGACCATACAGGAAAGCCCAGTAGGATGAACTCCAAGAGGAAGGCAGAGATGCAGAAAAGGAGAGAGAGAGTCAGGGGGGAAGAAGCTCTCCTAGACATAGAGCTCGGCTGACCCTGAATCAGATGATAGGAACCAATGAGAAAGGAAGGAAATAATTCACCTGCCCTTTGAAACTGTTGTCCTCAAAGTGTGGTCCATACACCAGTGCCTGTCTTTGAACTATTTAAGTGTGGCAAGTACAGAAATAACAGTTTAGAAACTTCAAAAGCAATTTGACAGAGTAATTTTCTGTCCGTTGAATGTTGGGATTTGTATTTTGTATGTCTTTATTTTTTCCTAGAAATTCATTTTTATCCTATTTTAAAAAAACTATAGATCTGGTAGAGATTGTGGGGGGCAATTCTGTTTTGTTTTGGGTTTTTTTCAGAAATTATTTGAGAAGCACTGCTTCAGATTCATGTTTGTAGTTAACTCATGGTACGAGCATCTTCCTTTTGGTGATAAACACACCACCACTTGCCCTCCTGTCCTGCCAGGCTTTACCTGAGAGCCATCCGCATGCCTCAGGCCAGAAAAGGAACAGAGTCTTTGGCGAAGGAGAGGATGAAGATAATAGAAGAAAAAGAAAAGAATGTTATTTATTAACTATTTATGATTTACATTCTACCTTATTTTCTTAAAGAACTGGAAAGACAACAAATGGGATGTGTTTGGGAATAAACTACCTCCTGGGCAGGAAAAGGGATTTAGAGCCAGGAAGTGAGGTATCTCTTCCTTTAAGTTCAAAGAGAGGTATAAGAAGGTAAATGAGGAGACAGATGAGAAAAGAGGAGGCAAGCATAACCGTTTGTACTCATTTGCTAGGCTTGCCATGCCAATTACCAGAGATATGGTGGCTTAAACAACAGGAATTTATGTTCTCATGGTTCTGAATGCTGGAAGTTTAAGATCAACGTGGCGGCAGTGTTCGTTTCTGGTGAGACCTCTCTCCTTGGCTTGCAGGTGGCCACCTTCTTGCTGCACCTTCACACGGCCTTTCCTCTGTGTACCTGCATCCTTGGTGTCTCTTCCTCTTCTTAGAAGGATACCAGTCATATCCTTAGGGCCCCACCCTTATGACCTCACCTTAACTACTTCCTTAAAAGCCCTACCTCTGAATATAGTCACCTTGGGGGTTAAGCTTCATTACGTGTATTTTTGGGGAAAACAATTCAGTCCATGACAGGACCAGGCCTCGGCTGCTACTCAGAGAGTTGTCCTCAGTGTGGGGTACATGGCAGCAGCAGGATGTACGGCAAGCTTGTGTAGAGAGGAAGAAGGACACATTCCTGGCCTGCAGTCGTACCATATACATTTCCTCACCATTCATTCTTGGTCATCTGGTACTTCACTTCACACCCTTGCTCCCCCGCCATGTCTCTGATAACTCAGAATCTGTAGAGTGTGAGAAGTGGATTCTTTCTTAACTCTGGTACCTAAGGTCATCAAAATGAAACCAAAATTAATTGAAATTGACAAGGCAGGACATTGTATAGGGAAAACTCTTAAAAGTATGGCTAAGGACCAAGTAGCTGAGGTCTATCACTTGTTCATAAAGTAAGTTTAAAAGGTCATTGTAGTGGAATATTTCTCAGCCACAAAAAAGAATGAAATAATGCCATTTGCAGCAACATGGATGGACATAGAGATTATCATACTAAGTGAAGTAAGTCAGGCAGAGAAAAACAAATATCATATGATATTACTTATATGTGGAATCTAAAAAAATGATACAAATGAACTTATTTATGAAACAGAAATAGACCCACAGACATAGAAAACAAATTTATGGTTACCAAAGGGGAGAGGATGGGGGAGGAATAAATTAGGAGTTTGGGATTAACAGATACACACTACTATATATAAAATAGATTAACAACAAAGACTTACTGTATAGCATGGGGAACTATATTCAATATCTTGTAATAACCTATAATAGAAAAAAATCTGAAAAAGAATATATATACATATATACATGTGTATATATATATATATTTCATATATATATTCCATGTACATATACATTCCATATATATATTCCTAATCACTTTGATGTATACTAGGAACTAACATAACACTGTAAATCAACTATAAATAGATAAATAAGTAAAGGCAGGCGATTGTAGCAGATGGTGTCTGTGCCCCGGCCATCCCCCTCAGCCTTAACCTTGTGAAACACAAGCACCCAAAGGCCTCGGGGCTTTCTCCAGTCCCAGAGCCAGCTCTGCCTGCAGCAGGGGAGGGTGGAAATTCCAGAGAATTAAGCAACTCAGCCCCACCCCAGTGGCCCCCAGCTGGAGACTGAGAAAGTATTCTGTTCCACCCTGGCTCCCAGTGGGACTGAGCTCTGCAACCACAGTGATGATTAGCTTGGTGCTCCACCCCACCTAGGCTGCTTTCCTGCCCTGTCTCACTCTTCCCCTCTCCCACCTGTGTAGGAGCTTCCAAATAATGACTTGCTTTGCATCTTGTCTTCATTTTCTCCCCACCCTCACAGATTACTTATTAATTACTTATTAATAACAAAAGAAATCTGGCAGACCCCACCCTAAGTGAACAAATTTAGCATCGCCAATAATGGGAGAAACTGATTCAGTTGGAAGTACCCCACATCACTTATGAAATATTCTCAACGAAAATCTTCAAGCTCAATTCAATCATAAGAAACAATCACACTATTACAGGTTGAATTGTGTTTTCCTCAAAATTCATATGTTGAGGCCCTAACCCCCAGTACCTCACAATGTGACCTTATATGGAAATAGGGTCTTTGCAGATATAATTAGTTAGGTCAAAATAAGGTCACACTGGAGTAGGGTGGACCCTAAATCCAACAAGTGGTGTCCCTATGAGAATACCATGTGAAGACACAAAGGCAGAGATTGGAGTTATGTTATCCAAGGCCAAGGAACACCAAGAGCCACCAGAAGCTGGAAGAAGCAAGAAAGGATTCTCCCCTAGAGCCTTTGGAGGGAGTGTGGCCCTGTCAACTCCTTGATATTGGACTTCTAGCCTCTAGAACTGTGAATCAACAAATTTCTGTTGTTTCAAGCCACCTGGTTTGTGGTACTCTGTTACAGTAGCCCTAGTAAACTGTTAACACACAAATTCAGATTGTAGGATAGTCTACAAGACAACTAGTTTGATTCTTTAAACATATCCATGTCATAAACAGCACCAACACAAAAAATAGGTGGGGATTGTTCTAGGTTGAAGGAGACTAAGGAGACATGATAATTAAATGTAGTGTGTGACTCTTGATTAGATCTTGGCTATTAAAGGGACAACTGGGGAGATCTAAATATGGATAGATGAGATTACTATGCCAATATGTACACTTCTTGGGTTTGCTAATGCTGCTGTGGTTATACAGGAGACTTCCTCATTCTTAGGAATATGTGTCATGATGTCTACAACTTATGTTCAAATGGTTCCAAGAAAACTATTTAAAAAAAAATGTCCCCACATACAGACTGATCAAGCAAATGTGGCTGAACAACTGGTGATTCTAGATGAAAGGTAAATAAATGCACACTCTTTCAACTTTTCTTTAGTTTTGTAAATTTTCAAGATAATAAGTTGAAGGAACTAGTATATTTTTTGTGGATGGTGGTTTATGGCAACCACCATAAACTTTCACAGATATGATGCTTACACTTATTTTGTAACAAATTAACTAGTTGTGAAAAACTGGCTGACTTTTGTTCAATCCACATCTTGTTTAAGTGGGTGGCTATATGGGATATAAGAATGCATCCCCGGGACTTCCCTGGCGGTCCAGTGGTTGGGACTCCATGCTTCCACTGCAGGGGGCATGGGTTCGATCCCTGGTCAGGGAACTAAGATCCTGCATGATGCATGGCTAAAAAAAAAAAAAGAAGAATGCATCCCCTTTGAGAAACCAGAAGGAAACTGAGCAGATCATCTAAAGCTTATACCCCTTTGGTAATTGTGCACCATTTCCTGCTCATATATGCCATACTGCCTCTTAGGCAATCTAGACTCTAGATGTGTCATTGGGCAGACATCCCATAAAACCGACACACACCCATACACACACATGCAAGCACCACATCTAACAAGTAATTTTCTGAGTTTCAACTAACTTGTATTTCAGCCCTGAAAGACTAGTATCCCAGTTTTAGATCTCAACATTCTTTTTTTTTTTTTTTTTTTTTTGTGGTATGCAGGCCTCTCACTGTTGTGGCCTCTCCCGTTGCGGAGCACAGGCTCCGGACGCGCAGGCTCAGCGGCCATGGCTCACGGGCCCAGCCGCTCCGCGGCATGTGGGAACTTCCCGGACCGGGGCATGAACCCGTGTCCCCTGCATTGGCAGGCGGACTCTCAACCCCTGCGCCACCAGGGAAGCCCCTCAACATTCTTTTTGAGGTTATTATAAAATGCTGTAACCTTAACTCATGTAATAAACCTTTTAAAATGTGTTTTTCTCATTCAATTATTTAGATTCAACATTTACGTGACAGTGTTGAGAACTCTGAATGTGTTTCCATCATATTCAAAATATTTCTACTCTCTGGACACCTCAGGGTAATTTCTGACATTATGACAAATATAAAAACCTGAATGGCTGAATTTGTGAGTGCAAAGTAGTTATATTATGGCATTATAAAGAATCTCTGAAAACGATCCTTTCAGTCATATATTAGAGTTCATTTCTAGAACATGGAATTTCAGTTTTACACTGGGGAATCTCAGGAATAGTTGCTCTATATGGTTCCAGGCTTTGCTTCAAGCACAATAAGAAACAACGCCTCTGGCATAACCATAAGAATACAAGAGTGAAGTACTGGTATGGTCATAATTGTTAGCTGTAATGTCTGTAATTTGACCATGTATACTTTAAGTAATTTATTTAAACATAATATTTTTATATTTAGTATCTAATATGAATAGAATATAAATTTCAATTGGTCAAAAAATTATCAATGAGGGTGAGTCAGGCACAGACTCTGTCTTCCTAGTCACTGTTGACTGTTTCCACTTTTGGAAACTCCTCTTCCGCTGGCTTCCATGATACACATTCTCTTTGTTTTCTTCTGACCTCTCGGTTTACTAAAGTTTATTCTTCCTTTGATGGTTCCTCTTCCTCCAATCACTGCTTAAATATTATCTTTCCCTGGAGACTTTACCTGGTTCTCTCTTCATTCTACACACTCTCTCTGAGGATCCTACACATGGTTCCACCTACCACTGACGACTCCCAAATATTTCCTTTGAGCCAACATTGCTCTTCAGAACTTCAAACTCAAGTATGTTTCTTCCTGCTGGACATCTCTGCTTATATGACCCATAGGTACTCAAGCACAGCATGTCCAAAACTCATATTACCTGTCCCCCAACTACGTTCCTCCTTCTGCATCCCCGTGCTCAGCAAGTGATATCTTTTTCCCACACAAAACTTTGGGATTATCTGAGACTTTTCTCTCTTCCTTGCCCAAAAATTAATTGTTCATTGTGTCTATTGAAACTATAGCGTAAACATCTTTTAAATCTGTCTCTTACTCTCCATCTTCACTTTCAATGACTTGATTGATGACTCAATATTTCTGTAATATTCCAAAATCATCTCCCTTTTTTGTGACTATTTGTGAATCTACTCCTTACATTATTGTCAGAAGGACTTTCTTAATATGCAAATAATATCATGTCCCCTCACTGCTCAGAGCCCTTTAATAATACCTCCCCTTTATTCTCAGGGAACATCCAAACTCCTTAGAATCCCCTACATAGCTCTTTCTGATCTTGATTTTTGCCCATTCATACCTGTTATGTCACAATAATGAACTGCATTTAATTTCCAAACCTTGCTCTGCTGTCTCACACCTCTTTGCCCCTGCATACACTGCTTTCTTTCTCTGCAATAACTTTCTTCCATTTGCTTTCCTAGCTAACTCTTACTGTCCTTGAAAGAGTGAGCTGAAGCATCAGCTCGTCTGGGAAGACTGTCCCAGTCTGATTAGGTGCTTCTCTATGTGTTGACATGCTATTCTGTTTATACGCCTATCATGCAATATAATATAGTGATATTAGTTTATCTTCTTGTCTGTGTCCTTCACTGGATCATGAAATTCCTGAAGTCAGAGTCTTTCTTATTATTTTTTAATAAATTTATTTATTTATTTTTGGCTGCGTTGGGTCTTTGTTGCCACACGCGGGCTTTCTTTAGTTGTGGCGAGCAGGGGCTACTCTTTGTTGTGGTGTGCATGCTTCTCATTGCGGTGGCTTCTCTTGTTGCGGAGCACGGGCTCTATGCTTGTGGGCTTCAGAAGTTGTGGCACGAGGGCTCAGTAGTTGTGGCGCACAGGCTTAGTTGCTCTGCGGCATGTGGGATCTTCCCGGACCAGGGCTGGAACCTGTTTTCCCTGCACTGGCAGGTGGACTCCTAACCACTGCACCACAAGGGAAGCCCCCAGACTCTGTCTTTTTAATCTCTGTATCTGCATGGCCTGGCATATAACATTTGCAAACAAACATTTATTAAATGTAAATCTATGTTAAAAACTTACATCAAAGAAGAATTTCAGTGCACTGATTCAAGTGTTACAGTTAATACTGAAGTTGAACATTGGTGGTGAGATCCACAATCAAACACTAGTTTTTCTCAGTGTCAAGTGACCAGAGATTTGTTGCCATAGAGAGGAAAAAGTAAGTTTTAAAATGGTCTACTGGAATTTGCTATAATGGTTATAAATTCTCTAATGACATTACAGTAGAACCATTGATAACAAGATATTGTTCTGTTTTTCTAAGTTCTCAATATACTTTTACTTATATGAGAAACCTAACTATTTTTCAACACTCTGGATGTCACTTAAGCTTTCTACTTTGCATTCAGTTGAACTGCAGCTAGCTGGAGATTTAAAGAGGAAACATTCTTTCATCATTTATATAACAAGTGCTGCAGGTTCTACAATCTTTATGAGATTCATGTGAACCACTGATTTGTGGCAACATCAGTTGACATTTTATAGATCATCAGAATCTTCCTCAAGGCAGAAATTTACAGTCTGTTTATAATAGCCAATAGTCACAGAAGTATTCATGTACCTGCTAACATTTATATTCTTGAGCCTCACTGTACAACTTCATTGTACTGTATTATCTTTGACAGTACTTCTTTCGCCTATTTTCAATCATTCTTGGTTATGAAGCTATAAAATTAAGAAAACATGAGTATTAGAATCTTCTTTTAACTTCTTCCTTGACTGTGTTTTTTCAACAGAGAAATGAAATGATTCAGCTAATATGGAGACTTTCTTAAACCCTCCATTTATTTCTTTTTATTCTCAGTCTGCTTCTTTCCAAGGAAAAGAGATACTTTGTTCTTCAGTATGGAGGAAAAAGAATCTTTACTCCTCTGGAATTCCATATTAGGAGCTAGAATCCTATTGAGAGTATAGTCTCTAGCATTTCCTTTTGTTTAAAAAATATGGAGGAGGGACTTCCCTGGAGGTACAGGTCGTTTGGACATGGCACTTTCACTGCCGAGCGCCCGGTTTCAATCCCTGGTTGGGGAACTAAGATCCCACAAGCTGCGCAGCGTGGCCAAAAACAAACAAACAAAATAAACAGGAGTTTTTTTTTTGTTTTTTGTTTTTTTTCATATGGGGGAAAGTTAGACAGGAATCCCCAGTATCCGAAGGTCAGGAGATACGATGATGCGGTAATGTGCAATCACAGTTCAGCACCACGGACAGTGGAACAGCACTCCACTGCCCCCTCTCTGATTTTTAAAAATATTCTGCCTACATGTAATTACCCAAAATGAGTTGCACTAAATGTCCCTTTGGGATGGCAGAAGAAAAATATTAGAATTTCCATTTATAATTATTTTTATCTAAAAAAGTTTAAAGTTAAGCTTAATTAATATTAAGTATATGTAGAGATAGGAGTACACATGTATAATTTATAAATACATATATATATTATATATATATATATATATATAAATATTAGGGATGCATGCTCAAAATACTTTTACTGATATGTACACAATCAAATGAGTTTTGAGATTACTACTAGAGATGATGGGGCACCACTGAAAATTTTGGCCAGGGAAATGACATGATGAAAGGAGAATCTGGGGAAAAACAATCTAAAAGCAGTATAGGGGTTAGATTGGAAAGAGAAGATGTTGAAGTTAGAAAGACTACTTAGGAGGCTATTGCAAGAATCTAAATATCAACTAGGGTGGTGACAAGGGGGAAGCAGAAAGCCATACTTGCAAGAGATGTTGTAAAAGAAGAATCTTAAATATTAGGAATGAAAAAATGTCAAAGCATAAGTGGAGATTTTGAGCTAGGCTGACTGGGAAGAAACAAGGGGAATCAGTTATGACACGTGAACCACACTGTAATTGCCACTGACAAAAAGGCCCACATAAATAATGCAGAATCTACAGTATTATCGTCTTGAACAGGAGAGTTAAGATCCTGAAAAAGCCCATAGTAGGAGATACATAGTTGAATAACTTAAAACCTTATAGGAGAAAAACAGAATTGTGGGGCAAGGATTGTACCCAAACTTGTGAAAGCTGTATGAATTTTTATGTTCAGAAAAATAAAATAATAAATACTGAGACCCCTCTGAGTAGTTTTGTATCCACAAAATAAGTAATAAATATTAGATAAGAAACAGTAATCAATTAAGGAAATAGCAATTAAATGTACATATATATATAACTGGTAATAATAATTACTATAAGTTATTTTCATTTGCCAGCTATAATATACTGGGAACTTTTCAGGTACTTCCTCTCCCATTTTCAAGACGTGCCTTGAAATTTGTTTTTATTTTTTGTTGGACAAATGCATAATAAAAAATTTCTTTGTTGCTGTTGAGTCTTATCCTCCAAATTTCTTTCTGATTTTTGACTCGGATATGTTGCTTTCTGTTTCTTGGACCCCACTGTGACTCCAAAGATACAAAGTAATTGGGATGTTTAAGGTATAAAATCTTTGGGTAACATTCAAATCACCTTAACCTTGGCTCTGCCCCTGATAAAGTAGGGCTAAACTACCTGACACCAGTGCACCTTAAACTTCTCCCACAGAACCTCTGCTAGCCTTTGTGCAACTAGAAGTCCTCCCTTTGTGTAGATGCAGCCCTGAAAATCACTGTGTGCATTACAGTCTCCCTTCTCACCATTGGCCAGACACCAATGTACAGTGCACAGTTTCTGTTGTTTTAAGCCACTCGATCTGTGATGTTCTGTTACAGCAGCCCTAGAAAACGAATTCATGCACCATCACCTCTCTCTCATCTCACACCTATGGCCAGTTCACCAGAAGAAAATATGGGCTGGTTCAAAGATGAGTCAACAGGCTATGTTGAAGTGAGCTAAAGCAGACAGCTGCTGCCCTGTAGATCCACTCAGAGATGCCCTCGAAAGGCAGCGATTACACTGGGCAAAGCAATGGGCACTGTACCTAGTGATCCCTCTGTATCGAGAGAGAACTTGTCGAAGGTAAGTATATATGCGGACTCTTGGGCAGTGGTGAATAATTTTGGCACATTTGTTATGGGCATCAGAGGGGTAGGTTTGGAAGGGGACAAGGAGGTCTAGGGAAGAAACATATGGATGAACCTACAGAAGTGGACACAAAGTGTGAGGCTCTTTCCATTGTGCGGTAATGCCTATCAGAGAGCTTCTGCCACATACAGGGCATTAAACAGCCAGACAGATGGTATGGCTCATCCAGCTGATGTTAGCCAGCCTCTATCCTTGCCACCCCAGTGCTTGCAAAAGTGCTCATGAACAAAGCAGCCAGGTGGCACAGAGGGAGACAGTTATGGAATTTGCTCTAGCTGTTCCCTCTTCCTGGAACAGTCTTTTGCAGACTTCTCTGCCCTTCAAGTCCTGGACAAATCTTCCCTTCTCAGTGAGACACACCTGCAGAGGCAGAGTGATGTGTGAAGCTAGCGAAGTTTCAGTCACCGGACACATCACTCACACAAGCCTCCGTGAGGGCTGGAAGTTGCTGGTAGTTGAGTGTGGAGAACAGGACACGGGTTTACAGTTAGGAAATATTTCTATGTAAACATTTCTGATAAATGGTTTAAGCAGAAGATAGGGACCTATAACTCTGTTGTGACTAATTTCTTATAATCTTTTCTCATTCCACAAATGTTCACTTTGGGGACTAAGTTTTTAATTCCCAATTTTGCATTTATTTCTTAAGGAGGAAGCCCCCCAAACTTTACAAGCTTTGGGTACCACAAAGCCCGGCTGTCCCTGCCTCTTCCAACCACTCTGTTTTACCGCTCTACTGCCCGTTCCCGCATGGTGACCTCATTTATCCTGCTTTTTTCTCTTCTTTTTCCCATAGCCCTCATCACCTTTGAACATACTATTTGATTTACTGCTTGTTGCTTATTGTTTGAGCCCCCTCATTAAAATGTAAGCTCCAAGGGGGCAGGAGTCTTAGCGTTATTCCTGGACTCCATGTCCTAATGCAGTGCTTTACACATAGCAGATACTCAACAAATATTAGTGGAGGAGAAGACAGAAGGGAGGGAGAGAGAAATGGAGGAAGGGAGCACGGAGGGAGAAAGGCAGAAAGGAAGGAGTGAAGGGAGGAAGCAAAGGCAGAAGGTGGAAACCATTAATAGTCATAGCGACAGTAACGGCAAGAGCTGAGGTAGGATTGAGATGGCACGCGACAACAACAGAGCCCTGACCAGCCGAGAGGATAGACCACAAGCTCATCAGCCACAGGTGTCAACAGTGACTGCCAGCAGTGTGCAGGCAGCAGGCGATGGGGACTTCAACCCCCAAACCAGCAAAGGCTCAGAGGACAGCAGAGGACCTGAACTTGAGGACCTGAGGCCTCCTCTCCTGATCACCAAGAGGACACTGAAGCTTGTCTCTATACCCAACATCTGGAGGAGGAAAAAGCAAGGGGGAAATACTCTGAACACCTGAGCATTTACCTGGAGGAGTGTATTTGAACTGGAAGAGAAAGCATTAATTGGCAAGTCCTTCCTCCTCTCCCACAAGCCTACTATACACGTAGACTGGAAGTTTGAAACAAGATTATAACAATTATAGGAATAAACCATGTGTTCTTGGCATGTCTGAGTCATAGTATATAGCCTTTTAAAGACTAGGAAAAACTAGTGACAGAAGTACACAGAATAACTGGTAGCGTTTTGATATGCTTTATTCTAAAAGAGTGTCCACAAAAAGGAGAGTATCCATCAATATGTTGGTCAGTTTTATAAGAAAAGTCTTTCTTAGTATTTTTCCTTGCATATGTACTTACTTTCGACTAATGACAGCATATACCCAAATAAGAGACACCTGGTGGTTTTTATTGTGTCCGTGCTACTTTGAGAAAATCTTGTTTTAGATGAGTTACTATATCATTTATAGCATTTTTGTCACACAACCTTCTGGCATGTAGCTTCTACTATATTAAAACTTAGATTAAATTAATTGGGTCTTAAATAATTTGTAAAACAAATTAATGGAACGAATAGTACCTCTAATATACCTTTTATTTACAGTCACATTTATATTCCAGTCACAAGGGATACATACTATGTACACAGACACACACACAGAGTCTTAGCCTTCGATGTGGAAAATCATCCTCTTTGGCAAAAGAATACATTTATCTGGAATTTAAAGAAGGTAAAAATAAAAAAATATTTGTTTTTCTGGAATAAATAAAAACCAACATTGTCTTATGCATTCCCTTCCGGACATGGCAGGAAGCCTTTTCAGTCGGACAAGGGCTAATTGCTCAATAGAAAATGCCAGTGAAGCTCACTGTAATGGGATTCTATCCATCTGTAATTTCCATTCCCAGAACCAAACACTTTCATCTGTTCCCATGTCTTCCTAAAGATTAGGACCCTTGGTGGTAAATGGAAACGTCTACAGATTGTCATCTCATTTTTGAGAACCATTCAGAGAGAAAGAGGCATACTACAAGCTTGGGACCAGAAGAGACTGAATTCATAAGAAAAGGCACAAGCCAAACTGTTCATCTCTGGTACATGAAAAATTATCACCGTTGTTAAAGCCATGTGTTCTAGGTAAGAGGACAGGTTTTGTATACACTGTGACATTTGTTCTGAGGAATGTTAATGTACTTAATGCTAGCATGTGCTTAGCATCAATTTGTAAATTTGAAAAGTAACCCAGAGTTCAAAAAATGAAGAAGGAAGATAAGAAACTTTACTTGAGATATTTCTTAATTATCATTATGTTGGCACGTTAAAGCATGAGTGAAGACCCTTGACATTTGTCATCATTTCATTGCTTTAGGTATGCAGATGCAACCTTTAAAAGTTTGTTCATTCCTTAAAAAAAAGCAATTTTTTAAAGCTGCTGTAAGGTGAAATTACTAGAGGCTTTGGTCAACGAAAGTGATAGTGATTTGCACTTTTCAGCTGAAACCCTGCTCAGTTCCCCGGTCCAAGGTTTGAAAACACACACACACACACACACACACACAATTTTATTGGTGGATAGCATATACAGCATACATGAAGTATAGTGATGTGTACTGTATAGAAAAGGGCACAAATCATAAGTGTTTGGCTTGATGAACTATGACCAAGTGAATAACCGCAGGTGACTTCCATCCATGTTAATAAAAGATTACCAGTTCTCAAGACCCCCCCTTACCTTGCCACACTCAATCACCACTTCTTCCCTCTGCCCCACAGGGAGCAACCACACTGACTTCTAACACTGTGGATTTGTTTTGCTTCCTTTTGAACTTTATATAAATGGACTCTATGTGTTCTCATATAACAAACTCGTAAGTAGACTTACAATATATATTCTTTTGTGTTTGGCTTCTCTCACTAAGCAATATGTCTGTGAGATTCCTCCATGCTGTTATGTAGAACAGCGGTTTGTTCATTTTCATCACCGATAGCATTCCACCACAATTTATTTATCCATGCTAATGTTACTTGGAGATTTGGTTGTTTCTAGTTTTGGCTGACTAATGTTGTAAGAACACTATTGTTAATGTCTTTTAAACACATGAGTATGCATTCTGTTGGGTCTCTAGCTCATAGTGAAATTGTTTGGGCATAGGGTATATACAAGTATATACTTAACTTCAGTAGATGATGCCAGTCTTCCAAAGGGGTTGTACCACTACGCTACCACAAGACATGCCTTGCCATCCTGTAATAGTGTCAGCCTTTTTAACTTTGGCCGTTTTGGTGAATTGTAATTGTAACCCACTGTGGTTTTAATTTGCATTTCCCTGAAAAATAATGAGGTTGAGTGCCTTTTTATATTGGCCCTTTAATATCCCCTTTTATGAATGTCGTGATCAAAACTCTTGTCCACTTTTCTGATGCATTGTCTATTTTTCTTATTGATTTGCAGAAGTCCTGTGTAAATTCTGGAAACAATTCCTTAGTTACATGTATTGCATGTATATTCTATATATTTGTTGCGTTTAAACTCTCTCAATAAAATACTTTGATGAACAGAATTTCTTATTATTATTTGCCTGGTTTATCAATCTTATGACTTCCTGCTAAGGTTTTAAAATCTTAGAATGGATCCTGACTTTTATCAGATTCTTTTATGCATCTATTGATTGACTTTATAAATTTTCTTTTATTCCTTTAACTTAATGAATTATAATGTTTCCCCAATACCTATTTTGAAAAATTTCAAACTTACAAAATAATTGAAAAACAGTTCAATGAATACCTATATATCTTTTACTTTGTTTCACCAGTTAATAACATTTTTCCACATAGGTTCATTCTATCTATCTATCTATTAGCTATCTTCTGTCCATCTACCTATCTCTCTACCTACCTAACTATATTTATCTTTGAAAGTATATTGCAGGCAATGATTGCTTGGATATGACACTAAATGCCCAGTCAACAAAATAGGAAATACTTGTACTACATCAAAATTTAAAACTTTTGTGCATCAGGGGGCACTATCAACAGAGTGAAAAGACAACCCTTGTAATTGGAGAAAATATTTGCAAATCAATATCTGATAAGTGGTTAATAGCTAGAATATATAAAGAATTCCTACAACTCAACAACAACCCCCAAAAAATTTTTTAATGGGCAAAGGACTTAGGTAAACATTTCTCCAAAAATAAACAAATGAACAATAAGCATATAAAAAGATTCTCAACATCACTAATCACTGAGGAAATGCAAATGAAAACCACAAGATACCACATTAGGATGGCTACTATTTAAAAGAGAAAAAAAGAAAGTGAATAACAAGTGTTGGTGAGGATGTGGAGATATCGGAACCTTTGTGCCCTGTTGGTGGGAATGTAGAATGGTTCAACTACTATGGAAAACAGTATGGCAGTTCTTCCAAAACTAGAAATAAAATTACCATATGTTCCTGTAGCTCCACTTCTGGGTATATACCCAAAAGAATCGAAAGTAAGGATTCAAACAGATGTTCGTACACCCATGTTTATAGCAGCATGATTCACAATAGCCGAAAGATGGAAGCACCCCAAGGGTCCAACTGATGAATGGATAAACAAAATGTGGTCTATACATATAATGAAACTGTATTCAGTCTTAAAAGGAAGGAAATTCCCACATATGCTACCACACAGATGAACCTTGAAGACATTATGTTACGTGAAATAAGCCAGTTACAAAAGGACATAAACCACATTATTTATTGTGTAATGGGCACAGAGTTTCAAGTTTGCAAGACGAAGAATGTTCTGGGAGTGGATGTTGTGATGGCTGCACAACACCGTGAGTGTGCTCAGTGCCACTGAGCTGTACATGCAGAAACGGTTTAAATGATAATTTCATGTTATGCATATTTTACCACAGGTCAAAAAATAAATTTATAAAAAACTACATTGCAAGAGTTCCACTTTCAGAATGGCAATGTGAAGAGCCCTACAGACCCACTTCTTAGTGAAATAAGCCTAACTGGTGAAAATTATAAAAATGTAATGTCTTTAAAAATTGTCCTAAAGGCATACAGCAAGTGAAGAAAAATTTATTGAAGAAAATCTACCAAAATTCAGCAAGGATAGCAAGAGTCTATGCCACGTGAACCACAACTCTCTCCTTATGTCCTCACTTCCAGCTCAGCACGAGGAAATCTCAGTCCAGGTGAGGGCAGCCAAAACACAGAATGAGAAATGAACAGAGCCACAGAGAAATGTGGAACACTACCAAGTGTTCCAGTATACACGTAATGGGAGTACCAGAAGAAGAACAGAGACAGGAAAGAGCAGGAAAATGTTCAAAGAAATAATGGCTGAAAAGTTTCCAAATTTAATGAAAAACAGGAATCTGCTCATTCAAAACTCTCAACTCCATGTAGGATAAATGCAAAGAGATCCATACACAGGTACAGTACAGTAAAAATGTTGAAAGGGAAGACAAAGAGAATATCTTCAAAGCAGCAACGGAAAAACAGCTTATCACAAGGAAACCTCAATAAGATTAACAGCTACTTCTCATCAGAAACAACGGAGGTCAGAAGGCAGTGGGATGACACAACCAAAGTGCTCAAAAAACCCTCAACAAACCCAAACGCCCTGTCAGACAACAATCTTATACACAGCAAAACTAGCTTCCAAACACGGAGGTAAAGTAATATCACTGCTAGGTAAACAAAAGCTGAGAGACTTCATTGCTAGTAGATCCACCCTACAAGAAAAACTAAAGAAAGTTCTTCAGTCTGAAAGTAAGTGATCCCAGGCAGTAATTCTAATCTCCATGAAAAAACAAAAAGCACAAGCAAAGTTCATTATATAATTATGAAAGATACTGTAAAAGCATTTTTTCTTCTTTCTTCTCTTTTTTAAAAAATAATTTTAAAAACAATTTTATAAAATAATATGTATATAATTGTATTGTTGGGCCAAAAACATATATAAATGTTGTATATTTCCCAATAACAGCCCAAAGGGGGTGCGTATGAGCAATGCTATATCAAAGTAAGGAAATGACACCAGATGGTTACTCAGATCCACAAAAACAAATTGAGAGAACCAGAAATGGTAAATTGGAAGATTAATATAACAAATGCTATAAATACATACTTGGTCTTCTTTCTTCTCCCAGCTTCTTTAAAATACATAAAATTATATAAATTAATAACTGGAACAATGTATTGTTGGGTTTGTGATATTTATGGATGTAACACATATAACAATAATTGCACAAAGAGGGGGAAATATGGCATTTCATGATGATATGCCTTGAAATGTGTGTGTGTGTGTAACATCTGACCTTTCACAGTTTTAGAGTCAACATTCCATAGCACCTTCCATACACAGATCTAAGATGTAGTGTAGAGACTTTCTCAAAAGACTATGTGAGCTAGGGATTGCCTTTCCAGCCCTCCTAATTTGGTGTGCCCAAGCTCTTGCTAAAGAAATGTGATCAGAAGTGCTGAGTACGGTTTTCTTCTCACTTACCTAACAGACAGTCTCTAACCCTGGACCTGGCATTCCATCATTCTCTTCAGCTAAGATGGCAGAGTCCACGCTGACCTTGGAAGTCATGTATTGAAGATGGTAGAGCCACTGTCAGCCAGAGTTCCTGAATGACACACATGTAGCGGAGACTCACCTGCCAACCCAGAACACATGCCCTGTGACTTGAATGAAAAATAAACTGCTATCTTGTGTGAGTCACCACGTTCCTTTGTGCGCTTTGCTATAGCAGGTGATAGTTTCCTAGCTAACACAGTAGCCTTTAGAATCATAAAGGAGTGGAGGCAGCTCTTCCGCCTTCTGCTGACATTCTCTCAGCCTGTGTGTAGTTCAAGGAGGTAAATCCCTCACCTAAAGCTATGACTCCCAGTGTCCACTAATAAGCAGCAAAATTCACCTCTGAAGCCAGGAGGATTTGAAGCAGGTACTTAACAAGGAAAAGGACCTGGCTGGCTGGCATGCTTTCAATATTCTCTGTTAGCGTCACATACACCTACCAAGGAAGAATACATTCCTCATGTCTGCAACCTTATTAGCTGTTCTCCCACAGAACCAAGAGCTGGGAACTGTCACCCTTACTGTGACAACAAGGCTAAAGTTAATTTTTCCAGGCAAATCTACTTTGTTAAGTAAATATTGATCCTAGTTCTCAGTATTTCTTCTTTTTTTTTTTTTTTAAAGGGAAATGACCAGAAGGTATGACTGGAAATGATTATTATTTTATTTATTTTTGCTGTGTTGGGTCTTCGTTTCTGTGCGAGAGCTTTCTCTAGTTGCGGCGAGCGGGGGCCACCCTTCATCGCGGTGCGCAGGTCTCTCAGTATCTTGGCCTCTCTTGTTGCGGAGCACAGGCTCCAGACGCGCAGGCTCAGTAGTTGTGGCTCACGGGCCTAGTCGCTCCGCAGCATGTGGGATCCTCCCAGACCAGGGCTTGAACCCGTGTCTCCCGCACTAGCAGGCAGACTCTCAGCCACTGCGCCACCACGGAAGCCCAGTATTTCTTCTTTTACTGTTTTATTTAATTCTGTATATCCATGGGCAGACTTGCACAAAGCTGGCTGAGCTAATTCCTATGGCATCTGGACACTTGGCAAGTTTCCTTTGACAAGAGGTCCTAATGTTCCCTTTTCTATCATAAAAAACTGAAGGAACCTCCTGTTTTCCCACTAGCATCTGGCATATGCCTAAAGGCATTTTGAAACCATCTAGGATTTTCACGAAGGACTATTTTTAAAATATGTGAACATAGACAAAAAGCAGGGCTGTTTTCAAACATGTATTCTTATTACTAGAAAGTTCCCAGGATTGCTAAAATTACATTTCAGTCCTAAAATCCTTTTTATTTGTTTAAGGACAAAAAAAGGCTTAGATAGTCAGAATCCAATATGAAGCCCCATGCAACCATATTTCCTAATATTAATATTCTGGGAAAAAAGGGTGACATTAGAGAGGGATTAGTTCCTGCTAGATTCACATTTTTACATAACGAATGCCTGATTGTATAGTTTCACAGCAGAACTTTACGGCTACGAATCAAAAACACAGCAAAGATTCATCTTGACTCCTCTTCCTGTGTGCCTTAAACAGGAACCTTGAATCACGATTTCATTATCACAGACAGTAGAATTCCATCAAATATCTGTAGCACCAAGTGCGTCAAAATTATGAAGGTAAAACCAAATTCTCAGTTTGCCAGTTTCAGGCAATAATTGACAAATACAGTTCCTCAGGTTCTGAAAACTTATAAGTATTCAGTGCCTTAGGGTCTTTTCTTTTTTTTTTTTTTTTTTTTTTTTTTTTTTGCGGTACGCGGGCCTCTCACTGTTGTGGCCTCTCCTGTTGCGGAGCACAGGCTCCGGACACACAGGCTCAGCAGCCATGGCTCACGGGCCCAGCCGCTCTGCGGCATGTGGGATCTTCCCGGACCGGGGCGCGAACCCGTGTCCCCTGCATCGGCAGGCGGACTCTCAACCACTGCGCCACCAGGAAAGCCCCTTAGGGTCTTTTCTAATGCTCATGTGTGAAGAAGGTGCGTTTTGCTTTTTAGACTAAATTTTAGACTGAAACTCATAAATAATGGGGACTGTCAGTGAAGGCCAAATTGTCATCTTTTCTTTCATCTAAACAAAAAGCCCTGGGAATGGGCCTCAGACGAAAAGTCCTCAAAGACGTGTAGAGAAGCCCAAGAATATACATCTGTGCATCCCTATAAATATAGTTAAATCTACCTACAGCTATTGCATAAGCTGTACATTATATCACACTGGAGACTTTTTAAGAGGTGATTTTTCACATGCATATAAGTTTAAAACAAGACATTTTCTGTATTCAATAAGTTACTAGCCTCTGAGACCCATAAGAGAAATTCTGAATTGACAGTTTTCCTCCAGAAGAGGTACGAAAGACGAACCCTGGCAAGCAATAACTTAATAATTTTCTCTTCTGTGTAACATTCAATAAATCCAGTTATTTTCTTTAACCAAGTTCTATAAGTACAATAAAGGTAAATGATACTGCATCCACTGGACATATCTTACATATATCCTGACTAAAGACAAAACTCAATCTAGTTTCCAGAATAAATGAAGAATAATTGGAAAAGTCATGCACCTTAAATCTTTGTTGGTTTTTATTTTAGGGCTTAAAGGAAAATTTGTATAAGAAACAATTTTTATAAAGTCTATCAACACTAAAAATTTTCTTTTAAAACCTAGATGTGGTCTGAAATGTAATATGTGAAGTGCATGAACTGTAAAGATAGTTCCCTTTACTGGTAGTTAAGTCACACCAGAAAGCCACTGTTAAATTAAAAATTAAGGGCTTCCCTGGTGGCGCAGTGGTTGAGAGTCCACCTGCTGATGCAGGGGACACGGGTTCGTGCCCCGGTCCGGAAGGATCCCACATGCCACGGAGCGGCTGGGCCCGTGAGCCATGGCCGCTGAGCCTGCGCGTCCAGAGCCTGTGCTCCGCAGCGGGAGAAGCCACAACAGTGAGAAGCCCGTGTACCGCAAAAATAAATAAATAAAATGTATATGGTAATGAAAAGACATAGACAAGCCAAAACTCTTGAAAAACAAGAACAAAGTTGGAGGACTTGCCCTACTTGCTCTCAAGATTTACTCTAAAGCTACAGTAGGGCTTCCCTGGTGGCGCAGTGGTTGAGAGTCCACCTGCTGATGCAGGGGACACGGGTTCGTGCCCCGGTCCGGAAGGATCCCACATGCCACGGAGCGGCTGGGCCCGTGAGCCATGGCCGCTGAGCCTGCGCGTCCGGAGCCTGTGCTCTGCAACAGGAGAGGCCACAGCAGTGAGAGGCCCGCACAGCACAAAAAAAAAAAAAAAAAAAAAAAGGACAGGACAAGCCAACAAACCTGATATTTTTAAAATCCTTAGAGGATTTTTAACCACACACACAAAAAAGCTACAGTAATTAAGATAGTGTGGTTTTAGTGTAAAGATAAACATTAGATCAATGGTACAGATATAGAGTCCAAAAAGAGCCATATATATATATAATATTACATATATATAAAATCAACAGATTTTTGACAAATATGCCAAGGTAATTCATTGAGGGAAGAAAACAATCTTTTCAACAAATGGTGTTGGAACAGCTAATTATCTATATGGAAAACAATATAAAACTCAATCCTTCCCTCACAACACATAAAAATTAGCTCTAAATGAATCATAGACCTAATTGTAAAAGCTAAAATTATAAATTTTCCAGAAGAAAACATAGGAGACAAACTTTATAATCTGGGGGTATGCAGAGCTTTCGTAGCCAGGACACAAAATGCACTAAACAGAAAAGAAAAGTTGACAAATTGGACTTTATGAAAACTTTAAAATTCTATTCTTCAAAAGACACAGCTAAGAAGATGACTACAGACTGGGGGAAAATATTTTTGATATATTTATATGACAGTGAGATTATACACAGAATATATAAAGAACTCCTACAATTGACAAGGCTGACAAATAGATAGCCGTAAGATTAATAAAAGAGAAACACAGAGGGGGAGACAACTAAACTAATCAAGAATTAATGTGTGGACATATTAAATGAGGCTGGAGACAGTAAACACGATATAAACAAATTTGGGCCAATTAATTTGAAAACCTAGAGGAAATGGATACATCATTTTATGGGCTGAATTGCATTCATTTGCTGAAGTCCTAACACCCAATACTTTGGAATGTGACTGGATCTAAAGGTAGGATCTTTATAGAAGTAAGTATAAATGGGATCTTTAGGATGGGCCCTAAACCAGTTGGACTGGCATCCTTATAAGAAGAGGATATTAGGACACAGACACAGAGGAAAGACCATGTGAAGACACAGGGAGAAGACAGCCATCTACGAGCTAAGGAGAGAGGTCTCAGAAAAAAACAACCCTGTCCACACCTTGATCTTGGGACTTCCAGCATCCAGAACAGTGAGAAAATAAATTTCTGTTGTTAAAGCCAACTACTCCGTGGTACTTATTTATGGCAGTTCTAGCAAACTATAACGCATCCCCAGAAAACATCTCAACCATTAATAAAACTAAATCTATAGTTTAAAAATCTTGTCACAAAGAAAACAGCAGCCTCAAATGACTACTTCTAGTTCTACCAAATATTCAACTATTATATTCTATTCAGATAATTTCTCTTCCAGAGAATAGAAAAAGAGGTTGTAAAGCTAGCCTGACATAGATCTAAAAGTTTTAAACAAAATGTAGACAAACCAAATATAGTGATATATAAAAAATACAGTACCTGATTATCTTATTGGGTTGATCCTAAGAATTCAAGGCCTATTAATGTAATTCACAATAATGTATCTTTAAATCAGAAAAACAAAATAATGGAGAAAAATCATTTGATAACATTCTATGTTCTTCATAATAAAAATCCAGCAAACTGAGAATAGAAAACAACTTCCTTCACCTGATAAAACACATCCTCATCAAAAGAAAAAAATCACCTGAGAAAATACCATATTCAATTATGAAATATTAAAAACACTCCCTTTAAGATCAGAAACTAACATGAACACCTGCCATCACTCTTTCTCTTTAAGATTGTTTTGAAGGCCTAGCCATGAGGGAAGAAAAGCAGAAAAAACAGGAAAACATAGAAGGATTGGGCAGAAAGAAACAAAATTGTTATTATTTGCAAGATGATACAACTGTCTACATAGAAAACTCCAAATAATCTATAGATACATTACCATAATTAATAACAGGATACAGCATGTTTGCTGGACAGTATCAATCTACAAAAGCCAATATATTTTAACACATTGGTAACAATCAGTTAAAATACCATTTACAATAGTAAGAAACATATAAAGTACCTAGGAAGAAATCTTACAGAGGATGTACAAGACTTCAGGGGCTACATTTTGACAAGATCTTCAGGGGATTTGAACACACATTGAAGTTTGAGAACTCTTTAGTACAGTGGTTTTTACCCTTAGCTATATGCAGTATAATAGAATCAAAACTATTGTATTATATTAGAATAATTCCCCATTCTAATGTGTAACCAGCGCTGGCATCAGTATGGTTCAAAAGCCCCTCAGGTGATGCTAATGTGTAATGAGGGCTATAAACCACTCCTCCAGGGGAAAACAGTAGGAGGTACTGGAGGAAGGACACATGGGGCTTCCCAGGCACTAGAAATGTTTTATTTTTTCCTTTGGGTGATAGATTGTTTGGAACACTGGTCTTTGTCATACATATACCTTTTATATTCTTTGTTGTATTTTAGATTTCAGTGTAACACAAATACCCCCTTACCAGTAGTGGCAGTGCAAAAGTTTCATTATTTAATCCTATCATGATCTCTCTAATGCTGTGACACAGTCATTTGCTGGTTTTCCTAATCATCACAGAAATTTGAGACTGCTTGAAATCCTACCACTCGTCACACAAAGTTAAGCAACGTCAGAAACAAAACACAAACATCTGTGCCAACCATTTAGAACAAATGAACCCCTCGCAGAATCAGAGGACCCGGATGGCACATTTCACAGGATCAGCCTTTTCTACCGGAAGCTTGGCCAAGATTTTAGCTAATAAGAAAGTATACTTTAAGTTGGTATTGTCTTTCTTGCAAATCAAAAATTCCCATCAACGGGTTTTCCCAATGGCCCTAGAAATTTTGGTCAGCCTTCAAGCACTGTTATACCAAGAACTATAATAAACAAATAGTTTGAACTTGGAAGTCTAGGCCCAATATTCAAATCACTTTTTCATGAAAACCTGAGAAGTCGTATTTATCTCACAGTAGCCTTTGAGAGGAAAATAATCTATGACTCTGTACAGACATAAAATCTTATATTCTGCCCTGAATTTTATTTCAACTGCAGGGAAATTGGTATCTTCGTACAGTCAATTACGGACACTCACTGGACCTGCCCAGCCTTTGGGAGGCCCCCAATGTCTTTCTCTTTCCAAGGGTGCTTTTCAGACCTCATAATGTTGAGAGAGGTGAAACCAGGGAAACTCACAAGTGCTAAGCAAATAGGCAAAACCAAAAACACCCAGTGGAGCTGCCGAAATGTTGCTGCAACTAGAAATCCTCCATAACCGAACTTTCAGTAACCAGGAACAAAAAGTGAAGAATTATTACAGGTTTT
This sequence comes from Neophocaena asiaeorientalis asiaeorientalis, assembly GCF_003031525.2. Lineage (NCBI taxonomy): Eukaryota > Metazoa > Chordata > Mammalia > Artiodactyla > Phocoenidae > Neophocaena > Neophocaena asiaeorientalis. The sequence goes on from NW_020174712.1 coordinate 1,213,528, forward strand.
ATGAAAATTACTGGATTCATTAAAGAGGCAGATTAAAAAGGAGTCATCAGTGTTTAACAATAGCATAGTATCAAGGTAACTGTTACTTCACAGGATTACAAAGCTGTAAGTAATTTAGAGAACACTGAACTCAAATGTCCTTAGGGAAGCTATGGGTCTGAGAGGCTAAAGGTCTTTTTCAATGTCACACATTATTTATGGCAGGATTAAGATTAGCACCCAGGTCTCCCAAATCTCCCTGTACCGCCACTATTCCAAGGTCTCAGGGAACTCTGCACTGGTGAACTGAATTCAGAACACATAGGAGTTCTTATGTGGCTGCAAGTCCCATGTCCCAAGTGGAGAATAGCCACCCTGGGTCAGTGACATCTACTTTGTTGCTGTCTTTGGCTTGACATTAAGGACTGCACGCTTGATCTCACTGAAATAATGTCTCATGGGAAACAATGCTCACCGGGTATCTCTCACCTGCTACCTGACTGTCCAGATACCTACTGTTCGGAGACTATAAACGGCAACCAAGGTCACTGTGGAAACTATAACCTGTTTCAAACTATTTACTGTACAGAACCAATTTCATATAATGCCCAATAAAAAAGCCACATAGGTTTAAGGTACAAAAAATACGGGGAGGGGGGAGAAAAACAGCATGGTAGTTCCTCAGAAAATTAAACATAGAATTGCCATGTGATCTAGCTTTCCACTTCTGGGTATACGAAAGAATTGAAAGCAGAGACTCAAACAGATACTTATACACCCATGTTCATAGCAGCATTATTCAAAACAGCCAAAGGACGGAAACAATCCAGATGTCTGTCAACGGATGATTGGATAAACAAAATGTGGTCTATACATCCAATGGAATGTCAGTCACTGTTAAACAGGAATGCAATTCTGACACATGCTACAACATGGAAGAACCCGGCGGGCATTGTGCTAAGTGAAGTAAGTCAGACGCAAAAGGACACATGTCGTATGATTCCACTTTTATGAGTTACCTAGATTAGTCAGATGTATAGAAATTGAAAGAGTAGAGTGGCTATCAGGGGCTGGGGGTTATGAGGTTATGGGAAGAATGGGGAGTTGGTATTTAATGGGTACAGAGTTTCAGTTGAAGAAAAAAAGTTCTGGAGATGGATGGTAGAGGTGGTTGTGCAAGAATAGGAATGTACTTGATACCACTGAACTGTACACTTAAAAATGGTAAACTTTACGTTACGTCTATTTTGCCACCGTAAAAAAGGGGGAGACTTCTACTTCAAATTTGGAGTTGGTGCAGAGGAAGACATCAGTGAAACAGTACATTATTAGGAAGAGCCCACTTCTAAAGAAACAGGATATTTCACTAAACCCTTAATTGTGTTTGCTACTTCTCAAAAGATCAGAAAGAACTGATGTTGAAATTTAAAGCATCCCTTCCACCACAGTGGTAGAATATTGCAAGGAGAGCACTGTTATCTTGATCTCTGTACCTGGATAAATCTTCTTCTCATGTTTGTTGTCACACTTTGATGTGTGCCCCCAGCCAGCAAGCTACCCTGCTTGGCTATGTAAACTCCCCGTCTTGCCCTCGACCTCGGGGGTGACCTGGTGTGTTAGTGACTCCTGGCTGAGGTAAATGATACGGCACGGTAATAACGGCAACTGTCAGATCTTCCCCTTTTATCTACCTCCATTCACTGTGAAGTGTCTCTCCCCCACTCCCTCCTACCAGGTATCAAAAAACGCAGATAAAGGGGAAGGGAGCTATCTGACGCATTGTGTGCCCCCGTAAGATATCCAATAATTTATGGTCACTGGGGACATTTTCTTTTAAGTGTGCTAGTGAGTGACCTAAATGTAGAGTTTTCCTCCTAACCCTTAACAGAGTCTTCCTTTTTCTTGCATTTAAAAATCTTAAACAGTCCTTTCCCTTCCTCAAGACAAAGACAGAAGTTTGTGAAAACACGTCGTACCCCATCACAATGCAGAGAAGGCACAGGCATTGGAGCCCTGTTCTTTAGTTTTCATATTTCACCTTTTTTTTTTTAACTGATCCTTGGACTACAGCTAACGTCATTTTTGAAATGATGGTTGAGCAGGGCCATAATGCAGAGGATGCCTGCCATAAATTCTGCTCTGTCAAGGACAGGGAAGTGACACAAAAGAATTTCATCTTTGCAGCCACTTCCGCTGTCCTCTGTAGGAGTGAGAGGGTAAACCCCTGAGCTCACAGGGGAAAAGCTTCAAATCCCACTTGGGTGGAGGAATCTTTAGGTAGACCTAAAGATACATTTCATTCTCTGAAAAGCCTTCCACCTACCTCATCCTTGGTGCCAATTACACCAAAGCAGTTGGAGAGCTCCACATGTGGCCTGATCCAGAGGTTCTGTGAACCAGATGGATGTGAGGGTCTTTGAATCTTCGCCCCAGTGAGTGTTCCCACTTCAGGCGTCCCCACGCTGCTTAAGGAAAGGAGCACTTGTTCATTTCCTCCAAGACATTTTGCCATTGCTATGTGTGGGATGAATCCACCAGCAACTTTCCCAACAACAGCTATAGGGTGAAAGGTCTGGGTTGCATCTAGCACCAGACTCTCTATACAGCCGTGGTCTGTGCCTCCTCTGGACTTCCATGCTCAGAATGGGGAGGAAGAGCTGGAGGACCCCGGGGTTCCAGGTCACCCCCCTGTGGAGGCTCCAGACCATCAAGCGCACAACGGCAGGTCTAACAGCCACCCATGCCTCTACTCTTTCCCTTTGCCCCGTGTTCACAACCTTTTTCATCATTATCATAAGGAGATTTTTTTAGACATTTTTTTCCTAATCATTCCCCTCCATGAAATTTTAGTAGTATAGGTATACTAGATACCTATTTCTGTACTATATGTATACTCGTACTTTATAATAACTATGAGGTTATTGTTCCCAAGAACCAACTGCTGCATCCTTGGGGGCAATATGGTCCCTGTTGAAGATGCATGCCCTCACTCCCTTGGAGAGCCAGTTGGACTAGATGTGACTTGAAGACAGAGCTGTGGTGTGGCATCTCCCTGTGGCCGGTCTGGCAAGAGTGGCAAAGCGAGCCAGCTCTGGAGTGAAACTCACCAGGATCCGCAAGCAAGCGCCACGCTTCCCTGGTGAGAGCAGTGGGCTGAATTTAGGAAATTCCCATATTTTCTCAAGGCTAATACTCCTCATCTATAGAATGGGGATCTTTTCTACATTCAGGGCTGTAGTGAGAATTACAGGATGAAATGTGTATCAACATTACAGCAGCAAGCCCCCATCACGTTAAATGCTTAGCAAATCTTGAGTTCTCTTCTCTCCCTCTTCCCTTTAGTTTCTGTCAAAAATATAATATTCTGGTTTATGAGAGCTGTCTTATGCTCTTTAATAGGATTTTATTCCCTTTTCTGGAGATATACTAGATTGGAAGCTGATTTGCAAATGAATGTAACGTGTTGCTGCTACAGCTGGTGTGTAAATGTTAACGATCAAGAGTGAAGTAAGTCAGGGGGTTGCCCTGGTGGCGCAGTGGTTGAGAGTCCGCCTGCCGATGCGGGGGACACGGGTTCGTGCCCCGGTCTGGGAAGATCCCACGTGCTGCGGAGCGGCTGGGCCCGTGAGCCATGGCCGCTGAGCCTGCACGTCCGGAGCCTGTGCTCCGCAACGGGAGAGGCCACAACAGTGAGAGGCCCGCGTACCGCAAAAACAAACAAACAAAAAAAATTAAGGAAGCTGTCAGTTATTATTCAAGTCCCGGCCACTTTGAACTGATTGGTAAAGAGGTTACTGTTTGGTTTCCTGCACTGCTACCAGAGAGTAGCCTGACTTCCTGTAAGTCAGACTTAGAGCAGGCCGAATTCCTGGGCTAGTTGCTGCAGGTTTGTGGATCAACGTTCTGTGTTCACATATGGTCGGGCCACTGTCTGTGAGCACGTTCAGTGTCTCAGCTGATGGACTCCTTTCCCGAACTGACATCAAGAGATAGTTGGGGAATTGTTGTCTTTGTTGCTAAAACTTAAGTAAAAATGTGTCTACTATTTTTAATGCCTAAGGGCTGATTCAAATCCAACCTGGATGTGGAAAATCAAACCCGACCTGGGGTGATATTTAAGGCAAGCGCAAAAAGGGAAAAACAACTTCACCCATATCAACTATATCATAATCAATTTGGATGCTGTACCGAGTGGTGAGTGAAAGAAGGGAGAAAGGCATTTCTCAACCTGTGCGGTGTCTTCAGAGCTGCTGCAGGAGAAACCTGAAAAGTTAGGGAAGATTAAAAAGAATATAAGTTTTCCTTATTAGGCAGAAGTTCTGGTAAATTACTGGTACATTTCACATATTAAATAATGACGCCAATATAGATATAACCTAAGTACAGCCACATACCCAGGGTTGTAGGCTATATTTGGGGGCTGAATTTAAGACACTTGAAAAGTGCACAATAAAATTTTTTAACAAAAGAGGGACGAAATTCTAGGATAAGCTTCATCTTTGTAATAATTTCCCTTTAAAAAAACAGACAGCTTATCAGTAAGAAAGCCTCCTAATAATCTATTTGACAATGTTACAGCTACATTTTCACAGAATATGTTTATAAATTTTAATTACTGGAATTAAAAGAGAGCAGCACATATGGTAAGACTATCTTAAAAAATGTAAAGTGACAGGGCTTCCCTGGTGGTGCAGTGGTTAAGAATCTGCCTGCCGGTGCAGGGGACATGGATTCGAGCCCTGGTCCGGGAAGATCCCACATGCCGCGGAGCAACTAAACCCATGCGCCACCCACAACTACTGAGCCTGCGATCTAGAGCACGTGAGTCACAACTACTGAGCCCGCATGCCAAAACTACTGAAGCCCATGCTCCTAGAGCCTGTGCTCCGCAACAAGAGAAGCCACCGCAATGAGAAGCCCGCGCGCCGCAACTGGAGAAAAGCCCTCACGCAGTGATGAAGACCCAACGCAGCCAAAAATAAATAAATAAATAAATAAAAATTAAAAAGAAAAAGTAAAGTGACAGATATCTATAAATATTAAAATTCTGTAATTATCAATCCAATTCATTAATTATGTCTGGATCTTAAAAATAAGAATGAGATTTATTCACAAACATTCAGCCATTTAATGAATAAGACCTTGTATGAGGAAAATAAGACATGACAAGCTGAGGCCTTTTTAGGGTTAGTATTTTACTTCTAATAATCATGCAATCAGAAGTGGTGTGGTGACTTTTAATATGGCTTCATAGTGTGAATATTGCAAACCAGAGCTTAATTTGGATTTAAATAGACTGAATTTCCTCACGATTCTTCCTGAGAACTAAAGAAAAACAGTGTATCTAGTGGGATCATGGATATTGACGGGAAATAATTAGAATGTTATCTGACCATTGGATAACATTAATATTAGAGTAAATAAAATATTAGTAATGCTCGGCTTTTCTTTCACTGGGGGACCTCATGGGGGTTTGGGCAGGGTGACTGAGAGCTTCCTGTCAAGGTTTTCTAAACCAGGACTTTTCCAAAGTTAATCTTCATACTAACTGTCTTGCGATATGGGTTCAGGGTGGGGCAGAGATGCTAGGCTGCTAGTCCCAGGACTTTAAGCAACAAGGTCTGGACCATCAGCCATCAAAGATTTTGATGTATTTCGTACCTATCGACACTTTTATACAACTTGGCATGTAAAACATTTTACAAACATCTCTAAACAACATGCTCATTATTTATTGTCTGTCCTTTAGCACTGATTCCTTTAGAGAAATCTGTTCCTCAGGGCAAACTCCCCAGTGGAAATCATTATGAACCCGGCAGGGGAAATTCCTGTCTGGCATTAACCACGGTTATCCCAGCCCTGTAAGAAACGCAAATGCTCAAAATGCTCATCATAAGTGAGAAAGTGGGAGGATATTATAATTCTGATGATTTAAATACAGGAGTCTCTGTATTATGAGATATTCTGAAGTAATGTGGTAAATGATTTCCACTTGCCTTTTCAAATTATTCACAAGTGAGTGCACTTGCTTTTGGCTATGGCGGGGGGGGGGGCGGGGGGGGGGGGCTTTGTATGATTACATTAATTCCTTTGAACAGGGGAGCTGCGTGGAGATCCAAGCTCACCCCATCGGCATTCCCCTGTGCCTAGAGGGCAGGGGCTGGACAAGGCACCATTCCTTACTGTTTCCTCTTTAGACACTGCCAGAGGCTGCATGAGAAGAAAGGATTGTGGGCATCTGAGACTTGGAATTCCAAGACCGTCCCAAGTCAAGGTACTTAGCCGGATGCCCGCATACTCCTTGATGCTCCAGCTCATCCTGAGTGCTCTCCACGACAGACTTTCAGCTCCCCTTTCCTCACCCAAATGTGCCTGACCTATGTCCGTGTTTCTCAAGGCAGGGATGGGTGACTGCAAATTATCCAATGTTTCATGAAATGAAAGAGAACTACTTTGTCTGAGCCTTCTCTCCATCTTTTCATGTTCAAATGTCCCCTGTCCTTCACAGTCCACGTGGATGCCACCTCCTCCTTGGAGCCTTCTTGATCCCCACAGCTTACAAAGCTCTACCCCTGTAGGACGAGGCTATTGCACTCGTGGCACTCACCTCCATCTGCCTGATGTTATACATGAGTACCAGGTCTCCCCTAAAACACTGCCAGCTCCATGAGGGCAGAGACTGTCTCACGTATCTCTAGCAGGCACTCAGGAAAGATTCTGGAAAGAAGGCACAAATAAAGGCTACTATGTCCTAATGCCTGCCAAGGTGTTATTACAAACTAGAATAAAGGTCTTCTTATCCTTATAACATGTGTCACCTTATCTTCGATAATTCTAATGCCGCTTATATAGCACATTAAAATCGCTCAAGCATTTTCATAGACATTACTTTTTCAGCCAATGTAAGTTTCCAATGTTGTGCATGTGATATTCGGAGGACAGTGCACCTGTTCTTTTGCCCCCATTAAAACCAGCCGTTGGCTGCCTGCACCTCAATTAGAGACGTGCCCGGCTGACAGCTCTCTGGTTCCACAAAAAAAGCCATAGCAGGAGCACAGCATGACGTTAGCTCTCCGGCTCAGGTGAGGTGAAAAACCCTCAGTCCCGAAAGGAAGTGTTCTGCTTAATATATGAACAGGGTGAGTGGTATATTTTTTCCCTTCCTCTCCTCCTCTTCTTCCTCTTATTTTTTTTTAAATTAACACTCCTTGTTCCCACAAACCTATTTTACTAGATTCAAATTGCCATTTTGTTTCCTTCTACTTTTCATCTACATGAACTTCTGTTGTTCTCACTAGTCCTTCTTTTTCTATGTCTTGTAAGTTTTCACCTCTTCTTTTCTACTTCCCAATTCTCTGAACCCTTTACTTTTATTGTCTAACCCTTTGTCACAGACTGAATGTTTATGTCCCTCCAAAATTCATCTGTTGAAACCTGACGCCCAATGTAACCATATTAGGAGGTGGCGCTTTTGGGAGATGCAGAGCCCTCATGAATGGGATTAGCACTCTTCTACAAAAGACCCCAAAAAGGTCCCTTACCCCCTTCCACCACACGAGAACACAGTGAAAAGACAGCTGCCTATGAACCAGGAAGCAGATCACCCCCCTCACCAGCACTGGATCTACCAGCGTCTTGATCTTGGACCTCCAGCCTCCAGAACTGTGAGTAACAAATTTCTGTTGTTTATAAGCCACCTGGTTGGTGGTATTTTGTTAAAGCAGCCTGAACGCACTAACACAACATCTAAAATGTGGTGTCTATAATGGTCCTCTTATTTATTTTTTTAGTGATCATTTGTTTTCTCTTGTTTCATCAGTGTCTCCATTTTATAAATTTTCTATGCCATCATTTCCTCTACTATTTCAATTATTTTTCCATTTAAAATCTAGATAAAAAAATAAATAAATAAATAAAAATAAAAAATAAAATCTAGATGATCCAAAACCAAAATGAAACAAACAAAAAACCAAGTTCAGAGAATTACACTACAAACACCTGGGCCCACTATTCTGCTAAGTTGGCTTCAGATTTTAATTTTCTTGGGAAATAAAAAAAAAAAATAGGTCAAGCAAGTTCTTTTCTATTCCTGTTTTAATAAAAACAAAGTGTTATCATGAATTGATGTTGAATTTTATCAAGTGCTATATCTGTGTTTTCCAAGATGCTCTCGATTTTTCTTTTAATCTGTTAATGTGACAAATAAGATAAAAGCAATTTTCTAATTTTAAACCATCTTTGCACTCTGCAATTAATCCAATTTGTTCGTGATATATTCTTTTATTTCTATATTGCCAAAGCTCAGTTTGCCAAAATTTACTTAGGATTTTTGTAACAATGTTTGCGTATGAGAGCCTTTGTAACTTTCCTTTCTTCCACTATTCTGGTCTGAGTTGGGAAGCATTTCCTCATTTGCTATTTCAGAGTTCTTATACCATCCAGATAATCATTTGTTATACACTTAACACTTCTGGGGTTAGGTTTTTTGGTTGATTTTTAACTACTGATAAAATTCTTCCATGACTTTTGATATTCAGCTTTTCTGTTCCTTTTCCAGTCCCTTTTGATAAGCTATATTTATTTGGGGAAATTGTCCATTTTATATGTTCCCAGCATTGGCATTAAGTCGTGAATAGCACTCTCCTCTGGTTTTCAAAATCTCTGCTCCCTCTTGGCAAAAGCTGTCTTATTTAGTCTTAGTGCGTTGTATGTGCTTAATCTCAGTTTTTTCCTGCTCCATCTTGCTTGCAGGCCTTACCATTTTATTGCAGTGAATCAGTTTTGGTTTTTATAATCTTCTTCATTGTTTCTTTGTTTTCTATTTTATTAATTTATGCTTTCTCTTAATTCCTGGTATCTCCTATTTTCGGGTTCATTCTGCTGAGTGTATATCTCATTCTTTTTCCAGTCATTTTTTTTTTTTTGGCTAAGCTATGGCATTTAAGATTATACATGTCCTAGTCACTGCCACTTTTGATGGACCCTGCATGTTTCTATCTATTTTATTTTCATGATCATTCAGTTACAGACTTATTTTATAAGTGGAGAAGCAGTTTTGGGTTGTGATAAAGAGGATGGTTCTGTAATTGAAAGTAGCGTCCGGCCACTCGCTACTCAAAAGCACAATAATGAGGCCAGGTTGGTGGAAAGGAAGGTTTGCTTTATTTTGGTTGCCGGCCACCGGTGCGTGGGAGGGCAGATGCCCAAAGGCCCACTCCCCGCAGCCCCACAACCAGGGGGCAAGAGCTTTTATAGACAGAGGGAGGGGCTACGTGCAGAAACAAGGCAGCCGGCTCTGACAGTCATCTTGAAAATGGTCATCGGTGGTCTGACCAGCGTCATCTTGATTGTGTAGGTACAGTTAATCTTGAGTTCCAGGATCAGTTTGTTTCCATTTCTCTGAGGCCAGTTCTGAGAATTGTGGCAGTTTATGTCATGGCTACATCCTGGTCATCATGTAGTTAACCTCTTCCACCTGGTGTGGGTTTCTGTAGCTATAAGACAGCTCACAGGATACGGCTCAGGATATTATCTGTAGCCCTCGAGGAGGACCTAAAGGTCCTTGACTTTGCTTAATGACTAAACTATTATTATTTGGTCTCCTTTGACGGTTTTCCTTCGTTTCTGCATTTTCTCACTTCTCTGATTAAACTTATTCTTTGGCTTAAGTTTTTCCACAGACAAAAGGCAGGTGGAGGACCTGGGGCGGCGGGGCAAGGACCGCAGGGTCCTGCTCCGTGTCAGTTCTGCCTCTTGGACAAGTTAATGAACCACTCTGTGCCCCAGTTTCATTATCTACAAATGGAGATAATGATAGTTCTTATGGCACAGGGTCTTTACAAGCATTACGTTGGCTGATCCATGAAAGATGCATTGAAGAGTGCCTGGCACACAATCATTGCTCAGTTAACATTAGCAATTATCATTCCATTTTAATTTTTTATTTACTATGTTTTAGAAGTTCTTTTAAATTTCAAAATATATGAAACTTTGTTGTCTATTGTTATTAATTTCAAGTTAATAGCATTGAGGAAAGAGAATTGTGGCCAATATGATAAAAATGCTTTGGTATTTGCTTTGTGGCCCTAAAATATCTTGCCACATATACGTAAAAATTATGTCTATTCTCTGTGGGGCATAGGGTTTTTTATATAGCAATTAGATCACACTTGTTGTGTTATTAAAACATTATGTGTCTTTGCTAAACCCTTACCTGCCTGATCTATCAATTACAAAGAGTGATGTGGTTAAAACCTCTCCTTACCCTGGTGCTTTTGTTTATTTCTCTTCTGTCAATATTTGCACTTTACATTTGAGGTTATGTCATTAGGTGCATACAATTTCAGAATTATATTTTTAGGTGAATTCATTCATTATTTAACGATTTTCATGATCCCCAATAACGCTTTTCACCTTCAACTCTTTGATGCCCAGTATCATTATAGCTCACAAGTTTTGTTCTTTTTTGCTTCTGTTTTGGTATATGTTTGGTTTTGGTTTTTTTTGATTCTTTACTTTTAACCTTTCTAGGTCATTATGGTTTAAGTATATCTCTTGAACACAGAATATAGCACAAATTTTTAAAATACAATTTTTAACTGATATTGTATCCATTTAGGACTACTGATATATTGGATTTATTTCTACCATCTTATTTTCATGCTACTTTCCATACTTTGCTTCCTATTTCTCCCTTCCCATCTCCTAGTGAATTAATAATTTTCATTGCCTCTCTCTTTTATTTCCAACTCGTTTGTAAGTTATGGTTCTACTTTTATTCTTTAGGAGTTACCCTTACCACTCATGACGTATATTTGACTTAAAGCCAAAAGTTAACCAATATCCTTACTCTCTTTTCAAATGTCACCAGGATTTCAAAATGCATTTTAAAATGCCTATAACCTTATATGTTACATTTTCCCGTAGTTTAGCTACAACATTGTCCACATATGCTCAAATTAGTCATTATCGTTATTGTTAGTTTACAACAACAATAGCTAGTGCTTTTAAAATTTAGCCAAAATGTATACATTTGTTTGCTTTCTATTTATTCTTGCAATTCAGTCTTCCCTTCTAAGTGTAGTTTTATTCTTCCTGAAGAGGAAAATTAAATGGTGCTTTGGGTATGAGTCTGTTAAAGTAAATACACTGTCATGGTCCAAGTACCCCCCAAACCAAGAAATGACTGTAAACTGACATCTGTGGGCTGGGACCGTGGGTATTTGGCGAATCTACTCTTTCCCTGAGGTTACTGTCTTTCAAGGGCTCCACATTTACGTGGGGATCTCAGTTCCTACCTTTGCCCACAGGAGGCCCAAGGCCCCGTTTCTTGTACCCACAGTAAGGTTAAACCTAAGTCCCTATTTCCAAGGGACACTTTGCTGCTGCTTCCAGCCATGTGCAGTTCCATTTTTATTAGCATTTCGAGAAGTTCTCTGGAGGTGGGTTTTCAATATATTTCATGCACAATATTGTCAAGACCTAAGGCTTAGATCTACAGCTTATGTCAAAAAATGGGATCATATTTTATTTATTTATTTATTTATTTATAAAATGGGATCATATTTTAAATCAAGCCTCCCTCTTTGATACTATCGTATATACCTTTCCTCTCTCCCAAAGGCTTAAGTAAATACTGAAAGAAAGTACATTAAAATAAAGTCTTAAAATAACTCTCAATAACCACTTTTGCTCTGAGTAGCACCTGTCTCCCACTCCCTCATAAATGGGAAGAAGATCGTTTTTCATGGATGGGTTCCTCTTACACCTTTCCTTTTATTACGTAGACAGTTTCTGAGACAGGTTTGTTGATGCTACTGTGAGTTACGGATTCACTTTGAACCTTTAAAGTACAAAATGGTTCACAGAAATGAAATGTTTCTGCACTAGAGAGGCAAACTGCCAACAGTTTACAAGAATAGGTTCCGGACTTCCTTGGAGCAGTGGTTAAGAATCCGTCTGCCAATGCAGGGGGCACGGGTTCAAGCCCTGGTCCGGAAAGATCCTACATGCCACAGAGCAACTAAGCCCATGCGCCACAACTACTGAGCCTGCGCTCTAGAGTCCCCGAGCCACAACTACTGAGCCTGCGTGAATAGAGCCTGTGCTCCACAGCAAGAGAAGCCACTGCCAATGAGAAGCCCGCACACCATAACAAAGAGTAGCCCCCGCTCACCGCAACTAGAGAAAGCCCGCAGGCAGCAACGAAGACCCAATGCAGACAAAAATAAATAAATTTAAAAAAATACTTAAAAAAAAAAAAAAAGAATAGGTTCTGGCAAACCCCTTTCCCAAGACCCTAAGAACCAGGTGTTCCTTGTGTGGAATATTTATTACAAACTCCTGAAACACTGGAGATGTCAATTGCTCTTCAGAAGACCTGTTCTTTAGCACTAAGTTATGTACAGTGGCTGTCCCCAAGGGTCTAATTTTATCCTTTCACGGGTCAGACATACGCACCCACACGTTTCTAAAAAAAAATCAAAGTCTCTGGAAAAGACTCTTTTTAAAAAAATTTATTTTATTTTTTTACTTTTGGCCGTGTTGGGTCTTTGTTGCTGTGCGCGGGCTTTCTCTAGTTACCGTGAGTGGGGAGCTACTCTTTGTTGCGGTGCGCGGGCTCAGTAGTTGTGGCGCACGGGATTAGTTGCTCCGTGGCACGTGGGATCTTCCTGGACCAGGGCTCGAACCCGTGTCCACTGCATTGACAGGCGGATGGAAAAGACTCTTGTTGGGCTCAATTCTCTCCTTATAGCCAAGGAAGGAGAAATAGCAATAGAAAGAGAAAGAAAAACCAACCCCCCCTCCCCCCCTGCTCTGATCAAGAGAAAGAAAAGACTTTTCTAGTTCATGAAAGTCAGTATCTTAGAAAGGTCTGGGCGGCTCAAGGGGAAAATCACCACAGCAAAGCATTACGGGTTCCATCTTCACGTTTCTCACAATGAGTAAAATGCCATCATGTTTTTTATTGATGCTTTGAGCCATATGACAGATACAAACGTAGAGTTTAACACAAGCACAGGTGTAACAATGAGTCAAGTCAAGAAACAGCAAACGGTGGTTGTCAGAGAGCAGCTCCCTAACCATCATTTCCTGGTCGCCCCGCCCCACGCCCCTTCCTCCCTATGCAGGTCACGCTCTCATTATTTCCCCCCAAATATGCATTCCCAACAATACAAAATAGTTTTGCCTATTTATGAACATCATATGGACTTTTAAGTAAAATCATGATGTTTATATTCTTTTGTGACATGTTTCCCCCTTAGCATTGGTTCGTCCAGGTTGTCATGTGTAACTGTAATTCATTCATTAGCGCTGCAATATAGTAATCGCCCTCTGACTCTACCAGGATTTACTTCCTTATTCTGTTGTTGATCCATCATATTTTATGGCGATAACCTCCTCCAAATCCTTGATGTTGACCGTGTGCTTCCCAACTCCTCACCCCAGGGGAAAGCATCCAGCTCTTTAGATGCCGTGGGCATGGCATGTATTATTTTGGTCTTTCACACTCAAGAGAATCTGAAGTTGTTTATATTTTATTTGAAGTTCTTGGAATGTAAAAAGTTGCTTGGTTACTAGTGAATAATATTTTTCAAGGTATTTTTTCACCAGAAATCACAGCATTCGTCTCAGATAAGGCACATGGTGAGTGGCCAGCAAGTTCTTATGGGTGATAATACTGATGACGCCTGCCTGGTTGGTCACCAGAAACACTTTCCAGCAGAGTTTTGAGTTAGGTATTTGTTAAGCACATCTTTCCTTTCCACGCTGAACTGAAATTATTTAGGTTAAAAGAAATTCACCTGATACTTTTAAAATTTTTATTTATTTATTATTTTTATTTTTTGCTGCACCTTGCAGCTTGCAGGATCTCAGTTCCCCAACCAGGTTCTGAACCCAGGCCACAGCAGTGAAAGCCCTGAACCCTAACCACTAGGCCACCAGGGAACTCCCCACCCGACGCTTTTTAACAACCGAAAAATTGTGAACGTAGCAGTGTCATGAAGAGGAATGAAAGAAAAATCAAGCTCCAGATCCACTTTGAAGCCCCATTTGTTGGTGGTCTCTTTAGCTCTGTCACCTTCCCCCACAATGCCCGGCAGCTTGTGTGGTGTCACTTGCTGCCAACTCCAAATCCACCAGGGCCAACGGACAGGAGAAATCTTACAGCTATTTCGGTGGGAGGCTGCGAGGTTTCCAGCAAACCATTAGTTGCTTTTTCCACGACATTGTCTGATTGAATAATCTATAGCAGTAAAGTGCTTTTAACTTTTTCTTTTCCTTCTTAACTAGGAAATATATCAAATATAAATGATACCTAAAATATCTGTACAGTTCAAGAGAGTAATAAGGCAAACATCCGTATATAACCCGAACCAAGGATCAGAACGTAGGCGGCACCCAAAAGTCCCTCCCTCATCCCCTCCTGTCCCCAGTAGAAACGACTGCCGTTTATTTTGACGTTTCTAAGAATCATTTCCTTGCTTTTTTTTTTTTTTGCAGTTTTATTGTCTATGAAAGCATAGTTTTGCCTGTTCTTGAATTTTATGTAAGTGGAATTTTATTGTATGTATTATTTTGTGACCTGCTTCTTTTTTTCAATTGTGGTAAAATACACATAGTATAAAATTTACCACCTTAACCATATTTAAGTGTACAGTTTGTGGCATTAAGTACAGTCACATTATTATGCTATCATCACCACTATCCATCCACAGAACTCTTTTTGTCTCACAAAGTGAAACTCTGTACCTGTTACACAATAATTCCTCATTCCCCACTCCCCACAAGCTCCTAGCAACCACCATTCTACTTCTGTCGCTATGAATTTTACTAATCTAGGTACCTCAAATAAGGAGAGTCTTACAGTATTTGTCCTTTATCGACTGGCTTATTTCGCTTAGCATAATGTCCTCAAGGTCTCCATGCTGTAGCATGTATCAGAATTTCATTACTTTTTAAAGCTGAAAAACTTTCCATTGTATATATGTATGCCGCATTTTGATTACCTATTTATCCATTGATGGATACTTGGGTTCTTCCACATTTGGCTGTTGTGAATAATGCTGCTATGAACATGGATGTACAAATATCTCTTCGAGTCCTTGCTTTCAATTCTTTTGAGTATATATACAAAAGAGGAATTGCTGGATCACACGGTAGTTCTAGTTTTAATTGCCTGAGGCACTGCCACGCTGTCTTCCACAGCAGTAGCCCTGCTTTACATTCCCACCAACAGTGCACAAAAGTTCCAATCTCTCCACATTCTCATCAACACTTGTTATTTTCTGTTGTTGTTTTTTTTTAATAGTGGCCATGCTGATGGATGTAAGGTAGCATCTCACTAGTGTTGATTTGCACTAATGATTAATAATGTTGAGCATTTTTTTCATGTGCCTATTGCCATTTGTGTATCTTTTTTGGATAAATGTTTATTCATGTCCTTTCTCCATGTTTTAAATGGGTTGCTTGTTTTTTTGTTGTTGTGTTGCAGAAGTTCTTTATATAGTCTGGATATTAACCCCTTATCAGATATATAATTTGCAAATGTTTCTCCCATTTTGTAGGTTGTTTTTTTTTCTCTCTAATTTTGTCCTTTGATGCACAGAAGTCTCTAATTTTGATCTAATTTTTTGTCTGTGTTTTTGGTAACATATCCAAGAAATCTTTGTCAAGTCCAGAGTTCAAGAAGCTTTCCCCCTATGTTTTCTTCGAAGAGTTTGATAGTTTTAGATCTTAGTTTTATAGTTTTAGGTCTTTGATTCATTTTGAGTTAATTTTTGTGTATGGTGTAAGGTAAGAGTCCATCTTCATTCTCTGCTGTCTATACCCAGTTTTCCCATCACATTTGTTGAAGAGACTGTTCTTTTCTCATTGAATGGTTGTCAACAATCATTTGACTGTACATATAAGGGTTTATTTCTTGGCTGTCTATTCTATTCCATTGGTCTATATGTCTGTCTTTCTGCCAGCACTAAACTTTTGTGATTACTAGAGGTTTTTAGTAAGTTTTGAAACCAGGATGTGTGAGACCTCCAACTTTTTCTTCTTTTTCAAGATTATTTTGAGTATTCAGGGTCCCTTGGGATTCCATATGAATTTTAGGATATTACCTGCTTCTTTCATCAAATGTCAAATGCTTGTGAGTTTCTCCTGGGTTGCACATAGTGGTAGTTCATTTGTTTCCAAGGCCACCTTTTTTTTTTTTTGCGGTACGCGGGCCTCTCACTGTTGTGGCCTCTTTTGTTGCGGAGCACAGGCTCCGGACGCGCAGGCTCAGCGGCCATGGCTCACGGGCCCAGCCGCTCCGCGGCATGTGGGATCTTCCCGGACCGGGGCACGAACACGTGTCTCCTGCATCGGCAGGCGGACTCTCAACCACTGCGCCACCAGGGAAGCCCTCCAAGGCCACCTTTATCCAGTCTACTGTTGTTGGACATTTGGGTCCTTTCCATTAGGGCTATCAAGAACAGGGCTGCTATGCACGTTCTTACACAAATCTCCTGGCACAGATATGTAACAGTTTCTCTAGGATGTATGCCTAGGCATGGAATTAGTGAGTCACATGGTATGGTCATACTCAACTTTACAGAGTAGTGTCAAACTATTTCCTAAAGGGTTGATACCTATTTACGCTCCCACTAACAGTATGTAGGAGATCCCATTGCTCCACATCTTCATATATTTACTAAATTTTGTTTATTACAGCAAAAATATTAGAAGCAATATCTATCAATGGGCAGTTGGCTATATAAATTATGTTAGTTATAGAGTGGGATATTTTTCAACCATTAAAAATGACAAGGACAGCTAAGCTTTATTGAGCTAGGCACTTTACAGACATCATCTAATTTGTTCCTTACAACAGCTCCATGAAGTAAATATTATTTTTCTACCCTTGTTACAGGAGAAGAAACTGAGACACAAAGATAAAAAATTGCTCGCCCAATTTCACGTAGCTCATAAATAGAGGCCAGGATTCATTCCAAGGCAAACTGACTTCCATAGTTATTATAAAATGGTCCAAAATAAAAATTTTAAATCTAACAAAAGTAATCAAGAAAACCAGAAATAAGCAAATCCCTTTAGTCTTCAGGCTACCTAACCTTTATACGCAATTCTGTGGATTTCTTTTCACTGAAGCTCACAAAAACAAATACAAATTTTCCTCCCTGGTCACTCTTTGAGGCACAATCAAAAGGGTTATGTCATTCGAAGAGTTACTAAAAGTCAAAATAACACTGGAAATATAGTTCTCATGCCTAACAACAGGGCCATTCAAAATACTTTTTGTTTGCAAAATACTCAAAATGTAATACATTTACGCTTTGTCAATCAGCTCCAACATGTAAGTACTTTTTAGAAACTGGAAGAGGACTTTCCTGGTGGCACAGTGGTTGGGAATCCGCCTGCCAATGCAGGGGACACGGGTTCGAGCCCTGGTCCGGGAAGATCCCACGTGCCACGGAGCAACTAATCCCATGCGCCACAACTACTGAGCCTGCGAGCCACAACTACTAAGCCTGCGTGCCACAACTACTGAAGCCTGTGCACCTAGAGCCTGTGCTCCGAAACAAGAGAAGCCACTGCGATGAGAAGCCTGTGCACCACAACGAAGAGTAGGCCCCACTCGCCGCAACTAGAGAAAGCCCGCCCCCAGCAGCAAAGACCCAACGCAGCAAAAAAAAAAAAAAAAAAGAAATTGGAAGAGCCACCAGCTCCTGTTTTAGAAATCCTCTCTGTCTGCCAATATCCCTTCCTTTTCACCCCATCGTCTCCTCTTCTCAGCTGATGGCCTCATGTCCTGCTTCATAAAGACAGGCACCACCCCAACTTCCTGTCCCCTAAAAGTAGAAGCTCCCCGATCTGCTGCCCTCCCCTCCTCTTTCCACAGCAGAGAGCATCTCTCCCTGTAGCAAAGGTCCCCCCGCCCGCCGTGCTCTCCACCCATCACTTCCCGCTCCCTCAGGAAGACCCGTGCACCGATGATCCCTTCTCCTTCCACTTCTCCTTCTCCGTTCAGCCTCTCCCATAAGCGTATATTCCTGCTCTGGTAGCTCCCACCTTAACAAACAGATAGACAGAGGATGAACTGGACATCCGGTTAAGACGGTGCAGCGTGTTCGTGCTCTGACGCACTCTTTTTCTCGAAACGTATAGTAATGAGAGAGAAAATATAAAAACAGAAGACAGAAATGCAAACTGAGCTCAAAAACAAGAAAACATCACTATGGACCCCAAACAGAACAGAACTGCAAAGCAATAGGCCAGCTGGGCTCCAGATCCAGATGAGGGTGATGAGGTGGAAGGATGCTAAGCCAGGCCAAGGGCTAAGCCAGGCTCGGGGCCGAAGCTGGGGCCGAAGCTGTGACACCGCCGGCTCCTGGAAGGAGGTGGAAGCAAATTGTTCCTGAACCTTCTATCAACCACATCTTTTATTTGCTGTGTTCTGATGATTTTGACCTCTGGGGCCCGGCTGACCTTGGCGAGACTGCCCCCCACCCAAAGGTTAGACAATTCCTAAAGATGGTAAACAGCTCTACCAGGACCCAGTAACGTGCTAGGGACTTTCTCAAGGAGCATATAATTCTCTGCTAGGAATGGCACGGCCCTGCTCTGGAATCCCAGGGGCCTGCACTGTGATTCTCCCACTGGGGCTTGCAGCAAGCTGCACACCGCATCTTTTCTCACCACTGACACCTCCAACCCCACAGGGTCTGCTGCATCATATGGCCCAAGTAAGGCTGCTTGCACCACCAGAGCCTGAACATGTGCCAGAGCCCTTTCTGCTCCACTCAAAGCTGGCAGCCTTCACGCCATCCAGTAGGTGGAGGCGACAGTATTCTCAGCTGTGGAATGCACTGCTTCCAGAACCCAAGGGTATCCCACCAGGGGCAGTGTTTCCTTCCCTCTGGTAAGGATGTTATTTTAGAGAAGATGTCCCAGGATGTGCCAGATCTCTGAGCTCTAAAGTCTTCTGTCCAATGGCGGGGCTCTGAGTCTTCACAGAGTTCATTTCCCGCCCTCTAGAGTATGTGTGTCTCACAGAGACTTCTTGGTCATCCCGTCTCATTGAAGTGAGACCATCCGCCCATCCCAGCGTCTCCTGACTCTACCGTTTGCCTGGGTACCTCAGGCCTTTCCACTTAGCTGCGTACTGGTCATCCCTTTCTCCAGGCTTCCAGGAGCCACCCCAGCAAGGAATTCTCCCCATCCCCTGGGGCCCTTGCCAGATGTTAAATCCCATCTCCCAAGAAATTGCTTATCCAGTGTCACATTCCACTAGTCTTGATTGAGCATCTTTAAAATTTAATTCCAGGGCTGCCCCCCTGGCTCCTGCCAGCAGATGCTGGATGCTTCCTGTCATTCTTTTGGTGTATGGTCTCTTTCCTCCCTTATCATGCCCAGTGCATCTTCAGCTGGGTTGCACTGGGATGTAACCCTAGTGATCATTCTGGCTGGCAAGAGAAGAGGTGGGGACCCCCAAGAGGGGACAACTGTTGCCTCATAGGCAAGGTCTCTGCAGTGTCTTCCCATCTAGCACAAGTGCTAACTCTGACTGGGGAAGGGTGGGCACCTCTGTAAGCCTGGAGGATGGAAGTGGCTGGTGGTCACAGAGCTGACATGCGCAGGGCATCCATTCAGGTGACTCCATCGTATGTTTCAGAGTCTCAGGTTTTCCCCAATGGGGCTCAAATTTTTGTGTTACAGGCCTGCCTTGGCTAAGCTTGCAGACGTCTGTAACAGCTGTCTTCAGCCTACTCTCCACTGCGTCTGCTCTTCCACTGCAGGAGAGAAGGGCCCCTCTGTAAGTTACCACTGAGGCTCACACTTAGCCATTAACTTGCCCTCAGTTTCTCATTATCCCTCTGCAGGGCATCAGTACAATTTAACAGTAACCAGTCAACTCTGTTTTTGTAGCTATGGCTCCCCCATATCGCTTGAGTGCCTGCATCATTGCTGTAGTCCTGGCACTGGGGCATTTTTTCACATCACCACTGGTGAAATCGTTAGTAATTAAGCCTCCACCCTGTGCCAAGACGCTTCGCGCCCCACTGACCAACCGGGTTGGCATCCGCTTGGCCCACTTAGCAGTGCATGGGGCAATCTCAAATGCACATTTCTCATCTACTGTCTTGGGTTAATCCTGGTACCACTCGGGCTAGTTGAGGTGCTCCAGGAAGCAGACACCAAGACAAGACTAGACATGCAAGAATTTATGAGGGGAAATGCCCGTGAAGGAAAAAGAAGAGGCATAAAGGGAATGGTGGGGGCTTAGGGACCTACCGCACTGCAGTTCAGGCCCCTGTGAAGGAGACAAGGAAGGGTGGAAGGTTAGGTGGGAGAGTCTTAAACTGCAGTGCAGTGCTAAGAAAGTTCAGTAAGGCTGGAGAGGAGTCCTTGAGCCAAAGTCACCTTTCAAAGGAGTCTCGTGTCTCCCATAAACAGGTTTTCCTCCGGGTCCTTGCTGTGCCTGGACATGTCCTCTGCATGAATGTGGTCATGGGTACCAGAGCACAGCCGCTGGTGCCATCAGCTATTTATGCTCTTAATCGCCAGATATCTGAGAGGTGCATGTTCATGGCCACCACAGAGACACCTCAGACACTGGGATGCCCAGGCATATGCTATGAAGCAACTGCTTTTATGCATTAAGGAGTAAAAAACTAGCTTGAAAATATCTCCAGGAAACCAGAAACTATAAACATTACATTAACAAAGAAACAAATAGAACCTCTAAAATTGAAAAACTCTGTAACTGAAATTAGTTAGTCAAAAAGAGTTTAACAGCAGGCGAGACAGAGCTAAAGAGAACATTCCTGAACTGGATGTTGATGTTGGTCAGAAGAAATTATCTAGAGCGCAGCACAGAGGACAAAAAATACAGAAGAGAGGATTAAAGGCATAGAAGATAGAAGAGGAGGGTCTGACATACATTTATTGAGAGTCTAGAGAGGATGAAATGAACAAGTAAAAGACCATATTTAAAAGGATAATAACTAATGACTAATAAAAGAGACAAATCCACAGATTAAGAAGTTCATCAAATCTTGAGCAGGAAAAAAGAAAATCCACATCTAGACACATCAAAGGAAACTAAAACAAAGCAAAAGAAGTTTCTGAAAACCCCTAAAACAATATCAGTTACTTTAAAATCCAAAGAGAAAGACCTTAAAACCAGCCAGAGGGGGAAACATGAATTACCTTGGAAAGAGTTACAGTCAGACTGAGACCTAAGTCCTTAACAGCAACAAAGGAAGCTTAAAGGATGAGATTTTTCAACGTGCTAAGAGACCATAATTGTCAGCCTAGAATTATTTCAGGGAGGAGGGCAAATAAAGACATTTTCATTCAAACAAAACAGAGAGTTCACCACAGCAGAAACTCACTAAAGTAAATTCTAAGGGATATACTTTAAAATTTATTTTATTTATTTATTTTTGTCTGCGTTGGGTCTTCGTTGCCGCGCGCGGGCTTTCTCCAGTTGCGGCGAACGGGGGTTACTCTTCCTTGCGGTGTGCGGGCTTCTCATTGTGGTGGCTTCTCTTATTGCGGAGCACGGGCTCTAGGCACGCGGGCTTTAGTAGTTGTGGCATGCGGGCTCAGTAGTTGTGGCACACGGGCTTCATGACTCCGCGGCATGTGGGATCTTCCCTTAACAGGGCTCGAACCCATGTTCCATGCATTGGCTGGAGGTTTCTTAACAACTGCGCCAACAAGGAAGTCCAGGGATATACTTTTAAAAAGGAAAATAATCCCATATGGAAGGCCAGAGATGAGGAAGGAATGAATAGCAAAGGAAATCATAAATGCTTGGATAAACTTAATAAGCACAGACTGTATAAACCAATAATAATGACGTCTTTGGGGATTTAAAAATTGATACAGGGCTTCCCTGGTGGCGCAGTGGCTGGGAGTCCGCCTGCCAATGCAGAGATACAAAGGTAATTGGTATAATCTCTATGGAGGGAAACTTGGCAATATCTATCAAAATTACAAATGTACATGCCCTTTGATTTAGCAATCCCACCAAGAATTCCAGGAATTTATTTGAAGGTTACATAGTTCTTATTATTAGTCTTCCCAAATGCTTTGATTACAAATAAGACTATTTCAGACATGTGCACACTTAGTGGAACTAACAGAATCCTGAAATTGTGTGATTCTTCCCAAATTCTTTGATTCTTACTGGCTCTGTGTTTGTTTACCCCCACTGGATTTATAGCAACTTCTATTTCTAAATGTTTTACAATTGAATCACAATTTAAATGCATTCAGGAGATCATGTTATTTAGAGATTCCGTGACAAGTTAATCTATGAAGTTACAAATCTTTTTAATATTATAAACAAAATAGCCCCTAATTTATGTTTTTTAATTGCCGAAACGTCTCTTGTTGAAGCGGACTACATTTCAAAAGCTTTTATCTGCTTGTTTGAGTTCAAATGAATTTTCCCTAAAAGCAGTTTTATCAATAATGATTATGCTTACAAACAATCTCAAGCAAGCTGATATAACCCACAATGAGCTGGAAAATAGAAAAAGGAAAATTGACTATGGCTAGAAAATAGAAAATCGATGAAAAGAATTAGAAATATTTTTCTTCAATGTTGGTGCCTCAGGAAAAATGAGTAAAAATAGTGTAGATGCAATTAGACGGGAAGACAAATAGCATCTTTTGTGAAACTCTGGGCCCTTTGGAAGCCTTTAGAAGTCTGTGGAAAACTTATAAATTGTATGATTTCCTTTTTCCTTGGAACAATGTCTAACAGCATAACGTCTTCGCTTTACGTCATGGTTAGTGTCATTGGTGGTGCCCAAATGGAAGCTAAGAAAGAAGAATAGAGCTAACCATTTCTAAAGGAACGGAGAAAGAACTGAGAGAGGATGGGGGACAGAGAGGGTAAAAGAGAATGAGTCCGTTCCCAAGAAAGCAATTGCATGAGATTAAATAAACTAAATTGTAAATGGTAAAAAAGGAAAAGTAGACAGGGACAGGTATGTCCCCTGAGGAATGATCACAATCCCTGGCCCTCATGTAAGCTCAATAAATGTTTACTGAACACAGCAGACCTGGACTGAACTGGATGGAGGATGCCCGGGAGAGAACAGCTTGGGGGTAAATGTTAGTTACCCCTGTTGACCACCAGGTGGCAGCAGCATCTCATGACCTCTCCGGTGTCCCAGGAAAAACCCGGAGGGCAGGAAGAGGGGTCAGTCTACAGGTACTGAATTGTGCGTATGAAAGTTCATCAGTCAAGTGTTCATAATTGGGGATGAACCTATATGACCTTTCTCAACTCAGGTGAAGTGTACTGGAGTAATATTATTGATGGAATTTTGGCCCCAAACTCCCCATCTAACTTAACCTAAAGTCATTGTTCTTCAAAAATTTGCACCGCCCCCCAAAAAAACTACATGTGTACATTTCTAACCATTAGTATCAAGTTTAAAACACATGGACTGGGTGACTTAGCAACAGTTTTGATGACCGACCTTCAGAAATAACTATTGCTACAAGGTGTTACCTTTTTAGTGGCAGCTGTGAACTGACCTATTTCTCCAAAATACAATTATTCCAAGCTCCATTATTTCAGACTGATTCATATATGAATATTCCTCTGGGTATTACTAAAGTAAAAATCAAGTGAAACAGATTAAAAACTATGTTTAATGATCCCCAAAGAACCCCTTTTTTAAAAAAACCTTCTCTCTGCCCATTCTAGAGAATGATACCAAGATAGTTTAAAAGTTTAAAGCAAGCTAAGCAGAAAGAAAAACAAAACGTTCTTAGAACGTGTTGACAAAGATTTGGATAAATCCTTAAGAAGACAGAAAACATAACTGAGAGATAATGTGTTTTTCTTTTTCTCTTTTTTTCCCCTCATTTTTTTTTTCTCATTTATCTAAGCACTGACTGCTAGATTGGGATCACTTTTCATGAATTCTCCTTTCTCCGTGTACACGCTGAAGGTTCACGCCTCTCTGCTCCTTCTGTACTCCCTGGCTGACGGTCCATCCTTCAGCACAGTTCTGTTTATCTCCTGGGGGAAAACTCCAAAATTATAGCCCTCACACAGATCTCCCTTTCCCTGCCAAGACTCGATCCTTTATCTGCTGAACACCTGCTACTGGGAATCTGTGAATCTTGGATTGCCCCAAGAACAAGATTGAAGTGAGGTTTCATTTCCTTTTCCTTACTAGGCAGGATTTCACATATGAATTCTAACATTTATGCAAGGCTCACTGGAAATGCATTTGATTGCAATGGACTTGAGTCTTGGACTCTTGACACTTTCCAAGGAGTGCTTCTGGGCCTTGACCATTTGCAGTAGTGGGTGCAGGGCCATGGCATCCTTGAAGTTTTATAAATAGACCTAGGATGAATGAAGGATGCATACACCCATATTATTATCCTCAGGTCTACAGTTTAACGTGGATAAAATGTGATGAGGGCAAAACCACAATGAGATATCACCTCAGGCCTGTTAGGACGGCCATCATTAAGAAGCCAAGAGAGGGCTTCCCTGGTGGCGCAGTGGTTGAGAGTCCGCCTGCTGATGCAGGGGACACAGGTTCATGCCCCGGTCTGGGAAGATCCCACATGCCACGGAGCGGCTGGGCCCGTGAGCCATGGCCGCTAAGCCTGCACGTCCGGAGCCTGTGCTCCGCAATGGGAGAGGCCACAACAGTGAGAGGCCTGCGTACTGCAAAAAAAAAAAGAAGCCAAGAGAACCGATGCGGGCAAGGATGAGGAGACATGGGAACCCTGTGCACCGCTGGAAAGATTGTAAATTGGTGCAGCCACTAACAGTATGCAGGCTCTTCAAAACGTTAAAAATATAACTACCATATGATCCAGCAATTCCACTTCTAGGAATATATCTGAAGTAAACGAAGACACTATGTCAAAGAGATATCTGAACCCCCAGGTTCACTGCAGCATTATTTGTAAGTGGCCATTTACAGATGAATAGATAAAGAAGCTGTGGTATGTGTGTGTGTATATATACACACACACACACACATATACATATACATGTATTTCAGCCATAAAAAAGAAGGATTTGCAGCAACATGGATACACCTTGAGGGTGTTATGCTAAGTGAAATAAATCAGACAGAGAAAGACAAATACTGCATGAGCTCCCTTATATGTGGAATCTAAAAGACGAAACAAAACAAAAAACCCAACAACCTCATAAGAAAAGAAATCTGACTTGTGGTTACCAGAGGCGGAGGGTAGGGGAAAGGGAAATTAGAGGAAGGTGGTCAAAGGAACAAATTTCCATTCATAAGATAAGTAAGTACTAGAGATGTCATGTACAACATGATGACTGCTGTGTGATACGCAGGGAAGCTGAGACAGTAAACCCTAAGAGTTCTCATCACAAGGAGAAATTTTTTTTCTTTTTTTTGGTATCTACATGAGATGATGCAAGATACCTAAACTTTCTGCGATGATTGCTTCTCAACGTATGTAAGTCAAATCATTAAGCTGTACACCTTAAACATATACAATGATGTGTGTCAATTATATTTCAATCAAAGTGGAAAACGACAACAATAACAAAAGGTGTGATGGGAGTCCATGATATTGAAAATAGCATTTATAAAAAACATCAGAATTCTCCTTTGCTCCATTTACCACGTAGGACCTACTTTGAAGGGAAGTCTTGTAATATACAGAAGACAAGGGCAATATATTTGCAGCATATAAACGCTTGCTTTCTGCAGGTTCGACAACTGGTTCTGAAGTAGTCTGATATGGCAGCAGTGTAAAGTATATTTGCTGATTTTGTGGATATTTTTTAAAATATCCTTTAAAGTTGAAAAGGAAGGCTATTTAATAGATCATAGAAAATCATGAATGCCAATGGAAGTAATTTGGGCTTTATTTGTTAAATTAGGCAACAAAGGGCCACTAAGATATTTTGGGAAGAAAATACTAGCATTTGTGTTTTAGGAAAATAACTCCTTGAAGGATGTAGATCCAAAGCTGAAGTCAGGGGAGATAAGGAGTAATTGCAAATTATTGGGCAACTGCTGATGGGTCCTGGACTTGTGAGGTGACTGGAACAGGTGAGAAGTATGGAAAACTTTGTGGGAATTGAGTTTATGGGGCTTGGGGACAAGGGAGTGGTGAGGGAAGGAAATAAGCGATGGTTGGGTGGTTTCATAGTTCAGGTCTCTAAGAAGATAGTGAAGTCATTAAGGGAGGGGGCGGGGCAAAAGAGGAGGAAAAAGTACGAAAAGACAGTGGGTTTGGCTGGAGGATTTATTAGTAAGACACAGCCGTGAAGATGTCTAACAGGCATCTGAAGAGTCTGTGTAGATCTCAGGAAGGGTGAAACTAGAGCTATAGAGTTGGAATTCTTCTGTGAGACCGCCAGAGGTGGAGCCGGGAAAATGGATAATCACCTTGTGAGAAAACGTAGAAAGAAAGAGAAGGGTGTTGAGAAGGAACCTGGGGAACATTTCTATTCTGGGGTGCAGAGATGGCAGAGCAGCCAGTGGGGAGCAATGAGTAGCCAGAGAAAGGGGAGAAGCAGCAGGGTTCACGGACAGGAAACCCAGGACCGCAGCCAGTTTCCAGGACAAAGCTTGAGACTGGGCTGTGGACTAGTTTGCTAAGGCTGCCGTAACAAAGCACCAAAACATTAGTATTTACCACAGACCAAGTGGCTTAAACGACAGAAAGTTATTTTCTGAAGTCTGCAAGTCCAAGATTAAGGCGTGGACAGCGTTGTTTTCTCCTGAAGCCCTCTCTCCTCGGCTTGTAGAAAGTGTGTCTGCACATGGTCCTTCCTCTGTGTGTGTGTCCTAATCTCCTCTTATAAAGACACATTGGGTTAGGGCTCACCCCCATGACCACACTTCACCTTAATTATCTCTTTAAAGGATCTACTTTCAAATACAGTCACATTCTGAGACACTGGAGGCTAGGACTTCAGCATATGAACTGGAGCAGGACACAATCCAGCCCATAACAGGCTGGGAGAACTGAACATTGCTCACTGGCCAACTAAGGGATATGGATTGTAATGGGCGGAGTTAACCCTTACTGAGCACAAAGTACACGCTGGGCCACATCGGGAGCATCTCACGTGTGTTAACTCATTTTAGACTCATAACCACCCTATGAGGTAGGTGCTAGTATAATCATCACCTCTTTCTCCAGAGCAAGAAACAGAGGTACCAAGAGATAACTTGCCCAAGGTCACACAGCTGGTAGAGTCCCTCAGCTCAATTTCTATGCAGTGGATTTTGGTCATGATTTCTTAGTTTACTATCAGCAGCAGAGATCTGCAGAAGTGGTGATGTTTCTGAATACTAAGTAAGACAGAAGCATTTTTCCCATCAGCTGACACTGATTGCAGGCTTTCTTTGGAGTGAGGTGAATTCTGGTGGCTAGATGCAGCAGTTTGAGGAGAAAGGAAAAGAAACAACAACTAACAGATGGTTCTGATCAAAATGCCTCTGATTGAAAAGCTCAAAGAAAGTAACCCTATTATGACTTCAAATGTATTACATCTATTATGACTTCACACTTATTTAAATTGTGCTTCTTACTGGTGGGGCTGCAATCCAAGAAAGTACTGTAAAATGCAGGGAGCAAATATTCAACATTGCACTTATATGTCTACAAATAAGGGTATTTAAAAATTGTGGTATGTGCAAACTGCTTTTAATCCTGGATTTTCTAGTGATTTGGGCTTTATTGGTTTTTAATCAGAGAAAACTTGGACAACTCTTTTTGACTCCAGATTAGACTTTAATGTGGGAAGGCCGAAGAGAAAGAAACACGCACTAAGATACACACACATACACAGTCAAACATGTATACTTGGAAGTAAAGAAGTGAGAGGAGAAGAAATAAAATCAGGTCACTAGAAGAGAAATGCAAATCAAAACTACAATGAGGTACCACCTCACATTGGTCAGAATGGCCATCACTAAAAAGTCTACAAATAACAGATGCTGGAGAGGGCGTGGAGAAAAGGGAACCCTCCTGCACTGCTGGTGCGAATGTAAGTTGGTGCAGCCACTGTGGAGAACAGTAGGCCGGTTCCTCAGAAAACTAAAAATTGAATTACCATATGATCCAGCAATCCCACTCCTGGGCATATACCCAGACAAAACTATAATTCAGAAAGATACATGCACCCCTATGTTCACAGCAGCACTATTCACAATAGCTAAGACATGGAAGCAGCCTAAATGTCCATCAACAGATGAATGCATGAAGAAGATGTGGTACATGTAAACAATGGGATACTACTCAGCCATAAAAAAGAATGAAATAATGCCATTTGCAGCAACATGGATGGACCATACTAAGTGAAGTAAGTCAGAAAGAGGAAGCCAAATACCATATGATATCACTTATATGTGGAATCTAAAATATGAACCTATCTAGGGCTTCCATGGTGGCGCAGTGGTTGGGGGTCCGCCTGCCGATGCAGGGGAGCTGAGCCTGCACGTCCGGAGCCTGTGCTCCGCAACGGGAGAGGCCACAGCAGTGAGAGGCCCGCGTAAAGCAAAAATAAATAAATAAAATAAAATAAAATATGAACCTATCTATGAAACAGAAACATGAACACAGAGAACAGACTGGTGGTTGCCAAGGGGGAGGGCGTTGGGGGAGGGATGGAGTGGGAGGTTGGGGTCAGCACATGTGAGCTATTATATACAGAATGGATAAACAACAGGGTCCTACTGTAAAGCACAGGGAACTATATTCAGTAGCCTGTCACTTTAATCTAGGAGAGAGATTCCCCAGGCAATGGCTCAAAAGATGGGAAATGGTTCTAGAAATGTCTCAGACACAAGTCCCTTCTCAGGCCCCTCTCCAGAAGAGCTGCCTAAACAGAGAAGGCAAAAGAGCCTGGATGAAATTGCCTGAGGGTGAAAGTCTTCTGCGAAGACAGAGACCTACCGCCCCTGTTGAATGCCTGACCCATCACTGGCACAGCAGACCCTTTACTATACCAGATCTCAGCACTACCTGCAGAAGGGTGCTGCTGCCGCACTAGCCCTCCTTGCTTCTTTGAACCACAGTCACGTTCCATTGGGAACATCTGACTGGCTAAGCTAACGTACTGCCTGTACTTCCTTCCTGGTTCCCCTAGTGGAAGGCAGAATTCCCTGCCTACCGTCAAGGCTCCCAGAGTGGGGCTGCATCCAAGCTTAGGAAGAGGGTTCAGAGGTTGGGAAAAAAGAAAGTCCACTACAATTTTTAAACACTTGTTGGAGACACTGAAAAGTTTGAAATCATGGGATGTCTAAATTAGAAACCTAAAAATTCTTAACGTATTCAGTGAGGACCAAGTCCTTTAAAACATACTTTCTTTCCAAGGTAATGCAGATTACTTTTGGGGGTAAGGAGTTAAATGCGGAGGGATGGCAAAGAGAGACAAGACTGTCAGAAGCCAGAAGAGGGAGAAGAAAAAGAAAAAGTGAACCAGCTCTGAATGGTGCTGCCCTGTTGTCTCAATGCTCCCTGCAGTTTCCTGAGGTGGGTACTTGAGTCCCCACGTAACAAAAGAAAACCTGAGCTCAGAGTAAAGTGGTTGTTAGGGTCACCCAGCTAATATGTGGTACAGCCAGGAATGCAGCCAAGATCTTCCTGACCCCCCAACATTCAGGCTTTTCCCCAGGGCTACTGTACCTTCATCTAGTGCTCCTAGGAGAAGCTGCTGGGCGTATGTACACACACACACACACACACACACACACACACACACACACACAACACAGTCAGAAAAAGTAGAGAAAAAGGAATACACACATGTGCCTCCGTATTTACGCACATGTCCGTTATCTCCATGTTCACTGAAAGAGAAAGTAAGAAGGGACAAGACAGCAGATTCTGAAGCAACAGTCAAACTCTCTAGGTGTATCTTTCCATATATACCAGGGTCACCCCTCCTGTTTCTCTTCCTGGACACTTTCAGAGACGTACAGCCCGGGGAGTGACTGATTCTTCATGAAGCCAGGGTAGCAAAGGCATTCACACCCAGGAATCCGTGAATGGAGCCAAGAACAGGACTTAATCACATAGGTACAAGGCTGCTTCCCCTGCTTGTAGGGAGAGTCTTCCAGCTTGCACCTTGGACTTTTCAAAAGAGGCCAAGAGTGCTCTCTGCTAAAAGGAAAAGTCCCCTTTCTCAACACACTTTTCGTTGTCACTTGTCAACACACTTTTCGTTTTTTTTTTTTTGCATTGAGAAACCAGAGCAAAACATAGAAGTGAACTTTGTAGCTGTTTAACTCGAAAACCAAAGACCAGCCAGACTGTTTAGAAGCCAACAGTGATCAGATGACCATGACTTTTAGCTGCGTGTTTGCAAACACACGCGTATATTGCTTTGTGTATATTCACGTACAAAATCACTGTAGTACACACAACCTTTCTACAGTTCAACGTTAACCAGTACTGGTCCTGTGATACATTTTTCGGCCTTCACAGAGTTAAACAGAAATCCATCAGGAGGTTTAGCTAATATGTGGCTGTACTGAATATATTTAAGTCAAGAAATTCTCAACATGACATTTCTCTGGGCATTGAGCCCAAATTAGTTTCGTGGAGCTTCATCTCCCAGATTTATTTTTAAGTAAATGCTTTATAAATTATTATTCTATTATCCATCATATAAACTTTGAAGGATCGATATATAAGAGTGAAAAAGCAGAAGGCTGTGCAACTGACAACCACAATGGCAGAAAAATGGACTTTTCATGCCAGTTACAAAATAAGAGCCAAAAGAGTCAGGAGAATTTTCTAGGCTTTATGGCAGCTCAGAGTCCATCTGTTTCATCTCCTATTTGGCTGTGTGAACGGTTGGACTTTATTTCCTCTACATCATTCTGAACTATTTTTTTTTTCCACTAAAAGAATCTTTATAATGGAAAAAATAAAAAAACATCAGTAGAAAGCTTTAGCCATCTAACAGGCAACCTTAACTTAGTCCATCTCCCAGCATCACAATTTTGAATCAGCTAATCTTTTTTTTTAAAGTATCTTTATTGGAGTATAATTGCTTTACAATGGTGTGTTAGTTTCTGCTTTATAACAAAGTGAATCAGCTATACATATACATATATCCCCATATCTCCTCCCTCTTGCGTCTCCCTCCCACCCTCCCCATCCCACCCCTCTACGTGGTCACAAAGCACCGAGCTGATCTCCCTGTGCTATGCGGCTGCTTCCCACTAGCTATCTATTTTACATTTGGTAGTGTATATATGTCCATGCACTGTGATTTATGCCATACAGTGTTAAACAAACAAAAACTTTTAGCCAATGATTGGGCACAGATGTGTTGCATTATGTACTGAAATAGGCTTTATGTGCACCTCCTTTATATATCTTAAATAATTTATTGTATTTGGTCTCTAGAATCTTATTTCTTTGAGCATTTAACCCCCCAGTTCAGTGTCTAGCACAAAATAGTGATTCAAGTATACTGGATGGGGGCTTCCCTGGTGGCGCAGTGGTTGAGAGTCCGCCTGCCGATGCGGGGGACGTGGGTTCGTGCCCCGGTCCGGGAGGATCCCACGTGCCACGGAGCGGCTGGGCTCATGGGCCGGGGCCGCTGGGCCTGTGCGTCCGGAGCCCGTGCTCCACAACGGGAGAGGCCACAGCAGTGAGAGGCCCGCGTACAGCAAGAAAACCCAAAAACAAACAAAGAAACAAACAAAAAAGAATACTGGATGTTTGAAAGGCATAATCAGTCCACATAAACTGGAAAAGCAAGCAAAATTGTTTAGAATTAGTACTACTTAAAAATTTTTGTCTGGTGTTTAAAAAAATTCTAATCATTTTTTTTAATAACATCTTTATTGGAGTATAATTGCTTTACAGTAATCACTCTTGTTTGTACTAAAAAATGTTATTTCATGTGGTTTGATTGTATCATACAATAAAGGTTGTTACATACGAAATATACAATATTTCAAAACAGTCTATATGATATATATTTCTTGGTATTCATAGATTACTAGCCAACATTGTGTGAATTGAATTAAATAAAATTCCTATCAAGTTGGAATCATACATCTGGAAGAAATCTCAAGACAACAAACAGTGCAGCCTCCCCCCATATAGGTAGACCAACCAACCTCCTGCAAAAGGCAATGATGGTCTTTGCACATTTAGAGATATCTCCATAAAGACACCCTCTAGAAGGGCTGCCAGTGTGGTGAATCACTGAAGGGAGGGGAGACTCCAACAGGGAGGCTGATTGCCCACGGCTGTCTTCAAGGCTGTTGGGTAGATTGGACAGACTTGCCCCCAACACAGTCTCATTGGAGGAAGCCTGTCCTTGTTCCTTTTGTGGGGGAGTTTTTGCCTTATCCTAATCAGCCTGGGGTCACTGCCTGGAACCTACGTTTATTGAATGGGGGAAACTAGGTTTGACCCAGTGGACCAAGCTGTCCAGTGTAAGGCACCAACTAGGGAATGAGGGTAACTGCCAACCTAGACTTCAGCATCTAAGACCAGTGAGGTTGACTGCAAAGGTGTGCGCCTTTGAAGTCCTCTTACATCTAGTTTGGAATGTCACGGCAGCATACAGCAGACACAGCATACAGCGGGGACAGCTAAAGCACGTGGACACCAGCAGCCAGCGTGTCTTCCCAGGCAGAACTGGCTCTTGGGTGAATCCAGTTTGCAAGCCAAGAGCCACCTAGAGGCATGTCCCTCTACAGAACACTGAGTCACCCTGCTCATTGCGCCAGTTGTGTTAAAATATACCTGTGGGATTTTAACTCATGGAGGTGACTAAGTGAACACGGAGAGGCTAATGCCATTGAAAGAAGTTGTTACTTACATTTTCCAAAAGAAGGGAACACACCACAGCACACAGGGCCACATGGGGAAGCACTAGGCTTGGTCATGGCGGCAGCAGGAGCATGGGGAGAGCACAGGCCACAGAATTTCCTGGGCTTTCCCTGGGAAAGGCAAAGCTTAGGATTAGTCTGAATAATTCTAGCATGGGCTTTGTTTTTGTTTGTTTTTAAATTATTTATTTATGTATTTATTTTTGGCTGCGTTGGGTCTTTGTTGCTGCACGCGGGCTTACTCTAGTTGTGGTGAGCGGGGGCTACTCTTTGTGGGCTTCTTATTGCAGTGGCTTCTCTTGTGGCGGAGCACGGGCTCTACGCATGCGGGCTTCAGTAGTTGTGGCTCATGGGCTTAGTTGCTCCGCGGCATGTGGGATCTTCCTGGACCAGGGATCGAACCCATGTCCCCTGCATTGGCAGGCGGATTCTTAACCACTGCGCCACCAGGGAAGTCCTTTAGTATGGGCTTTGAAGCCTAGAGGTTGTCCTTGGTTGTCTGGTACCTGGCCCTGGGTTGATATACAGCTGGGGAAATACTGGCTTGGTGTGTGAGAATTAAATAAAAGAGGTGATGGGGGGTGCTTCCCTGGTGGCGCAGTGGTTGAGTCCACCTGCCGATGCAGGGGACACGGGTTCATGCCCCGGTCCGGGAGAATCCCGCATGCCGTGGAGCGGCTGGGCCCGTGAGCCATGGCCGCTGAGCCTGCGCGTCCGGAGCCTGTGCTCCACAACGGGAGAGGCCACAACAGTGAGAGGCCCACGTACCGAAAAAAAAAAAAAAAAGAGGTGATGGGGGATATGGATCTGGGATTGGTTGGAGGGTTTGTAATATGATTTTCACACACCCACAAAAGCTGGATGATAGGGGAGATGAAAACAACCTTGGCTGTTTAGTTTGGCCCTGTGATGACTGGATGCCAAGTGGACAAATACAGCATCTGAGAAAATACAATCATAGCAGTTGGCTCCTATGTCCCTTTGATATATCCCATTGTTTTGCTCTCTGGGAACTTCTTTACTTTCTTGTACTACAAGATGCTCCAGGCACATCTTGTATTTTCCCTGCTCTCTCCCTAGAATCAGGCACTTCTCCAAGGATCCTTGGTTCCTTTTATTGGAAAATGGTGTTAGAAACCAAGATGTGGATGCTTGTCCTTGGTACTGCATCCTTAGTAGCAAGTTCTTGCTACTGAGGTGCCGTTGTTTCTAGGTCCTCTAATGATGTAAGCCAGGAAATACATGTGTGTAGATAAACCCATGGATACACTCATATTTCTATCTATCTACTTCCCTATCTTCC
Organism: Neophocaena asiaeorientalis asiaeorientalis; assembly: GCF_003031525.2. Taxonomy (NCBI): domain Eukaryota; kingdom Metazoa; phylum Chordata; class Mammalia; order Artiodactyla; family Phocoenidae; genus Neophocaena; species Neophocaena asiaeorientalis. The sequence goes on from NW_020174712.1 coordinate 1,247,656, forward strand.
TATATTAAACTACACATGAAAACTTGAGTTCATACTGATGTCTCCAACACTATTCTAGTACCACAGGGTTCACTCTAGATTTCCCCCTTGCTTATTTGTAACTTTTTTTTTTTTTTTTGGACAGTGAGAAACCTGGCTCGGGTCTACCTAAACGTTTGCTAATAATAATGACTCAATTTTGAATGAAGACAGAAAGTAAAGGAAGCAATGTGCTCTTCATAACAACTGTCCACACTAACCACCACCCTACTGTGATGTGGCCAAAAACACAGGTCCCAAAGTCAGTCCCCTTGGGTTTGACTTCCAGCTTCATCACTTAATAGCCATGTGTTTGTGGGCAAACAAGTCAAGTGATCTGTGCCTCAGTTTCCTCTCCTCTCAAAAAGGAGTCATGAAAGTACATACTCCATAGAGTTGATGGAAGAGAAAATGAGTTTACAGAAGCAAAGCACTTGGGATGGTGGCTCATGGTAAGTGCTAAATAATTAACTTTTTAAAAAATATTTGTTTATTTATTTTTGGCTGCACTGGGTCTTCGTTGCTGCGAGCGGGCTTTCTCTAGGTGCAACAAGTGGGGGCTACTTTTGGTTGTGGTGTGCGGGCTTCTCATTGCAGTGGCTTCTCTTGTTGCGGAGCACAGACTCTAGGCACTCAGACTTCAGTAGTTGTGGCGCGCGGGCTTCAGTAGTTGTGGCTCACGGGCTCTAGAACGTAGGCTCAGTAGTTGTGGCACACAACCTTAGTTGCTCCATGGCGTGTGGGATCTTCCTGGACCAGGGCTCGAACCTGTGTCCCCTGCATTGGCAGGCGGATTCTTAACCACTGCACCACCCGGGAAGTCCCAATAAGTAACTTTATTAAAAAAGTCTATAACAGAAGATTTATTTGACCAAAATATCCAATAGCCAACAGTGACCTGATGACTTCCAATTTTAAGAGTGTCTGTAAATAGGACTCATAAATCAATATAATACATAAAGAAAAATCACTTCAATATGGAAAATCTTCAGTTTGATGTTTGTTTTAGATGAATCAGTGCATTCCTCTGCAGCAACCTCTTTAACCATAACTTCTCCAAATTACACATCATTCATTTAGCGTGGTGTCATAAGATCTACTCTCAATCCCCTTTTATCATTGTTACTGTTTCCAACCGGACTTATTTCCTTTTCGCTGAGAAACTTGAGAACTTCAAAACTTTCTTTTACTTGAAGTCTGATCTCCCTTCAGGTCTGAAGTTTTCCTTTCATTGTGTAGTCGTCCATTCCTTTAATAATCCCAATGAGAAAGCAGCACAGGAGGATTAGCATGCCACCTTGACATTTTAGGAATATTTTAAATCTTTGCAGTGGCAGTTTCTTTAAAAATGTAAAAATATCTGAAATAGTTAGCCTCCACAAAGATGTAAAAGACATGTCTTGAATTTATCATCCACGTATACCTTCTTTGAGCATTACAGCTGCTCTGCAGACAGCTTGTACTTTTTCCTCTAAAGTTCACGGCTATTGGTTCATAATTAAAACAAAAGGTCTTGTACAGTCAGGTGAAATTAAAATATTATAGAACCGGAGGGAACATTCAAAGTCGATCAGAGCAATATTTACAAAACTCACTTAGTCAAAGGAGTAACGGGGAACTTATTCAAGAGAAGCTCGGGATTACTGTTAAACAGATTCCCACTCCCTTCCCCTAGAGAGTCTGATGCAGTAGACCTGATCCTGCAAATCCGGATTTTTAACAAGACTTCCAAGTGATGTTCATCATCAGGAAAGTTTGGAAGCACTGATTTAATCCAAGATCCTGATTTTAGAAGGAAACTGAGGCCCAGGGAAGAGGCTCCCCCGCTCCACCCACACACCCGATGTTCGTGAAGCACCTCCCCTTAGAGGGGTATGCTGAAAGGTTTGGGACAGTGCATTGCTCTGCACAGCCAGGGGAACCACAACGAGGTACAGCCTTTCAGGCAGACGGTCTGGCAATACTTGTCAAAATATTAAACGTGCTTATCTTTTGATGCTGTTATTCCAGATGAAAACAGAATTTCTTAAATTGTCATTCAGACCACTTGCATCAGAAGCACCTGTTGAGGATGTGGATCTCACCATCTCATTTCAATTGACTGAATCATAATCTCTGGGAGTGGGACCCGGCAATCTGCATTTTCTTTCTTTTTTTTTTGCGGTACACGGGCCTCTCACTGTTGTGGCCTCTCCCGCTGCGGAGCACAGGCTCCGGACGTGCAGGCTCAGCGGCCATGGCTCACGGGTCCAGCCGCTCCGCGGCATGTGGGATCTTCCCGGACCGGGGCACGAACCCGTGTCCCCTGCATCGGCAGGCGGACTCTCAACCACTGCGCCACGAGGGAAGCCCAATCTTCATTTTTAACAAGGTTACCAAGAGGTTACCAAGGTTCTACTGAAGTTGTGAGAAATGCTACTCTTACGAGTGTGAGAGTCAGAGCCCTAGCGGGAGGGACGTCCAAGCAGATGGGCAGTCCCCCTGGTATGGGATGTGGGACTTACCAAGAAGGGTAAGAAGAGTGTGTGCTTGGAAGGGCAGTAAAACAAGCAGCACAGAGATGGTGTCCTCGTGGAGGTGCAGCCCAACGTGGGGTGTCAGAGCCGGACCAGGTGAGTCGTTTGAGGGCGTCGGGTGCCCTGGTGTGGGGTATGGGAGCTTGAGTGGGGTGAGGAGGGCTCCTGCACGGCAGAGTGGCCCAGCACCGGGTGCGGGAGCCCACAGAGGGTAGGAGAGGCTTCTGGGAGGGCGTGGGCCGAACACGAGGTGTGCAGGCCACGGGGGTGGGTTGGGGGTGGTATCATCGGGGAAGGCAGCCTTGGGAGGCTGGTTACATTCAGGGGTATCGATTAAATACATAAATACACCGAGGAGAAGGAGAGTCAGTTTTCTCCCTGTTCAAGAAGCACGTTACAAACACGGAAAGGAAACAAAACTGGAGTGAGTGCTGTGATGTTGAGTTTGAACTGAAGGAATTCATATGAACTCGTGGTTTTTGACAGAGAAATAGATAAGCATGTACATGTATCTACTAAGAGGGCCTGGGTGACCCTCCAATATCGGTGACTTCACCTAGATGCTCAGATGTTGGTTTCTAAATACCATTCACTGCCCGCTAAAAGGACCTGGGGTTCTTGGAGAAATGGCTGAGTCAAGCTCTGGGACAGGGAAAGGATTAAAGGGAGCCTGGAAAATCTTCTTGTGCCAGCAAACAAGGAAATGCTCAAAGAATGATGGGGATATGGGACTTCCCAGGTGGTGCAGTGGTTGAGAGTCCGCCTGCCAATGCAGGGGACACGGGTTTGAGCCCTGGTCCGGGAAGATCCCACATGCCATGGAGCAACTAAGGTTGTGTGCCACAACTACTGAGCCTGTGCTCTAGAGCCAGCGAGCCACAACTACTGAGCCTGAGCCCTAGAGCCTGCAAGCCACGACTACTGAGCCTGCGAGCCACAACTACTGAAGCCTGCACGCCTAGAGCCCATGCTCTGCAACAAGAGAAGCCACTGCAGTGAGAAGCCCGCACACAGCAACCAAGAGTAGCCCCCGTTCACCACAACTAGAGAAAGCCTGCACGCAGCAACAAAGACCCAACGCAGCCAGAGATAAATAAATAAATAAATTTATATTAAAAAAAAAGAATGATGGGGACATGTCAGAGAACACAGGAAATACAATGAAGGAGCTCCCATAGGCCAAATCTAAGACAATTTGAGCGTAAAAAAAAAGATGGTGCAGTTGCCAGGAACGGGGGAGAGGGGAGCATGGGGACTTAGTGTTTAAGGGGCACAGAGTTCACGTGGGGAAGATGGAGTCCTGGAGACGGATGGTGGTGATGGTTGCACAACAGGGTGAATGTACTTAAGGCCCCTAAACTGTACACTTAAAAACCATTAAAATGGTAGGTATTACATTTATTTTACCACAATAAAAAACGCTGGAATGGATTATAACACACTAAAAAATAATCCATGTGTCCCTAGTGATAAAAAAAATAACAACAATCATGGCAGAAAGAGATAGGGAAAGTTCTTCACATAAAAATGCTGGCTGGTAAACGTAAGGAAAAAACCCACCATTTTGGAACCATGAATGTAATAATTGATGTATGTAAGCATGGCTCTTGAATAAATGCCAAATGCATGGGTGAAAAGGATATTCATATAGTCTTAAAGTATAACCCCACAGATAGCTATTAGTAAGATAGCTATTAGAGGAGAAAAGAGGCCTTTGCAGTGGTATCAGATACACCTGTCAGATGCCACTTTGCATCATTCAGTAGTACATGGGACCAACGACGGGACAAAACTGACATCACAGGCCTCCTGATGTGATGAGGTGGGAAATATAAACCTAACCATGGAGTTTTCTGGACAAGGATTTTCATCTGAATCTTGAGGAAATCATCTAAACCCAGATTGTGGGATATTTTGCAAAACTGCCAGCCTAGACTCTTCATCATTGTCATGAAAGCAGGGGGATGTTCAAGATTGGAGGAGACTAAAAAGACAGGACAATTAAGTGCCACGTGGTGTCCTTGACGGCATCCTGTTTAAAAAACAACAAACAGCTGTACAGGACGCTTTAGGGTAATTGGGGAAATGTGGATATGGACTGTATATTAAGTAGTATTTATTATATCAATTTTAATCTGGGGGGTTGATAATAATACTATGGTTATGTCAGAGAATGTCCTTATTTTTACTTTCAAATGGTTGAATAAAAAAGCCTTTATCTACAAACAGAGATATAAAAGAGATAGTAACATGGCAACATGTTAATATCGCCTGGTGGATCTGGAAGATGCTTACACAGGTATTAATTTTATTATTCTTTCAATTTTTCTGTAGTTTTCACATTTTTCAAAATAAAAATAATCTAAATTTCTTGGCTGTGTCTCAAGAAGTAAATGGCTCCAATTTTTTATTTTTTAACTATTAAAATAACGGTATTACACCAACAAAATTACAGATATTTAAAGACACAAAAACACCACAATGCATGGGAATACCCAAATACTGAGAATCAGTACTGTTGCAATCGAGCAGGGACCTTGTTCTTATTCAGCCTTTAGTTTTCAGAACCCTGTTCATATTAAGTGCGCAACAGAACTTGAATGGATGAGTGAGGGACTTGTTTTATTTTGTGATTTGGTGGTCTAGGTAAATTCTAGAAGAGGTGATTTGGATGTTTTCTACAAAAAGAGTTGAGTGAGCTGAAGGGTGAGAGCTAAAAAAACTGGCATGCACAGCACAGTTCAGTAAAGTCGGGCCTCCGCTGGCCTACCCGCTGCCCCTCTCCCTCCCCCCAGGACACCAGTGGAACAGTAGTCAGGCCATTTTAAAACTGAAAGTGTTTAGCAGCCAGACAGAATATTCGTTGTGTAGAATTATTGCTGTGCATAGTTTCTTATGGTTTTAAGAAGTTCTGGTACAGGACACGAATTTGAAGGATATACCTTCGTTTTACAGAATTATTGTAATTGGATCTTATTTGTACATATGTCTCAACATCTGTAAATAAACAAATAAGGGAGCTTACTCTATTTTAGAAAGAATAACCTTTAGTGGGGCATTTGCATTCACACACTGAATGTGCTAATTACAAGTACAATTTTCATCTGTTCATTAAAGCAGGTTTCCCAGGTCTTGGGTATTCCCACGCTTCAAGATAAAACTATAGTATTTCCGTGTGTGTGTGTGTGTGTGTGTGTGAGAGAGAGAGAGAGAAAGAGAAATGTAACATACATACAGAAAAGTGTATAAACATGTGCATATAGTTTAACAAAAAATATAAAGCAAACAGGTTTAAAAAAACCTCAGAACATTAACAGAATTCCTCTCCCCATGTCCTTCTCCCCAAGTTCAACATTATCCCTCCCTTTAGAAGTAAGCACTATGTTGACCTTTGCGGTACTTATTTCCTTGTTTTTCTTTATACTTTCACCTCTTACATACACATCTCTAATCAATATAGTTTGGTTTTACCTGTTTTTGTGAGCTTTATGTGAATGAAATCTCTCTGTACAAATTCTTTTGTTTCTTGCTTCTTTTACCCAACATTATATTTTTAAAGATTTATCGAAGGGGTTTTGTGTAGCTATAGTTCATCCGTTTATCACTGCTCTACTGTATTGCATAAATAAACCACACAATATATTCATCCACTACATTCTTTATCAGACAGTTGCATGCTTCACTTTTAGGCTACTGTAAATAATACACCCTAAACATTTCTTGTACGTGGATCTGGAGCATATATGTGTGAATTTCTCTAGGGATATACCTAGGAATGGAATCACTAGGTCATAGGATGTGGATATCCTCAATTTTCCTAGATATGGCCAAACTGTGTCTGTACCAATTTGTATTGCCACCCGTCACTGATGACAATACCTGTCGCTCCACATTCTTACCAACACCTGATATTTTTAAACTTAAGTTTTTGCCAGTGTAGCAGCTACATGAGTATCTCAATGTGGTTTTAGTTTTCATTTCACTGGTTCTTAATGACTTTGAGCAACTTTCCATACGTTTATTGGCAAAATACACTTCTTTGAACATGTTTTATTACATAGACCGATTTTTCTCCTTATTCAATTTGAATATCCCTAAATCAGACAAATTTGGGAGATTATATTGCAGTTAAATTTCTTAAAGCCAAATTCACAGCATTGAGTCAACATCAGGAAATCAGGAACTAAGAAAGAGAGAGGATGAAGTGGAGAAAGAGAGAAAGACTGAGAAATAATAAGTAGAAATAAAGATTTTAATGGAAAATTCAGAGGGATAGGAAAGGAGATATGAAATAGCTTTAAAAGAGGGATGAGGGAATACCATCCCATCTTTTAAAGAAGCTGTTTTTCGTGGATTATAAAGTTGGAATGGGGGAAAATGCAAATTAAAGATGGTAAAAGTAAAATGGAACCTTATATTTTTTCATTATGTAAGAAAGAATGTCAGTGAATATTTATTCTTAGAGTCTACCCCACAGAGTATACAAGAGGTACCCTCTGAGAGCCTCACACATACAAGCATGGCATTGGAACTTTTGTTCCTTTTAGTTAATAAGACAGCTATTAAATCTTTTCTATCTCTTTAGCAACCACAGCATTCGCTCAATGTGGGTCTCCCTCTGCAGTGAGTAAGGTAAAATCTAACCTGTTTGATGTTGCTTACTTGCTACTGAACTGGAATGATCGCTGTTGCCCAAGGTGTTGCTATAATGAGTAACTGGCAGGGAAGTGGCTGTGGTTATCGAGGTTTCTGGTCTGGCCTGGCACTGGGAATTCTTAACGCTCATATGCCTATCTTTTTCAGGACTGTCTAGACAATAAGATTTAGGAATTGTGGATTAGGGCTACTGATTCATAATACCTAGAGATGTTATTTATTTTAACGTTTCGGTTGCAGAAGAGCAAAAACAAAAACAAAAATGTCACTAGCTTGATTCAGGAAAGAAAAAGTTATCCTTATTTAGCAGTTCCAGTTGATATAATCCCTGATCTCCTTGAGGAGACAGGGGATGTTAAAATATTGAAAACCAGTTCATCTTGTCCTACACATGAGTTGATTCAATAGCTTAAGCTTAAAGTTTATAACAATAATTCATCCAGAGATGGATTACACGCTAGTAACGAATTCTTACACACATCACTGAAAATGGAGACCACATTTTACAAAGAAATAAATTAAATCACATCAAATTACTGAAGAATTACAGGCCAAATACAGGACTATAGATGGGTTACTTAATGCTATTAGACTTATACTGATGTTTCTTTCCCAAGATTCAATCCTGAATCCTTAGCCCTTTACAGAATTTCAGATGGGTGACATTCGACCATGTATTTGCAGTCCTGACCTTTTGTTTGAGCTTGAGTCCCGACCTTTAACTTTCTGCTGGGTATCTCTAATTTCTAAAATCAAACCCCATATCAGATCCCCCTTTGGACTTCCTCATTTATTTCAGCTATTTGAGTTTCTCTTGATGGCCTAAAATCTTGGACTCATACCAGATTCCTCCTTGTGGTCGACTTACTGCTTAATCTAATCAGTAGCAAATTCTTGCCAGATCATTCCTTTTCATGCCTTCCTCACTTTATTTCTAATCCAGACCTTTATCTCTCTCATACCTATATTACCACGCCAGCCTCCTAACTAGACGGCTCCAGCCAGTCTTGGGATCTTGCACACCAGATTCACCTTGGAGTTTCCAATATCCATTTCCTCCTACAAGCACGCCCTGCCACGCCGGTCCATTTTGGAATCATGTCCACTCATCTCGACCCCATCCCTTTTAATGATCATTTTCCTTATGTATACTGCTTTGACGAGACCTTTCTGACAGTCCCCATTCTCTTAATTTACTGTCTGAATTCTCCCTTTGACACTAAGGAAGTATATAGGAGGCTGTGTTCTTTAAATTTTATGATTGGCTCCACCTCCAGTGAAGTTAACAAGCAAGTGGTTTTTGCACCTTGCTTTTTTTCCCTTAAAGATCCTGGACATCTTTCCAGGATCAGCACACACATTATCAGCACATACATTTTTATGCAATGCTTTTAATAGGCCTGCTGAGTATGGATAATTCATTTACTTAGTCCCTTAATGATGGATGCTGGTGGTTTTTCCAGTTTTGTTATTATGAAGCATGCTACAATGAACATCCTTGCAAATCCTGAGGAATTTTAATATCCGTAGGTAAACCTGTAGCACCGGGATTGCTGGATTAAAAGTACACATATTTTAAATTTGGATAGTTATAACTAATTATCTGTTGAAATAAATTTCACTGTCTACTCCCATTTTTGATACCGCTAATTTTCCTGCCACGCAGGATTTGGACGTTGACGTGGGAGCTTTGTTTAATGGCAGCTCACCCCCCACAGACTCTTAGTACCAGAGAAAATGTAAAGCTGGGAGAAAAGGGAATTGAAGGCCAGAAAACAGACTCTTCAGCGGCTAGTGGTGCCATAGACTGTGGTAATCTGGTATCCAGGACAGCAGACAGCATCATCCTTCTCTGCCAACGATCAACTGGAACCAAATGAAATCTAAACGTATCCATCTATAAACTAGGGATAATCTCCATTGTCTTAACCACTAGGAATTTTCCGAAGGGATGGTACTATGTAAACTGGGTGAACTCAGAACAGCAGAGTGAAAACTTGATCAAGACAAAAAATCCCTGCAGAGGAGCAATTTTCCTTTCTGTCGTCTTAACTGCTTTTGTGTGACCAAATGTTTCCTGTGCCACCCAGTGGGGGAGAAGAAGCGAGCTTGTCTCTTAAATGCTTCAGAGTTTTGTTTGTCTATTTAGGGTCCCTTTTTGAAGTCTTGAGATTTATAGAACAATAAATGTCATTTACCGCTGTGTGCCATTTTGGGTTCCTCATCGGTTTTAGAAGTTGGGTAAGAATACTTACCTGAAAGCTTATCAAATGTGAAATAACACCGAGAAGTATTGGGCAGTAGTTCATCCCAGTGAAACAAACTAAATTGTGGCAACAGCAAAGTGTGTTACTTTTTTTTTTTATAACAGTAGGATGCAGACATTTTAATATAATACATGTTTTCTAATTGTTTTTTTTTGAGGGCGGAAAGCACAGCAGGAAGCAAGGTTTAAACAAGAATGGCTTGGCTGGGTTGCCGAATGATGTTATTAGTATAACATAACACAAATTTTGGCCATGCTAATGGGCCAGTATAGACCAGTCCAAAACAAAGCACCTCGTTCATTCAGTGGTGTTAGAGATTAGTTTTAGCCAGGTCTCATCTTTTTCACAGCATTCACAAGTACAACCTTAAGATTATCCACTAGGATGTCACATCTCACCTGGAACAGGAGAAGCTTGCCTTGTGTGATCACTTCCTGATCAATGGAGTGGGGCTGAACACAGGACCTGGAGGCGGGGGCTTCCCTTTGTTACAGGCGAAGCCTAGTTTCCTGGGTGTAAACGAGGAAGACCTAGAAAGATACAGTAAGTGAGTTCATCTTGGGTGACTCCGTTCCCCAACTCCTGCGACCTCTGGTAGCTCCTTCCCAGGAGTTCTTTCTAGAGTTTCTAGTAGTTAAAAGTTTCTGCCCAGATGCTCCAAGTACAAATACAACCCCTTCTAAGGCCCTCGCCCGAGACGGCAGGTCCAGTCCCCGCCGTGAAGCTGTTCCAAGCCTGACCCCACGTCCCTCCTCTCGAGGACCACCCTCCTCCACCTTCGAGATTGACCGCAGATGCCCCGACGGCCTGGAGAACCAAAGGCCGTCCCCAGCCTCCAGGGCAGCTGCTACACTAACCGCGCAGCGCCAGCTCCGCGCTGTAGAGAATCTCAATTCACCTGACTCCCTTACCGGTCTGTGCCCCCAGGAGGGGAGGCGGACGTTGTTCCAACCCCCCTGAAAACCCTTGCTGTGCGCTGCGTCCCGCACAGGGTGGGGAAGTCTTTACAAATTAGGCGGCAGGATTAAGCGAATTCACACCAAAACGTGAATGATCTCCGGGTCTTCCTCCGTTTTTTTTTGTTTTTACTCTAAAAGCAGCTGCTCAGTAACCCAGAAGAATATGAATGGGACGGTTGTGTAGACCTGGCTGGAGAGGAGTCTGGGGACTGGGAGGCTCCCTCCCAGACCGAGGGGCTGGGGGCACAAATGCTGAGTGTCCGGGCCCTGCCAGGCCTGCGGCTCGTGGAACCGTCCAGCCCGGAGCCCAACGTCCGGACCTCCTCAGGGCCGACCAGGGCGTAGTAGCTGCTAAATAAATAAATACTTGTGGAAGGAGAGAAAGTCCACGTTCCTCCCCGGACACATCCAGGGTCTAGGAAAGCCTGGCCGCCAGGCCGCCGCGTTTTCCTGCCAGCGGGCTCGCCCACACCTTCTGGGCCTCGGCGGGGCTCCGGGTGGGGGACTTCCCGGGGCGCGGGCGGACGTAAGGGGCTGGCTCCCGGGCGCGTGCACGTCCAGCGCAGGGCCCCCGTGTGGAGCACCTCAGGCCCGCGCGCGGCG